>NC_090446.1:48970891-49297836 GCF_031143425.1 Pleurodeles waltl | reverse complement strand
TACACTCAGCCCTGGTGTGGGCCAAGTGAATAAGATCAAAGGGGGTGTCAAATGCTGAGCAAGTGAAACTGCAGAAATCACTCAGCAGAGGGTGATCCACTCACTCCCTGGGTTTGTGCCCCGAGTGTTTACACAGAGGAAGCTAATTCAGAAGTCTGCCCCCTAATGGCTTCAGCAGCTCGTGCACTCAGGTCTTTTTCTACCATCCAATCAAGATGAATGCAAGGAAAGACACGTGCGCGCGACTCATCATCCTATTGGCCCCCCGGATGCCCAACATGAAACTGGTCAAATCTGACCAATAGCAGCAGTGAGAAGGTACTCACCAGTCACTGTTTAACACAGAACCATTCACCCAGGTCCACTTCTTGTCGGGGCACGCGAGGAAAAGTCCGAGCCAGACCAGGTTACCGTGAGTCATACTGCGGCGTACAAAACTCTGTGAACGGGATAAAAGTACAAGAAGTTAATGCTGGCAAAGGAAGACTCACATTTTTATCTGTTTCAACATTAGACTTTATGTTATTAGATTTGGACGTTTATGTTACTGATGTTCATGTTACTGAGAGAGCGTAGCTTACATAATCAACATTAACATGAGATGTTCAGGAACTAATGTGTAATAATGCCGCTTAGAAAATGTATTAATGTATTTTGCTAAAACGTGCGCTTGAAATGTGCCCACGGGGAGTGGCTGCTAACGTATACAGGGAATAATGAAACTGACTAATAATGTTGAAACATTATGTTATGATATGATTTTACACTAATAATAATAGATATATGTAAAGATTTTGCTAATAAATTATTAGGCCTTAGTTAGCATGAGTCGAGGCCTAGCTACCCGGCTCTCATATTAAATGTGTTTTTCTAACGTTCAGTTTGCTGACTTGCTGAAGGACATGAACTCTTGTTTTCTACAAACTAGAAGCTGAATGTAACTCTAGTAGATCCGTTCTCATGAAATTCGACTTGCTTGTAGAAATTTTTTAGCTGAATGCAACAGTGTAGATCACTCGTTGGTACAAGGTCGCCTGAACCGGTACAGACAATGGAGCCACTGACTGAAGATGTGCAAAGGACCACAAGAGTATGAAATCATACCGGACATTCCACCCGCTAAAGACGTCAATCATAAGGACCAATAAAATACGTGACAACTGTTATGGGGTGAGAAATTCGATGAGCTAATGTGAAGAGAATTGGTTAAAGATAGTGGGGTGCAACCCCTTGTCCAACCAAATTTTAGGGGAATGAACAACGAAAAGGGGATAAAAACCCTTGACACCAGGAAGTAAATTAGACTAGAGAACAGGAGGGAAAAGAGAGAGTTAGGGGAGATGCTGATGCGTTTTGCTATGACCCAGACATTTTGTCACTCTGCATAGAGACTTTGCTGTTTGGTTCTTAAAACCATTCTTGCTTTATAAATTGCCCGTTTACACTTTACCTCCTTATGAGGGAGGTGCCCCGCTTTTACCCGATTGCTGAATTCCTGATGGCAAATCAACTGCTGACCTGAGGACGAAGACCGAACCTGAGTGCTGACCCAAATACAGAGGGTAACTATATGACAATGAAATTGTAATTGTCTGTTTGCTTTTCCTTTCTGGGTACCAACTGCTTCTTTGACAGAGACCATAGTTAGATGTTTTCCAAATTGGTGTTACAAAATTGTTTTGCATGAAGCCCAACATGCCAATGCTAATTCGAGGTTAGGAGAGGGGTCCACTAAACTGACGCAAATAGACAAATGACTGAATCTATGCTTTGTTGAACAACGTGATGTTACTCTGCTAAGGATAACCTATGTTGGCGCTGTGTTATGTGCTAATATTCGTGATTCTTGCTTTGATGAAATCTTATCAGAGTTGCCATATTGTGACTATGCTAATGTGTTTCTTGGTTTTGAGACTAATAAACTCGCTAGTAGAATTCAATAGGGAATAAACTTCACAAAATCTTACTAAACTGGTGTGGTTATTCATGACTGAAAGGTCATGGTGGTTTGCGAGTTCTATTAAATGTCTTTGATTAATTTGAATTGTCATATTACTGTGAACTTTGATGACATTATTGACATATTGATTGACATGCTGATTAGCTATCTCGTCCTAAGGTGTCTTCAATCAGGGTCAAAAGATTCATTGGCCTAAAACGAGTCCCAAAGTGAGTAAATTAGTCATAAAGGGACGCGTTAGCATTACATTAAGTCGAAAAGTATTCTTAATAAAAAAAAAAAAAAAAACAATAATGTAATGTGTCTAATGATAACGGGGCTGGGCTATCCAGATAGCACTAGTTTCAATTTATAGAGAAATGCGGCGTTGTGGGAAAGGATGAATGGTCCGTTCATCGCTAAATATGCCAGCTGAATATTAGAGTTGCTCTAGTGCTTTGAGACGTAGGGAGTGAACTGCTATGTAGACAATTTGGAAACGGATGATTGTGCAGAATAACCATATTCATACACAACACTCGTTGTATTCAGGGAACTACAACTCATTATTTGACTGGTCCTTGATAGTGAAACTGGGGTCGTTCTCGTCAGTTTCAGTGCACCCGTGTAGGGCGACCACCTCCCTCCGGGTCATTAAAGATGACGTCTCCAGTCCTGAGCTTTTCAACTTTAAATCATTGTTTTCAAATGTGTTTCGATAATTTATGAAGTTCAAGTGGAAACAAAACTAGACTGCAATACCCAGAATGCACTAGATGATCCAAGTGTGGGATGCTGCAAGAGCAGATAATAACTTGTGATATTTTATTCAAATGATGATGTTTTTTAATTGTTGTGTATCAACTGGTTATTCTGCACAATCACCTCTTCCCAAATTGTCTCCTTAGCACTTCACCGCCTAAGTCTCAAAGCACTAGGTCATCTCTTACTTTTCCGCAGCTCATCGCTCCTCATTTTACAGTTCATATGCAGCGGTGTAGCTTGAGGAGGGTGTTTGGGGTGTCACCCCCCCTAATAAATGTAAATAGTTGGGTGCAGCGGTTTCAGTTGTGCATGGTGAGGGGTCTGTCGGTTTTCAGCAGGAATCTTTACATACACACAGACAAAAGCGCAGGCACACTTTCTACCCCTCTATGTTTTGGAAGTCCTAAGAAATGTTATTTATTTTACAAAATATTATATTTTGCCTCCCATAGTACTCCTACCAATCCCCACTTCTCTCTCTCTTCCCACTACCCCCCAGACCTCTCTAGTGCACCCCGCTTGTCGCATATAGTATTTTAACATCATATGCCAGCGTGATTGTTGGAAAATCTGAAGCTCATACCTTCCAAATTTAGTGACCAAGCGATGTCCCTGCTGATGTGACTCCCAGAGCACACAGGCATTTCTGCAGTGAATGCTGTACTCCAAAGTTCTGTTTGCTGACAAGTATCTCAAGAGTCAATGTCAGCCTGGAGTGAAATATTTGGGTTGGGAGAAGATTTATTGCACAACCTAGGCTCATGTAGACGCTGATTGTTGGTCTACCCTTAGCCCGCAACATTTTCCAACAGGAGTGCTGAAATGAGAGCACCATTTTTGTATAATTTAACTCTATTCTATACATCACTTATAGAGCGCTTGGCTATCCATGGGCCACCCAGCGCTAAAGTGTGTCACAGAATCAGTATCAGGGTCCGGGGGGACTTAAAGGAGCCTGTCTCCAAAGAGCCATGTTTTCAGTGCTTTCTGGAAATCGAGTTCCTTTTGAACTGATTTTAAAGCGGGGGAAGGTTATTCCACTATTTAGCCACATTGTAAGTGAAGGAACACCCATCATAATTTATCCTTTTGAAAAGGGGAATCTTGGCTAAATGAGCATTTGAGGTGCAAAGCAATCTACTCAGGAGGTATTGAGATACCAGAGACCGTAGGATCGGGGAGCCTTTGCCAAGTAGAGCTCTGTGGGCAGTGCAGAGTAGTTTCAATTTAATTCTCTCGTTCACCGTGAGCCAATGAAGGGAGCGTAATGCTTGTCTCTGATGTCTGGGGATAATATACAATAGTCAAGCCGCGGATTTCTGCACAATCTGAAGTTTTCTTACTGTGGCCTTGTGCGCTCCCAGGTATAATGAATTCCCATAGTCCAGGCGGGACAGAATGAGTGCCTGTACTAGCAACCTTCTTGACATGGAGGGAAGCAGAGGGAGGGTTTTTCAAAGCATTCGCTGCATACCCTAGCCGGTAGCTGAGCACTTTATTGCCTGGGATTCAAATTTGAAGGCTTTATCCAACAGATTCGCAGGGTCTTCATAGCTGTTTTTGGTACAGGAGAGTTCCCCAGACAACTTGGCCAGCCCAAATATAAAGCAGGATTGAAGTTATTTGCAAGGATCATCAGTTCCTTATTGTTTCCATTGAATTTGAGACAAGAGTCCTTCATCTATTGAGCCACGTTCACTAAACAGGGACCCAAGGAAGGGCACAAAGAGTCTTGGTTGGCTTAAGGGAGACAACCAGTTGCATGTCATCGGTATAAGACACTAATGAAACACCCAAAGGAAGAACAATGTCCACCAGTGGTCTCATGTACCAATTAAAAAGGGTAGGGCTCAGTGATGAACCCTGAGTAACTCCACATTTTCGAGGAAGGATTTCTGAGGTATTGTTACCCTCAAAGACTTGAAAGGTCCTATCCTTTAGCAAAGACTTCAGCCATGCTGAAGCAGGGCCTAAGATTCCCCCACTCTGTAACCGATCTACAAGAATACCACGGCTTTCGGTATCAAAAGCTGAGCTTAGATCAAGGAGGACATTTTCTGTTGTTCCTCCATGGTCAGGTAGCTTTTTGGCTTCTTCTACTACAGCTAGAAGGGCTCTCTCTGTGCCGTGATATAGGCGAAACCCCATTTGAGTGGGGTGTAAATATCATGATTCTCAAGGAACTCTGACAGTGCAAGATTCACGTTTTCCTACAATTCTGCTTATCCCAGGAAGGAGGGACATAGGGCGGAAGTTACCCATGTCAAGCGGATCCAGATTAGGCTTTTTTTAAATAGACTTTAACCATGGCATGTTTCCATGCTTTAGGGGCCCAGCCCAAGGTTAAGGAGAGATTTTCCATCTCTAACAGAACTGGAAGAACCTCATCTGTTACTTTTCCTAAAATATGAGATGGTATTTGATCCTTAGGTGAACCAGACTTAATTTTACCTGAGATCTTGTCCAGGTTGTCTAGGTCATGGGAGGTTTCACCTTAAGTGAATATAGACTAGTATGGAGCAGGGCCTCCTTGAATCTATTATTATCATGTTCAACTGATTAATGGAACGTATTAAAGATGTGCTGAATATTTATCATGAAAAAGTATGCCAGCTCATTGCATTGTGCTGTTGAAGGTTCAAGAACAGAGCCCCTTGTGGATGACTCCAAAATATTTTTTTACTATTTGAAACATCTCAGATGTGGAATTAGCCGCTCCATTAACCTTTCTCTCATAGTACACTACTCTAAAACTAGTTTCCTCTCAATTTTGAAGCTTGATGGATGTTGGTTAACTTTTATTCTCAAAAGAAGTAAAAAGAGGTAGAAGAGTCAAGCAGGAAACTCACAGAAATCGAAGAAGCAATTGTAGCTGTCAGAAGAATAAGGAGAGCTTGCAGCAAAGGTTGCTGCAGGTTCACACACCATTAGAATTTATACAAGGGAAAAGAGCAGAACCCAGTCTTTTGCAGAGTTGATTAATTATGGAAAATTACTGCGGCACCACCATCAAGGCTTTCTCACTATTCTCACTCTTGAATAAGGATAGAAAAGCACAAACAGTCAGCCACCTAAAAGAACAAACAAATAGTGAGAAGGAGCCACCGGGACACTCTCTGGGTGATTAATTATGGAAAAGTAAATGGGCAGGAAAGGCAGAGCCATGGGAGGTAGAATCTGGCCACATGAGAAGATAGCTGACCTCTGGGTGGCTGCTGCACCAGTTTTAAGCGTATCCTGTGCATGGTAGACCATGAGCGGGCAGGCCTGCCTGATGCTGTAACAAGGATACCTAGAAGCAAGTTATCCTGTGCTATCGCTCAGTGCTGCTGGACTGATTTTTAGTGTGGGTGATACTATTAATGTCACACAAAAAACAAGTATAGCAAATGTGCCACACCCGTTCAGCAGGAGAGTGCGAAGCGTGTGGTATGTAGCAGGTGGTGCATTTTGGAGCTCTGGTGAGGTAGCACCATGTAATTTACAGCAAGCATATTTTCTGTAGAAATGGCCACTAAGCTTACATAGACATGTCGTTTTACTGAGAGACCTACATAGTGTGCAAAGATGTGTGGAAATAGGGATTCAGCAAATATTTATCATTTGTACATGACCAGTAAAGTGTAATTTGAAATATGTCTACAGTTCATGTACAGGTGTTTAAATTTAGTTGTGTTTTTGAAAAAATGACATATCTCAGTCTTTCCTTTCACACTCCCTGTACTATCGCCTTGGTCACTTTTAAAAAATCCTCTAGCATTGCTTGTTTAAAGAATAAGCAACAATTTGTCAGATGACAGAGCCCAACTTTTGACTTTCGGCTTTGAAGGCACATAGATGTGACAAGATAAATACAACATAGAAAGACATCTTTATTGTTCATTTACCTTCTGAAAATCCTCATGGTTATTTTGGGGTGCTGCAGCACCCCCAGCACCCACACTTGAAGTGCCTATGCTATCGCTATGGCGTGGGTGGTATGGTGCTGTCCTTGTCCTCTGCAGCCTCCCTACCTCAGCTCTGGGATAAGACGCCCGGCCCCTAGTGCTTGTTGCTCTCTGAGGTGCTGACTGACTTCACTTATGCTGCTACTCAAAGGAGAGGCGGCCAGGTCGGGAGCAGTTGTAGGGGTGCTGGTGCTTCCGTGTGTCCAACCTCACTCAAAACATCACCGCTGCTGACAAGTCAACTCAAAGTACCTTGCTGTATATACTAAGCAGAGATAAAAACATGCACCAGGAGTTTATGGCCTGGAAGTGCCATAGATTGTCCTCACTGACTCAAGTGATCAGCACTGAGGCCTCATAGTTGGCAGACATTTATATTTGGGCAAGTAATTCAGGAGCAACCTACTGAATGCCACAAGATGTCTCCTCCTCTGGACAATCATAAGCTTGCCATTGCAACTGATATCTAGTGACATCACAAGAGCGCCACATATTAAAATGCATTAATAATAATAATGCCTGCACTTTTCCTCTCTGAGATTGGGCTGGACTTTTTTCCTACATGCTCCTATAGATCAACACTCAGACACTATATTGTATGGACCTGTATCACATTCAGTTAAATAAAGGCCATATAAATAACGAATGGCAAGGCATCCTGATATTTCTTGCAGGAACTGACAAGCGACAATAAGAAATCTCATCAGACACCTCCAGACCCAACCATGGCCTCGATACCCTAGAGGTCCCTATAAATGTGCTCAAAGACATCAATACCTCAATAAATACAGTGAACTCATCATTGAAGGAAACAATTTGAGAACAAAAATACATGCATACAGAATTATCGGTCTTCAAAACCCAACTTTATTGAAGCTTTATAAAGGAGGGTCAAAGAGACACCCGACTGGCGCACAGGTATATGGCATTTACAGAGGAAGGTCAGGGATTTAGGAGACAGAAGAAGGCGAGCCAATGTCTGTCTATATGGCTTTCTAGAAATGGAAGAAGAAAACATTTTGGGCTTTCTGGTGACTTTTCTACCCAAGCTGTTAAAAGTGGATTATCCCCAACCTTTAAACTTTTTAAAAGCCCACAGACTAAAATCATGGCCCCTATGTTTACAAAGGCTCAAGACCATCCTTCTCTGCTGACATCTCCTTTGAAACAAATGTGCTCTGTGAAAAATCTATTGCCCTCGGCCTGACATTAAAACGATACACAATTTAGTATTGCCTTTTAGACTTGCAAAAATGCTGATAAGGATTGAGAGGTGAACTCAAAAATTTAAAGATTTTCATGAACTTTAGTCTTTTCTCGAATCGTTCAACCAACATCAGATGTAGGTGCTACCTTCCTGTCATGAAGAAAATGATGTGTCAGTATGCCTAAATCAATCTGTACCAGAAGCCTCAAAGATTAACACTGGTTCTTTGCAAATGAGACACAAACCCATCCCCAGACAGTCTTCTCGAGAAGATGCCCCCTCTCAAGATAGAGAAATGTTCAGAACCCCCCTCAAGAATTGGAATCCAGGTCACAATCAGACCATCTGAGGATGTTTGAAAAACTCCCTGTGATTGTTCCTACCCTGCAGTATGATTACTATTCCCAACATTGATACACTACTACTTGAAAAGTAGATCCACACATTTTTAAGTAGTGGGGCAGCCCGTGGGCTCTCTGAGGGGAATCCCACCCAGTTTAGTGTTATGCATTGCTTTAATGATTCAGTGTTCATATCTTAGGATTCACCTCCTCTTGTTTTCTCTTGTTTTTATTATATGAATCTAAACTAAACAAAACACCATACTCATAACTAACATTTGGATTTCTATTTGATCTCTTTGCATCACTGTCTAAAACCTGATATTGTCGATGACTGTGGGCTTCTCCCTGTGGTCCCTCAATGTGACTTGTAATTTTGTCAAATTAATTAAAAGTACTCTTTCACCTTAAATCGAAGAGACCGCATATTGCCCTCTTACAAGAGACACATTTGCCATTAGTGGAACTTGACAAATTAAAACAAGAGTGGGTTGATGATGCTCTGTAGCTGCTGGAATTTTCTCCCACATCCAGAACAGGATGCTGTAGAACAAAAATGGTCACCATCCTAATTCTACCAGAGAGAATTTAAAACTGCTGGGTTCTACGTCTTCCCCAAAATAAGAGTCCAAGGATACATTCAGGGAACTGGGTTTATATGTGCCCCTAATATCGAAAAATCGTCCTACTTTAATGCTGTGAAGAGGGTCTTAATGGAAAGTCATCTGCAAATAGTGATCAGTAGTGATTGGAAGTTAGACATAGATCCGGTACTCGATGCTTTCGGCCACCAGCCATCTGAATGGTGCTTTAAGAGGCTGCTGCCGGAACCATATTGGGTTTTCCATTGTACAGGAAAATCCAATAGCTTTCTCTCTTGCATGCATGCTACTGACTCCAGAATAGGCCACGTCCTGGCTCAAAGTGCTCTTCCTCCTTGAACTTTCAACTACGAAGTTGGGGTTGTCTGTGCATCTGGACATGAACTGATCAATCTGCAATTGGAGTTGCAACGTTTGATTCTAAAGAATAGACCTTGGAGGATGGGCACCTTAAGGTACATGCTGCCGGAGGAAAAGAAAAAACTGCAGCACTAGTTTAAGGATTCCTTAGACCATAATACATAATTAGCTACCTCCTGGCAAATTCTCTGGCTGGCGGGAAAGTACTCTAAGCGGGACAAACCTATGCGAGATGCTGCTACTGCAGATAAAGCTTAACCAGAAGAATTTCTTTGAATCAGAAATCCCATGCTCTATAGTTGCTAACATTCTCATCCTACAGCATAGAACCTAAAGACATTAGGTGTAAAAATAATATCATTTGAATGCCTAATTCACACAAAAGGCCACAAAACCATCAATTAAAGGAACAATGGTATGAGTGAGGGGAAAAGTCATTCAGCTTCCTGTACCCCAATCGGAACAAAGGAAGTCAAATCAGTGACCCTTCTGATATCTTACAAATGTAGCGCCCTGCTTTCTTGCCCCCATGACACTGCCAGGGAAGTTGTTTTCTTCTATGCCAGTCAATATGCACTCCACCATGATTGGCTGTCTGCAGTCTGAGGGAAAAGTTGCGGCCACCCTATTGTGCATCACCACTTTGTCTTGGGGGAAAAAATAAAACTTAAAAGTGATTGAAGGGGTCAGGGTAGAGGTACCCTTACTCCATGGAATGGATAGAGGTATCTGTAAGGGACCCCTCATGAGAAAGAAGTTGCCCAAAAATGTTTTTTTTAGAGCACACAAGGATCTGTGAATCTTCTGCAGTGCTCAGCGTGGCCCTCAGATGGGTCCGCAGTGGATCCACGGTTACAGATCCCAATGAAAAAAACTTACACCCAGTCACAGACCCACACAGCCACTCACACTCCCATTGGCACACTCACAGACCCACTCACACACTGATATACAGACACACTCAAACACCCACTCACACTCCCATTCACACACCCATTCACAGACCCAATCACAGACCCACAAAACCACTACCACAGTCTCTCACACACCCACACAGTCACTCACAACCCCGCTCACACACCCATTTACACACCCACTCACACACCCATTCACATACTCCAAAGCCCTCTCACAGACCCACGAAACCACTACCACACCCACTGACAGACCCACAAAGACTCTCACACACCCTCTCACGCACCCATTCACACACTCACACACCCACTCACAGATCTACAAAACCACTTCCACACCTACTTACAGACCCACAAAACCATTACTACACCCACTCCCAGACCCACACAGCCACTTCCGTTCCCACTCATAAACCTATTCACACACACACACACACCCACTCACAAACCCCAAAAAAACTACCACGCCCACTCATAGACCCGCCTAGGCACTCACACACCCACTGACACAGCTGTACAACAAAATAACAGACACACCCACTCACACTCAGATACAGCCACATACACACCCTTTCACTGACCCACACAGCCACTTACTCACCCACTCACACACCCATGCAGCAAAACCACTGACACTTCCACTCACATACTAATACTGCCAGTTGGCACACCACTAAGAGACCCAAACAGCCACTTTCACACCCAAATCAAATCAAATCATTAACATTTATAAAGCGTGCTACTCACCCGTGCGGGTCTCAAGGCGCTAGGGGAAAAAGGGGGGGGGTTACTGCTGCTCGAAAAGCCAGGTTTTTAGCAGTCTCCGGAATGCGGAGTGGTCCTGGGTGGTCCTGAGGCTGGTGGGGAGGGATTTCCAGGTCTTGGCTGCCAGGAAGGAGAAAGACCTCCCACCCGCCGTGGAGCGGCAGATGCGAGGGACGGCAGCGAGCGCGAGGCCAGAGGAACGGAGGAGGCGGTTGGGGACGTAGAAGCTGAGGCGTCGGTTGAGGTATTCCGGTCCCTTGTTGTGGAGAGCTTTGTGTGCGTGGGTGAGAAGTCGAAAGGTGATCCTTTTGCTGACTGGGAGCCAATGCAGGTGTCTCAGGTGTGCGGAGATGTGGCTGTTGCGGGGTACGTCGAGGATAAGGCGGGCCGAGGCGTTTTGAATGCGTTGCAGGCAATTTTGGAGTTTGGCGGTGGTCCCAGCATAGAGGGTGTTGCCGTAGTCCAGACGGCTCGTGACGAGGGCGTGGGTCACAGTTTTTCTAGTGTCGGCGGGGATCCAGCGGAAGATCTTGCGGAGCATGCGGAGGGTGAGGAAGCAGGCGGAGGACACGGCGTTGACCTGCTTGGTCATGGTGAGAAGAGGGTCCAAGATGAACCCGAGGTTGCGGGCGTGGTCTGCGGGGGTCGGTGCGGTGCCGAGGGCCGTGGGCCACCAGGAGTCGGCCCAAGCGGATGGGGTGTTGCCGAGGATGAGGACTTCCGTTTTGTCAGAGTTCAGCTTAAGGCGGCTGAGCCACATCCAATCTGTGACGTCCTTCATACCCTCTTGTAGGTTGGTCTTGGTGCTGGTGGGGTCCTTGGTGAGGGAGAGTATAAGTTGGGTGTCGTCGGCGTAGGAGGTGATGATGATGTTGCGCTTGCGTACGATGTCGGCGAGGGGGCTCATGTAGACATTGAAGAGTGTCGGGCTGAGCGATGAGCCTTGAGGTACGCCGCAGATGATCTTGGTGGGGTCTGAGCGAAATGGTGGGAGGTAAACTCTTTGGAGACGGTTTGAGAGGAAGGAGGCGATCCAGTCCAGGGCCTGGCCTTGGATCCTGGTGGAACGGAGGCGAGTGATTAGTGTGCGGTGAAAGACGGTGTCGAAGGCAGCCGAGAGGTTGAGGAGGATGAGGGCGACTGTTTCACGGTTGTCCATCAGGGTTCTGATGTCGTCTGTGACTGAGATGAGGGCGGTTTCCGTGCTGTGGTTGGTTCGGAATCCAGTTTGTGAAGGGTCGAGCAGGTTGTTGTTTTCCAGGAAGGTGGTCAGCTGTTTGTTGACGGTCTTCTCTATTACCTTGGCTGGGAAGGGCAGGAGAGAGATGGGGCGGAAGTTTTTCAGGTCGCTCGGGTCAGCCGTAGGTTTCTTTAGTAGGGCGTTGACTTCGGCATGTTTCCAGCATTCGGGGAAGGTAGCAGAAGAAAAAGAAGAGTTGATGATGGCCTGGAGGTGCGGGGCGATGATGTCGTCGGCTTTGTTAAAGATGAAGTGAGGGCAGGGGTCCGAAGGGGCGCCGGAGTGGATAGAGTTCATGATGGATTTGGTTTCTTCAGTGTTGATGTGGGTCCAGTCGTTGAGGGTGATGTCCGGGGTGCGGGTTCGGTGATGCTTGGTTGGGTCTGGTGTCCGAAGCTGTCGTGGAGGTCGCTGATCTTGCGATGGAAGAAGGTGGCGAGGGAATCGCACAAATCCTGTGAGGGCGTGACGGCGTTGGCGTTGGGGTTGGAGAACTCCTTGACGATGCTAAAAAGTTCTCTACTGTTGTGGCTGTTTTTGTCCAGTCTGTCGGTGAAAAAGTTCCTTTTGGCAGCGCGGATCAGGTGGTGGTGTTCGTGGGTAGCGTTCTTGAGGGCGGCCATGTTGTCAGCGGTGTGGTCCTTGCGCCAGGCCTTCTCGAGGGCGCAACAAGTTTTCTTTGATTCTTTGAGGGTGTCAGAGAACCAGAGAGGTTTTTTGGTGTTGGCCTGTCGATGCGTGCATTTGAGGGGAGCAAGGTTGTCTGCGCAGTTGGATATCCAGTTCGTGAGGCTGAGGGCTGCGTCGTTGGGGTCGGTGGTGAGGGTGGGTTGGTTGGCGGCGAGTGCGGAGAAGAGTTGCTCTTCGGGGATCTTGTTCCACTGTCGATGAGGGGTGGGTTGAGTGCGGAGGTGGCGGGTCTCGCGTCGGAATGAGAAGTGGACACAGCTGTGGTCGGTCCAGTGTAGAGCGGAGGTGTGGCTGAAGAAGATGTGTTTGCTGGCGGAGAAGATAGGGTCAAGCGTGTGTCCGGCGATGTGGGGGGCGGTGTTTACCAGTTGCTTGAGGCCGAGGTTGTCGAGGTTGTCGAGCAGCGCGGTTGTGTTGGGGTCGTTGTTCTGTTCCAGATGGAAGTTGAGGTCGTCTAGGAGGATGTAGTCCGGCGAGGCGAGGGCGTGCGGGGAGAGGAAGTCGGCGATGGCGTCGCTGAAAAGGGCGCGCGGTCCGGGGGGACAGTAGACGAGGGATCCTCTGAGGGTGGTCCTGGGGTCGGTGCGAATCTGAAAATGCAGATGTTCAGCGGCGAGAGGGGTGTCTTCGGTGGAGGTGGTGACGCTGATGGAGTCTTTGAAGCTGATGGCGATACCTCTTCCTACTTGGTTGGTGTGGTCTTTTCTGGAGATCTTGTAGCCTTCGGGGATGGCAGTGGCGATGTCTGGAGCTGATGAGGCGTTCATCCAGGTTTCCGTGATGAAGGCGACGTCCGGAGCTGTGGAGTCCATGAGGTCCCAGAGTTCAACGGCGTGCTTGTGGACAGAGCGAGCGTTGACCAGGATGCACTTGAGGTGGTTGATGGCGCGAGGGCTGGTGGTCGTGGTAGTTGCGTGGTGGAAGATGCGTTTGCAGGAGTTACAGGCGAAGGGTCCATGGGTGCGCTTGGGGTGGGCTTGGAAGCAGGTGTCGGAGCGCCCGGGGTTGAGGGAGTGGAGGGTGGTGGGGTCGTAGCGGGTCAGCGGGGTAGGGGAGGGCTGGGGACCAGAGGTCATGGCGCTGGGCGCGGGCCAGGCGCGGACGGGCGCAGACGGGCGCAGACGGGCTTGCCTCTGGCGCGCCTCCGGCGCACAGCGGCTGCCATAAGAGGGAGGAGGGGGGGGGAGGGGTCAGCTGGGGGTGAATGGGAGCTGGGGGGCGGGGGCGTGCAGGAGGTCGCGGCGGGAAAGCGCGAGGGAGGGGGGGACAGGTAGAGTGAGAAGAGCTGGGGGAGGGGGGTTTAAGGGTGGAGGGGGGTGAGTGTTAGAGTTTTAAGAGAATAGGGAGATAGGAGTAGGGTTGAAAAGATAGGGGAGGGGGGTGGTAGAGGTGGGTGAGGGTGAGAGGTATAGTGAGAGGATAGGGAGATAGGTAACAGAGGGGGAGTCGGGACGGGGGGAGAGATAGGGAAATAGATAGATGGAGAGATAGGTGGTGAGATAGAAAAATAGGTAGATAGGAGGAGGGGGTGAGTGAGGGAGTTAGGTGGAGAGATAGGTAGAGGAGTGAGGGAGGCAGGTAGCGAAAGGGTAGATGTGGGTGATACTGAGAGATAGGTGGAGAGATAGGGGGGGGTGAGGCAGAAGCAGGAGGGCAGAGACAGGGGCGGGAAGAGACAGGGGTCGGAGAGGACCGAAGAACGGAAGAAGAGAAGAACACAGAAGACCGGAAGAACACAGAAGAACCGAAGAACACAGAAGAACAGAAGAGAAGAACACAGAAGACCGGAAGAACACAGAAGAACAGAAGAGAAGAACACAGAAGACCGGAAGAACACAGAAGAACCGAAGAGAAGAACACAGAAGACCGGAAGAACACAGAAGAACCGAAGAGAAGAACACAGAAGACCGGAAGAACACAGAAGAACCGAAAAACACAGAAGAACAGAAGAGAAGAACACAGAAGAACACAGAAGAACAGAAGAGAAGAACACCGAAGAACAGAGGAACACCGAAGAACAGAACAGAAGAGAAGAACACAAAAGAACCGAAGAACACAGAAGAACAGAAGAGAAGAACACAGAAGACCGGAAGAACACAGAAGAACAGAAGAGAAGAACACAGAAGACCGGAAGAACACAGAAGAACAGAAGAGAAGAACACAGAAGACCGGAAGAACACAGAGGAACCGAAGAACACAGAAGAACAGAAGAGAAGAACACAGAAGACCGGAAGAACACAGAAGAACAGAAGAGAAGAACACAGAAGACCGGAAGAACACAGAAGAACAGAAGAGAAGAACACAGAAGACCGGAAGAACACAGAAGAACCAAAGAGAAGAACACAGAAGACCGGAAGAACACTGAAGAACCGAAGAACACAGAAGAACAGAAGAGAAGAACACAGAAGAACAGAAGAGAAGAACACAGAAGAACAGAAGAGAAGAACACCGAAGAACAGAGGAACACCGAAAAACAGAAGAGTAGAACACAGAAGAACAGAAGAACACAGAGGAAGATGCAGGGGACGCGGAAGCAGAAGAGCAGACGAACAGAAGATCACCAAAGAAGATAAAGAAGACGAAGAGCAGAAGGCAGAAGACCACAGAACAAGATGAGGAAGAAGAGAGGCGACAGGAGAGGCTGAGGAGCACACAGAAGAAGAGAGAAGACGGGGAAAAGAAGAGTACAGAAGAAGATTGCAGAGGAGGAGCGAGGAGGAAGAGACAGAGAGGAGGAAAAGAAGCTGGAGCAGGAGAGAGGGTGAGTAGCGCGGGGCAGGGAGAGGGGCTGGGAGGTGGGGGGTACTTACTGTGAGGTGGGTCTCAGGAACTCAGGAACCTGGAGGAGCTGGAGGAGCTGCAGCGGCAGGGGGAGCGACCTACCCTCACCAAACCCTCACAAGCCCCCTTACACACCCACACAACCACTCACACAACCACTCACACACACACTCAGAGTCTCAGAAAACCACTGACACCCGGGTTGGCTGCATGTGGGGCGTTTGCCACAGGTCCTGGCCGAAGGGTGTGTACGGCAGCGGTTGGATTAACATATGGTAATAAAATATTACTTTACATTTAAAAAAAACTTTAACATTCATTGAAAAAACAAAGGTTACATGGCAGTAATAGTTATGAAATAGCACTGAAAAACATAGACATTCATTGTAAAAAACAAAGATTAGAGAGACATTATTGTTAGAAATTAACGTTAAAAATGTAAAAATTCACTGAGAAAAACAAAGGTTACAGGAATAATACAGTTAGGAAATGGCATTAAAAAAACCTTAGAAATTCACTAAGAAACCAAAAGTTACATGGATGTTATAGTTAGATTCGAATTTTACACATACAAAACCATAGAGATTCAGCAGACATAGGCCCATATTTATACTTTTTGACGCACAACTGCGCCAACGCAGTTGTGCGCCAAAAATTTTACCGCCGGCTATCTCCATTCCAACGCGCCATGCGGGTGCCTTATTAATTGAATGATGTTAGCCGGCGCTGCGGACTGGTGTGCGTGAAAAAAAAATGACTCACACCAGGCAGCGCCGGCGTATGGGAAAATGGGGGTTGTGCGTCAAAAAATGGTGCACGTCAGGTCTGAGGCAAAATTCAGGCCTCAAACCGGATTTGCGCCATTTTTTTGACGCCCAACCTCCATTGACATGACTCCTGTCTTAGAAAAGACAGGAGTCATGCCCCCTTGCCCAATGGCCATGCCCAGGGGACTTATGTCCCCTGGGCATGGTCATTGGGCATAGTGGCATGTAGGGGGGCCCAAATCAGGCCCCCCTATGGCACAAAAAAAATCTGAAAAAAATACTTACCCGAACTTACCTTTACTTCCCTGGGATGGGTCCCTCCATCCTTGGGTGTCCTTCTGGGGTGGGCAAGGGTGGCAGGGGGTGTCCCTGGGGGCAGGGGAGGGCACCTCTGGGCTCCTTCCGAGCCCACAGGTCCCTTAACGCCTGCCCTGACCCAGGCGTTAAAAAACGACGCACATCAGGCTGTGCGCCGTTTTTTAAGGCCAAAATGACGTCAGAGTATAAATAAGGGGCACAGGCCTTAAAGTCATTATTTGGAAGGGAACGCCTACCTTGCATATAATTAACGCAAGGCTGGTTCCCCCTTCCAAAAAATGACGCACATGGTGGAATTTTGACGCCCGTGGGGTCGGACGTCAAAGTATAAATATGGGGCAGGGTTTGCGCCGATTGTGCGTCAAAAATGTTGACGCACATTCGGCGCAAACAGAGTATAAATGTGCCCCTTAGTTTATAGTTATAGTTATTGCAAGAAACTATAACTCACGCCCTCACCATGCACTACTAATTACCCCCACATATTACATAGGTCATGACATATATGACATCACTGATTATATCTCCTCAACATTTGCAGTAAAATTATTGATGGGAAATCTATGCATGGCGGGGGCGTGAGTTAAAGTTAGCTTAAGGTAGGAGTTTTAGTTTCTTGCAATAACTATGTTTGTTCACAAGTGTCTCCGCTGTGTCCACAGTTCCTCTCCAGATGATAAAAAGGTAATTGATAAAACAGAGCCATAGGATAGCATTCTCCATGTCCTGTGCTGCATCTTTGGTGATGGACACCTGCTTTGCCCCCAGCTACGCGAACCTGTTCATGGGCTGGTGGAAGGAGCAGGTGTCCATCACCAAAAACAAGACACAGGACATAGAAAATAACGTGTTCCCCACCATGCACTACTTCTGACCTCACATATGACATCACCCATGACACGTTTTATGACATTGTTTATGACATTATTTAGGACATCAACCAAGACAGTAATGATGGCATCACTGACTAGAATTTCCTTTTAGACCTCTGACTGTGATGACAGGTGTGTGTGTACTATAGTGTGGAGAATGCCATGGACATTGGCAGTGCAGGGGCCCTCTGTGGCCCCTGGCACCGGCTTCTCAGCAGCTTTTTCATGGCAGGGACCCTTTCCATGAGAAAGCTGGTGGAAAGCTGAGGTGTAATTAGCCATGAGGCGCTCAACTCAACGCCGCTCTGGCTGAGTACAACTCAGACCGCCGTCGGAACGTTGAGAAACACATTCCCAGTGGAGGTGGGGCCCCTGGCATTCCTCCTGCCAGGGTTGTATTGTGGCTGTCAGACCACCACAGATGCGGTGGTCCAACAATGACCCCGAGGGTGGCGGTCCTTGGGCGGCCAGCCTCACAATGAGGCCTTAAATAATTTGCCGAGAATCACAGGATGTTGAGCCACACCCACAGTCATTCTGATTAGAGCTATTTCATATCTACCTTACGCTGACACTCTAATTTGAGTAATTTCTGTAGCCTGGTGTCATAGTCTGCAAAATGTTACACCGCCATCTTGTGTTAAAAGAAAGTAATCACACAATGTAGATAGATCACACACAATTTAGTCTGACACAACAAACGTTTGGCACACACCGAACAGGGGCTTTAAAGTTAGAACAAAAACTACGACGAGGGTAACAAGGAGCTTCTAGGGCACTTTACTTGTGTGGAAAAGACAAAGGAGAGAGGAAATTAAAAGCCAACATATCATACAGGACAAACTCATTCTATGGGCCATTTATTGAAGAAGTATAGATTTCGGATATATTCTCAGTGAAAGGAGGAATATAATTTTGCTTGTTTCAGAGACCGCATCTGACCTTCACGCTTGCTGAAAAGGACGTTTTCAAGTTTGATTTCCATTCATTATCAGCTATATTTGTAATATTACTTAAGGCTACGTTAAAAGATGCTGCTGTGCGTCTGCACTAAAAAAATCACACCAAATCAGCATTTCCTCCTTCCAAAGTCGATGAAGATTACCTTTGAATTACTAGTAACACGGGTTAATGCAAAGACTCGGCAACAGCCACGTGACCTGTTATATAAAAAGGTGTTGTTTAGAGGTTTTCTTTATAGCTTTTCCTTTCAGGTCCTTGAGGAAGAGCTGCAGATGTCAAACATGAGACCATATGGACCTACTGACTATGCACGTCCACAAAAACTATTCCTGATTGACCTCGTTGTGAACCTTCACATAACTTGCCACATGCTAATAACACAAGGCTTAAATGAAATGAAGTTTTTACAGATATAATTACTCTACAGGAGCATGTCACGTGCTGCATCAAGACAAGATCTGCATTAGTGAGTTGTGATTTTTACAGAGTGTAAACGGCCCCTCGCATCTCACCTCAGAGCGCTGGTAGGTCAGGTGATAATACAGACTGAGAGCAGTGTCTGCAGCCAGTGCTGACCGCCATAGCACTTTTTTTTTTAATGCTGTACAATAGAGCTAAAACACATTGACGAAGCCAATAGCTCTCACTTAGGTGAGATCTACTGGTTTTGCCAGGGGCTGTTTTTTGTGAGTTTTTAAATCACTTCCCCTGCGTTTTAAAGCAGCGCTTTCACGCTCAGTTGTTTTTAAAGTGCAAATCCAACCCAGATCGGTACAGAAAAAAAAAACTCAAACGTAATTTCATGGAGTCAATTAACCAAAATGACACACACACGCACACACTCACAGTTATATATTTTCATATTTTTTAAATAGCTTTTCGTGCAAACCCTCGCTCTTACATAAACACACTCTCACCCACAGGCACACAACACACATTTAAAATCATTTTTACTTACCTCAGCTGCCAAGAAAGGGCATATGCCAGCTAACTACTCAATTTCTATTACACTAATAGTGAATGATACACTACTGTTCAGTATTTGTGTAATAAAAATTGAGAGAAAACGAAGAGAGCGAGTTCCCAAAAGAGGACCATAAGGACAAGCTGCCACTGTGTTCCAGACAATGAATTTGTCACCTTTGAGGCCAGGGGTTGCAAAGGCAGTGCCAGGGGTCGCAAAGGGCAAGTTGGGGGTCACAGCTGCGACCCCAGGCGACCCCTAAATGTCTCTGTGCCTACTTTTGTAGACCTCCGCATGCATGTTGAATGCGTGAGTATAAAATAACATGGCAGCCTTATCGTCGCGCTTTATTTTTATGCCATAGTGCACAGCAGATGTAATGCTGTAGTGCGTGGTTAAACTAACATTAGAAAGGCCAATCTGTCTTTGCTAATGATTGGTTAAATATTAAGTAGGTGGGAAATATTTGGGGTTTGAGCGGCAGTGTTCATCCTACTGAAGTGAAAACTGGTCCACAGTAAGGGGCAAATTCCTAGTTTTCCACTAGATGGCACTAATTACCAAGTGAATTCATTAATATAGAAAGAGTTGTAACACGCAGAGCGTGCCATAGTTAACATTTACCCGATAGCAGGGAATACAGAAGAAAATTTAAGGGCTTATTTACAAGCGCCTTGTGCCGCCGTGGCGTCACATTTATTGGCTGCTGCGGCGGTGCAAGCAGTCCCCTACACTGCGACACATTTACAAACTGCAACACTGTGCCGGGTTAGAGAGAGCCTAGTGTGCATGTGTGTTTGGCAGACCCGAGACGGCTGATCAAACATACATGCGCTCTGAGGGGGAGTGCTGGGCACTCCCCCTTCGTGCTCATCACAGCTCCGTGGCCACACCCATTTTACCATAAAATGATAATAAAGAGAGCAGGTGTTAAACTGACGCTCTTTAACATGGGAGCCTTCCAAGCAGTGCTGGAGTAGTGTCATTTTTTTAACTCTAGTGCAGCGCTACAGTGACATCATTAAGGGCTCTGAGGCTGGCCCAGAAAACTGGTGCATCGGAGTCGATGCACCAGTTTCTTGTAAATGACGCCCTTAGGTTCATTGTCTGCTTTTTTTGTTTCCAAAATATAAAAATAGACAAATGGAAACAAGAACACCAAATAATGTTTATTACAAAAACAATAACACCTCCCAATCATCCCTGCATTGAAGGAAGCCTTCCTTGAACTGTATGCTTTGGTTGGTGTAAACAACGTTGATGATAGCAATTTGTATATATTTCTATATTTTTAAAAAGCTTTTCTTGCAATCACTTGTCTCTCCTACCTTTTAAAAGGCATGAGTTTGATACAGATCGGCGCTTAAGGGTTATTAGTTCTGCCTTATGAGCTAAGAAGATGTATGTTCACACACAAACACTCAGAGATTATATTTCCAAGACGAAGTTTTTCAGAAAACTTTTATCTGGCCTTACAGTTAATCACACGTCCTTAACCAAGTAGCTCCCCGCCATGCCCCCTAGTGGCAGTGAGTCAGAAAGCATCCTGGTTCAGCTCATCTGCTATAATAAATAACCATGCTCTGAAATAGGCAGCAGTGCTCAGTCAAGTTGCTATTTCTTCTCCCTTCACCCATTGCACACCCAACCTCACTCTCCCCTGGTAACACAGCAGACAAGTGAAAAGCAACATCGTATCTAACAGAGAGGTGAGCATTTTAACAAAGAGGTTGCAGAGAATACATGGCTGAATTGTAAGAAATCAAGTGATCTTATTGTAAGACTATTCTTCCACTTAGAGACTATTCTTCCACTTAGCAAATGTTTTAAATCTTGTGCTCATAACTGGTGCAAGAACAAGTGACACATTGATGGAAAGATTGCTTGATTGGTTCTCAGTTACTGGTGATCATGCAGGCAGCATTCCAGTCCATTGTTTTTCACCCACTGTGCCACTTGAAACAGAGACCAGCCTGTGCATATCAGCATTGGACCTGCTCCTCTAGGAAGAGCCCAGCACTGCCTCCCATGCCGAGTCCACACCAGAGGCAAACACAAACTATCTCAGTCCTGTTATGAAATATTTAGGCCTCGCAGGATCAGCCTAGAAATCAACATCGGCCCTGGGAAAAATGTTAAATCCAGCCCCTACCAGAGGAGGCCGTGAACAGAATGACCTCTGTGGGGACGGTTTTACCATGGAAGCTCGTTCTCCTCTGAAATCCTGGAGGCCACTGGGGAATTGTCAAAGTGTCACAATGGCCAGTCCTGCCCTGAGGCCTTGTCAGTGAAGTATAGCTTCAACCCTCTGGCCCAGTGAGCAAAGGTCCAATGTCTAGGCATATTGGTCACACTGAACTTTGTCCTGTATAACTGCCCCCATACCAACTCTGCTTCAACCTATATCATTAATGCTTTACAAGCTCTACTTTGTACTGTACTACTAACAGCTTATCACCCGTGTCTTGCACTGTATCACTAACACCTTCCCAGCTCAGTTTTGTCCTGTATCACTAATACTTCACAAGCTCTACTTTGTACTGTATCACCAACTCTTTACCACCTGTGCCTTATACTATCTCCCTACCACCTTACCAGCTCTGTCTGGTATAATATCACTAGTCCCTTTCCAGCTGTGCCTTGCACTGTATTGCTAACACCTTATCAACTCTGTCTGGTATAATATCACTAGTCCCTTACCAACTGTGCCTTGCACTGTATTGCTAACACCTTACCAGCTCTGGGTTGTCCTGTACCACTAATACCTCACAAGCTCTACTTTGCACTGTATCAGTAACTCTTTATCACCTGTCCCTTGTTCAGTATCACTAACACCTTACCAGCTCTGTCTGGTCTAAAATCACCAGCCCTTACACCCTGTGCCTTATACTGTAACACTAACACCTCACCAGCTCTGGTTTGTCCTGTATCACTAATACCTTAACAGCTCCTCCTTGTCTAGTACCATTAACCCCTCATAGCCTGTAAATTGTCCTCTATCACTAATGGCTTACCATCTCTGCCTTGTCCTTTATCACTAATGACTTACCAGCTGTACCTTGTCATGTAGGACTAATGACTGACCAGCTGTGCCTTGTTCTGTATCACTAATAGCTTACCAGCTGTGCCTTGTCCCGAATCACAAATGACTTACCAGCTGTACCTTGTCCTGTAACACTAATGACTTACCAGCTAAGGCTTGGCCTGTATCACTAAAAACTCACCAGCTATGCCTGGTCCTTTGTCCTATATCACTAATGACTTACCAGTTCTGCCTGGTCCTTTATCACTAATGACTTACCAGCTGTACCTTGTCATGTATCACTAATGACTGACCAGCTGTGCCTTGTTCTGTATCACTAATAGCTTACCAGCTGTGCCTTGTCCCGAATCACAAATGACTTACCAGCTGTACCTCATCCTGTATCACTAATGACTTACCAGCTATGGCTTGGTCTGTATCACTAACGAATTACCAGTTCTGCCTGGTCCTTTATCACTAATGACTTACCAACTCTGCCTCATCCTTTATCACTAATGACTTACCAGCTGTACCTTGTCCCGTATCACTAATGACTTACCAGCTCATCTTCGTCATGTATCACTAATGACTCACTAGCTCTGCCTCGTCCTGTTAGACTAATGACGTTCCAGCTGTACCTTGTCCTGTTTCACTGATGACTTACCAGCTCTGCCTGGTCCTTTGTCCTGTATCACTAATGACTTACCAGCTCTTACTTGTCCTGTTAGACTGATGACGTTCCAGCTGTACCTTGTCCTGTTTCACTGATGACTTACCAGCTCTGCCTGGTCCTTTATCACTAGCATGCGAGAGCTCCTTGAAGAGCAGTCTTCATGGCTCCAGCTCCAGGTTTTAACCTCCTTGTCTTTTGAGAAGTAATAACAGATTTTTCCATGGAGCAGCCAGTCCTTAGGGCACCGCTCACATCCAGACCCTGTCAAAGAGGGGAACGGAAACCAAAAAACTGTGATTTAAATCATTAAGGCATACATATTTTATTTTCTGGAGCAATACTTATTTGAGCAATATCAATATGGGAATCACCACTATGGGACCTATTGTCAGGGTAATTTTATGGCAGAAAATAATACATTATTGGTTAACCTCTTCACTTACCCCAACTGCAGGCAAGCTGAACCCCAGCAAGAATTACTAAAAAAACAAAATCAATCTAACCAGCCCCTTGTTTACAAAGACAAACGCTTATCCAGCTCTGTCCTGTTCTTTCCCATATGTGTCATCCACTTCTGTAACCAATTCGAAATTTCTAAATTGAACCATTAATTCCTCTGTAAACTATTGATCCTTGTGTTTAAATCTCACACAATCGAAATCAGCTCAGTAGGGTCATCTTGGAGGGATAATACATAGCACTGTGTTTACAGAAAATACAGGATTTCTGAGCATGTTAGCTTGAAATGGTCTACATGATAGCAGAAGACCTGCAGAAGTGAATTGTACATATTTCAAGTGTTTTTGTAATCACATTTCAGTAAATGCACACAACCTCTCATGCCTAGTCTCCACCAGAGGCAAACACAAACAATGTATACTACTTCTGAAATTATGAATCTTGGGGTATGGTCGCGTTTCATTGCAAGTATTCAAAAATAACCTTTCCTCTAACACAAACAAAATATTAATGCTACAGCTTACGCAGTGAATCACTAATTGTCTGAGCCTATTATGTCAATATCAGAAACATTTCTGAATAAAAGTAAGCAAAGCAACATTCCCAACCCAGGTGAAATACACTCCCAGGATAAGGCATAATTTCTGCCTCCTGAGAATACTGCATAGGAATGAGAGTCTGAGGCGTGGCTCTCAGTAATACCTCATGTGAGGCTCTTTTTTATTTTTTTTATTTTTTTATTGTCCTCATTCAGCCCCGCTTAACTGAGACGCCTCTTCGTCCCTGTAACCTTTTCACCCTCTTGACTACGAAGAGCGGCTCAAATCAGGGGGTGCACCTTTGTAACTCCTGGTCTGCCTAAACAGACTTACCGCGGTATAAAACGGTGCTTAATCATTGGACTGATGTAACGGAAAAAGTCATTAGAACAGTTTCACATATATACCCGCAGTACACTTAGCAAGGACGCTGGTTTAAGATTCCCTGCCAATTTAACAAAGGTGACCACATTTCTACACATTTCTTTGAGCCTTGCACATATAAATCCATATTTGCCACACGGCAAGCAGCATTCAACCAGTCTGTATAGCTCGGAGCGTGCTCATTCAGCCATTTTTTACAGATTTCATTCCGGCCCAACACAATTACATAAAACAAAAATAGACGGTTAGTTTTATTCACCCTTTTCCATATCCCCTCATCCTGAAGCTGCCCAAATATAATTAGTGGGAGTGATGTATTAATTTTCCAACCTAACATAGACGATAAGGCCCTAAAAACCTCCTCCCAAAATAACCGAATAACTGGACAATCCCAGAACATGTGTATATCCGTTGCTCCTAGCCCGCCACATTTAGGGCACTTGATCGCCTCCCCCTTCTTAAATTTAGAGAGTTTTGCCAGAGATATGTATACTCTATGTAGCGTATAAAGGTGATTTTTCCTTAATGGGGCCGGCTTCACTACTTCATACAATGTTGTGCACGACTTCTTCCACCATAAACCAATCTTATCGCCTGACATCGCCTTGCCCCATAACTCGCTTGGTAGGTCAAATTTCTCATCCAAAGTTTCTAATATTTCCCAATACCAAGCCGCCACCCTATTCCCTGAAGCTGAGGCCACCAGGTCTAAAAACGAATCCTCCAACGCATTTACCACTCCCAATCCCCCCTTAACTTCTCTTTCCCACTGTCTTATCTGTAAATATTTTAACCTAGACAAAGAACCGTCTGTTATTCTTACCAGTTCATCCCAAGGGAGTAAGGTATCCTCTCGCACCATCTCGCCCCATCTTTCCACACCTACCCTTTTGAGTGGTAATGCGAGGATATCTTGAAAGCATTCTGGGGTGCCCGGAGAATCCCAGATAGGGGCCTGATAGCTATAATAATGTGCACCTAACCGCCGTTTCAACTGATACCAGCTCCTTGCCATTCCCTGCAACACTTTTAGTTTAACTTTTTTAAAGAACTTAGGGTCACCGAATTTAAACAGAAAAGACTGTGAGCCCCCTTTTTCAGACGTCACCATAGCTTTATACATTCTGCCCACTGCTGAGCCATCCGGCGATCTAAACAACATTCTTGAGTTTTTAAACAGGAAAGCCCACGCATAATATGTCAAATCCGGGAGAGCCAGTCCTCCTTTTTCCCTTCTTCTGCGAAGCTTTTTCCATGATATCCGCGGCCCCTTTGAGTTCCAAATGAAGCTACTAATCGCTTGTTGCATTTTATCTAGGTGTCCCTTGTGCATCGCCACAGGTATAGCTGAGAACACAAAATTCCATGTGGGCAAAATAAACATCTTGATTAGATTTATCCTCCCCAGAATCGTCAAAGGGAGACATGCCCATTTTTGTAGCATAATTTTACATTCCGCTAATAATTTTCGAGCATTCCTTTCAGCTAAGTCCTTCAGATTTTGAGTCACTAAGATACCCAGGTAGCGTATTTCCTGCTTATTTGATACAGACCCTACTTCCATATTCCACTGCATAGTTTCTGTTTTCCCCACATTAATCCTGTACCCTGATATCCTTCCGAATTGTTCCGCCAGATCTTTTACTGTGTTGAAGGCAAGGCGCAGGTTATTAGTATATATTAGTAGATCGTCTGCATATAACGAAATTTTCTTTTCCCAGCCATTGCAGCAGAAGGGCGAGATAAGAGGGTTTTGTCTGATTTTGCTAGCCAACGGCTCAATATACAAATTGAATAGTATCGGCGACAGAGGGCAACCCTGCCTCGTACCTCTTGAAATATTAATAGGGTCCGTAAGTTTACCATTCACCAAAATCTTAGCACAGGGAGATGTGTAAATCCGATCAATTACCCCACAAAACTTAGAACCTAAATTGGCCCGTCTCAGAACCGATTTCAAAAAATTCCAATTGACTTGGTCAAAAGCCTTCATTGCATCCAAAACAATAACTGCCAAAGGAGACCCAAACGTTGTGGCCATATCTATTGCCCCAATCAACTCAAAAGTTAATTCATGTAAATATCTGCCTTTAGAAAAGCCTTTTTGATCGGGGTGTACTAGGTTATTCGCTATCCTGCTCAGCCTATCCGCTAGAAGCTTCGCTAGCAGTTTATAATCGCTATTCAACAATGATATAGGCCTGTATGAAGCACACTTCGCTGGATTTTTCTCTGGTTTCAAAATTAAGGAGATCACCGCTTCATTCCATGAAAGCGGAATATCATCGCCCAATTCCAGGATCCCTCCAAACAATTCTGTCAATACTGGGATGACTGAGTCCCCTAATACTTTATAAACTTCCACTGGTATCCCATCCGGGCCTGGCGCCGTTCCCGACTTACTACTAGTCAAGGTTCTCCTAATTTCCTCTGCCGTTATCGGGGCGTTCAGTGCTTCCTTCTCCTGCAACGATAAACCTACAAGTCTATCAGACCCCATCCAATCCGTTATCATATCTTCATCTACCTCTAGCCTTTCCGAGTATAGTTGTGAATTTTTTTTTTCGAAAAGCCGATTCTATTACCGCCTCATCTGTACTTTTTTTACCTGAATGTTCCACTTCTACCTCCTTGATGTAATTCCTAACCCGATCAGCTTTGACTTTCCAGGCTAACAACTTCCCCGCATTTTCCCCGTATTCGAAGTGGGCTAGTTTGCTTGCTTCCCATTTCCTTTGAATTCTTCCCTGTAGTACCTTTTCCAACTGACTTCTCAATCCATCCCAGCTAGCCCTCAAAACTTCCGTCTCCCCTGCTTCAATTATTTTAGCTTTAATTTTTCGCATTTCCTGCTCCAACGCCTCAATCTCTTGTTTCTGCCGTTTATGCTTCTGGATGGAGCAGCTCCTTACCTCCCCGCGAATGACCGCTTTAAATGTGTCCCATACTACAGATAAGGGAGCTGAGCCCATGTTTACCCTAAAAAAAAATTTGGCTTCCTTACGCAGCTTTAGCAACACCTCCTGATCTAATAACAATGACTGATCAATCGTCCACCGGTCACTACAGCTTCTCTGACAAAGGCACATATTTAACATCACCGCGGAATGATCCGATAAAAGCAAGGGCAGGTACGCTATGTTCTTCACCTCCTCCCTCAAACGCATATCTAGTAGAAAGTAATCAATTTGCGACGCATGTCTATATTTCTTATTAAAAAAAGAAAAGTCCCTGCTACTCCCTGCCCTTTGTCTCCAGATATCGCACAGACCAAATTCGTTCATCATTCTCCTTAAATACTGTTACGTCTTAGGTGTCCCTCGTGATTTGCAATTATGCCTATCCAACTCATTGTCTAACACCACATTAAAATCACCCATCAAAATAACCGGGTCCGAAAATCCCGAAAGTTGGGAAAACAGCTGCTTTAAGGATTCTATATCGTCACAGTTGGGCCCATAGTAGCCTGCCAAAACTAGAATTCGACCCCCAAATTGTATTTTAGCTATCAACCATCACCCTGCTGAGTCTGATCTGGACTCCAGAATTACCACCCCCCCCTGCTGTGCCTGTTTGACTAAAATTGCCACCCCTTTATTATGGTAGTTATGTTCTGTACAGACAAATGTTCGTACCAATCTTAGTTTTTGTATTATGTTAATGCACTCCACCTTAGTGAGATGGGTTTCCTGTAAGACTATAACTTGTGCTGTAGAATCTTGCAAATACTGTAGTATTCGTCCCCTTCTCCCTCGCACTCTTAAGCCATTAACATTCCATGAAAGAATTTGTAATGGTATATTCTGCACCCTCTGATTTCCCTCCCTGCTAGTCATCAATCCATCTTAAGTAAAAGGTCGCTAGGCTGAACGAGGCACTACTTCCCCTTTTCTCCCAACTCCCCCTCCCCACCCCTACACCTCCCCCTCCCTCGCTACCCCTTACCCCCCCAATCCCACCCGTGGAGAACCCCCCCCTACTAAGGATCACAATTATCCAAATTTTAGGAGCGCTCCCAAGTTCCTGGGGGATTTACCATTACACATTATACAAAGCCTTGTTCAGTAGACTGATCATTTTTGATCACAACCAATAATTCATCCGCTTCACTAATATCTCTAATGTTATACATTTTGTTGTTGTACATGACCCTAAGGAAGGCTGGAAATTTCAGCTGAGCCGAGACCCCCAAGGTTTTAAACGACTCCAACCGTTTCCCCAATTCCCACTGCCTATCCATAGTTACCCTGGATAGGTCAGATCTAATCTCAAACACGATGTCATTCGCTCTTAAAGACTTCAGTTTCAATGCTCTGGATAAAATCTTTTCCTTCAACTGATACGACAGAAAGTTTATCAGGATTTTCCGGGGTCTACTACTATTTGTTCGTAGCTTAAAGGGGTCTCGATGGATTCTCTGAATATCCTTCATAATTTCATCTTCGGTCTCCTCCAAATCCACTGCTGATTTAATTAATGATACTACAAAGGTTTTAAGATTGTTCCCTTCCGTACCTTCTGGCACTTTCAACAGTTTTAAATTATTTCTTCTGGAGTAATTTTCCATCTGTTCCACCCTGTTTTTTAAAGCCTGCTCGCTCTTCTTCAAAGTATCAATCTCGCCCTTATGCTGTACCAACTCCTCCTTCATACCCCCCATCGCTTCTTCCAGGGCCTGCGTTCTTTCCATAACGCCGTCAATTTTTTTTTCTAAGTTAGTACACACCTCTCTTATCTCCCCTTGATTTACTTCTGAGTTCGCAAAGCCCTTTTTTACATCTTCGGAAATGGACAAGATTAGCGCCTCCAGCGAGGAACTCAGTAGCGGGGAGGTCACTGAGGCAGCCTGGGGAGGCTCCAGCACTACCAATTTAGGAGCGGAGTCTTGGGCCTCTGCCGTGTTATCATTTAAAGTCGGCACTAGTACTGGGGCCGTCTGTTCTTCTACAGAGCATAGTGTAGGGGACCCCGTCCCCTCCCTGCCCTCTCCCGTACCGTTATCTGCATGCCCGGCGGACACCTCCATTGCCGCTCTAACCTGCCCAGGGGAAAGTGTAACTACCTCAGGCCTCACTTTAAAAAAAGACCTTAAAGAGGGCGTCAACTTATCTCTACCCTTGAGACTGCTCTCACCCGCTTTGCCCCCCCAACTTCTACCTCCTTCCCCAGATTTAGGTCTCAGGGTTCTTTTCTTTTTTGCTGATCCTCCCTTGACCCCCTTCTCCTCTGAAATTGCAGCCAAATTGTCCTGGGGAGGCTGAACCGCCCCCTCCACTCTCGTCAAGGGAAGCGGGGAAGCAGGGAAAACACCCCCCCCCACGCTGCCTCACCGTTTTCTTCCTGGTCCCCTTTTCTGGACTCTCTCTTGCAGGGTCTCCCAGCCACCGCTTCTCGTTTGGTGCACCGCCTACTCTGCTGCTGGAGCTATTGCTGCCGCTAGTCCCCCTAAGGGGAATTCGCGCCACACCTTTACGGGACCTGCGCAGCTCCAGTGCGGCCCGGAACCACGAGACAGCTCCCGCTGTCCTCCAGACTGTCTCAGATCTTCCTGATTGCGGCACGCACATCCGTGTGCGATCGGCCGCAGCCCGCAGCCCGGTCGTCTACCGCGACCTGCCACGCCCCCAGGAACCCGAAACAGCAAGCGCCCTAGCGACCTCCGTAGCCCGCCATGTTCTCCCCTCGATCTTATCCAAGAGTGCATATTTTGCACAGTTATTTACCCGCCATGTTCTCCCCTTCCCACGGGACCGTTGACACACCTCTGAAGTAAAAGTTGGAGAGTGAGGACAAATCCAGCACATAGAAAGTTCAGGCCCAGTCCGTATTACCTAAACATTACGAGATGATGTACTACGCAACCTCCGTAGCCCGCCCTGTTATCCTCTATGTTTTTTTTTGTTTTTTTTGTTGCTGAAGGTGTAAGCATTAAAAAAAAAACAAAAAAATAAGAAAAGGTTCGGTGACTTCCCTGATCCCCTCCAGGGGTACCACCAGGTCCTTCAGACTGCCTCGGAACTTTCCTGCTTTCGGCGCGCACATCCGTGTGCGGTCGGCCGCAGCCCGCAGCCCGGTCGGCTACCGCGACCTGCCACGCCCCCCAGGAACCCAGAACTGAAAGCGCCCTAGTGCGCTACGCGACCTCGTAGCCCGCCATGTTCTCCCCTCATGTGAGGCTCTTGTCAAGAAATAGTTTCTCCACAATGAAGACAACACATTATGAGGAACAATTTACAAATTATTTCAGACTAGCATTGTTGTCTAAGGATGAAGTAACATGCAGTGATGTACCTACCTGCTCCTGTGCAGTTTGCTGTTTCCTGATTGAATAGCGTCCTGTTCTCACACTGTTTGTCTGATGCTGGAGACAATGCTGCTACCTTTTGAGAGTACTTGAAGACTGGAAGAGAAATGGATTGAAATGAGAAGCAGTCATTAATAAGTGAAGAATATTGCTGTTAGTCAAAGGAACACAAAATGAGTCAACAAATTTACATTGGACGTGATGAGGCACAGAGAACCTCGAAGGCAAGACAGAGACCAGCTGTCGAATAAGACCCTGATTCTGAGCGGCCCAGGGAATGGATCAGTATTTAACCCCCCCCACAGTTACTGACAATACAGGAACCAGAACTTCCATTAGTGGAAAAAATTCAGCCCATTATAAGCTGGACTCTCAGGATCCCCAAAGAAATGAGGAATTACAAGGGTAACATTCAATCCTTGGTTTAAATCCATGTGTAATACCTTTGTTTCTTCGCAAACATTCAGCTGGAATCTTTAGGTGAAGTAAACAGATCTGAGATATTCCTGTGGCTGTCATAAATCTGTTGAGTTAGTGACTGTCTTTGGTAGTCCCATCGGAACACACAACCAAAATATGGAACCTGCTGAGCAGTGAAGCATCCGACAACCTTGTGCATCACAGAGACCTGACTCAATCCCTCATCGGCTCCTGGCATCGCCACAGCTCTTCCATTGGGCTACAAGATCATTCAACAGGACCACCTTCACAAGCTAGGAGGAGGACTCATTATCATCTACGAGGAAGCCATCAAAAGCACAACATCTGCAGAGAACGCCACTCCATTCATGCAACACCTATACTTCGAGCTGCAAGTCTCCAAAACCTTCACCCTGAAGGGAACCCTTGTACATCGACCACCTGGAACACGAGCCACCTTTACCGTCCTCACACTGTAGAGGCCACATTCCCCTCAGACCTAAACAACCCCTTCTCCACAGCACTCCTCGAAAGCTTGAGAAATATCTGACTCACCCAGCTTGTCTCAAAACCAAGAAACACCAAGGGACAAACACTGGACGTCATCAGCATCCAATGCAACTCCACTACACCACTCACATGGAACGACCACTCCATCTTCCACTTCCAAATCAACACACCACATAGTAACAACCCTACCAGGTGCAGCATTCGAAGCCAGAACTGGGGCAGAATCACAGAAGCAGACTGGCTTAGCACCCTCAGCACGGATCAACCCAGTCCTCCATACAACCTTGAAAAGGACATCTACAACTTTAGCAACTGGATCAAGAACTACGCAAACTCCATCGAACCAATCAAATCCAAAAAGCATAGTAGATGAAACAAGCAGGCCGGCTGCTATACAAAACATATCAGAACCACCAAATGACACTGTAAACAGCTAGTAAGGAAGTCAACAGCCAGCTACGTCACTTCTGACAAAACAACCTTCAAGGTTGCACTCAGATGCTATCACCAGCAATTACAAAACACCAAAAAATATGTACTAGTGGACCACATTGAAGGAAGCTCCAACAGCTGCAAGGAGCTTTTCCTGATTTGTCAAGGATTTCCCCCTTGCCTTCGGCCACTGTTAACACCATCACTGCCTCCCAACAACCCTGTGATAACCTATTCAACTTCTTCCACAGCAGAATTGCAAACATCTACATCAGCTTCACTCAGCAACCCAACCACAGGGAATTCATTGCTAACCTAGCCACCACCAATTAAGACAGCCATCTGACTGAATGGACAATTATCAACAGAAATGGCACAGCAGCAATAATTTTACCTTCTACTCAAGAGCCTCAATGGATGCGTGCCCCCACCACATCTACAACCAGGGAACATCACTAAACAGCACCGCCCTAACCCCAACACCTACATCATGTCCGCCACTTTCCCAAATTAATGGAAACTTACAAAATTCAACGCCCTCCTCAAGTAGCACAGAGCTGACCTAAATCAGCTGAGCAGCTTCCGACCCATCTTCCTGCTCCCCTATCTAGTCAAAATGTTAGAGAATGTCATCAACAAACAACTCAAAACCCACCTCGAACTTCAGCATCTTCTAGACAAAACTCAATCAAGATTTGGAAAGAACCACGGGACTGAAACAACACTCACCACAACAACTAACATCAGTCAAGTCATCCTGGACCAAGGAGAAACAGCGACCCACACCCTGTTTGACCCCTCCGGGCCCTTTGATTCTGTCTCCCTTAAAACCTCATCAGAAGATTCAATGGGATTGGCACACAAGGATCCGCTCTCAAATTGATCTGATCTTTCCTCACAGGAAGCGCCCAAAGGGCCAGGTTGCCACCCTTCACATCATAGACAATGAAACTGATAGGCAGAGTCCCACAGGAATCGTCCCTTAGCCCCACCCTTTTGAAAATATACATGACTCTGCTCTCCAACATAATTCAATTACAAGACATCGCCATCATCTCCTATGCCGATGACACCAAATTCATCCTATCCCTGATGGACAAGACAACACCACCAGAATTAACTTGACCAGCTGCATGAGCATGGTAGCAGACTGGATGCAAACCAACCACCTGAAGCTCAACTCTGACACAACAGAAGTATTGGCCGTCAGCAACAAGACCTCCCCATGGGACTCCACCTGGTGGCTGTTAGTGCTAGGACCAACAACTACATCAGGTTAAGTCAACACAGTGTGCATCTCCTTCTACCACATCCTACACAAGCTGCAAACGATCTGCAAATGGTTGCCTCAAAAGATTAGACAGATCATCACACAACCACTCATCACCAGGATTCTGTACAACGGGAACTCTCTCTATGTCAGAATGTCCAAACAACTCCTACATAGACTCCTGACCATCCAGAACACTGCTGTAAGGATGATACTTAAACTCCTAGGCTGCACTCACATCACACCACACTTCAGGAAGCTTCACTGGCTCTCCATTCACAAGCGCAGCTAACTCAGACTTCTCACACACACATACAAAGTCAATGATAACAAAGCACCTGAATACCTGAACAGCCAAATACACTTTTACTAACCCTGGAATGGAGGTCCCTATTTCTCCTACATTGCACCCAAGACATGGAACCACTTGTCCTCAAGAAGCTTACGATCTGGCTCTTCATAGAAGCACTTTGGGGACCACACACCTACCAAGTGCCAGGATACCTTCTTGGGGGATTAGTGTGCTATAAAAATCAACATAACGCAACTTAACATTTAACTGGTCACTCATAATGAAGGCCTATCAGTATGTGGGTGGTACAGTGCCTCATGGGTTGATTCTAGAGTGGAAGATGAGGGAAGAAGACTGTGTAGCCAAGTTTTCAGGTTGCTTATGTTTGAAATGTCTATGATTTCAGTTGGAATGTCAGTGATATTCTACTTTCAAATGTGTGAAGCTTCGAGTTACACTCTGTTGCGGGTAAATCAAAACAATTATAAATATTTGAGTGCTTCTACATGAGTTTTTCTAAATTGGTCTTGAGTTATTCCTTTGAGTGTGTGAGTCGCATGATTGATACTGTAAGTACAACAAATGCTTTGCACTTCTCCAAGATTAGCCTAACTGGTTGACCAAGCTACCTCAAAAATTAGAGCAGTAGGTGATCCAGTTTTTACCTCTGGAAAGCAATTTCTGGTTGCCTTGACCCCCTGCACAGTATGCCTAGCTTTGCATACTACATAGAGGGCCAGCCTCCTACACTATTGCATTGCAAATACTTTTTTGGTGTTGATGTTGTAACCACAACACATGGTGAGTAATGGCTCACTTACTCAAACTTTTTTATACATATAAAGTTATTGTTGTTTCTTTCTAAAAAAACAAACAAATGATGTTTAATGGATATTTCTTACATTTTAGACAACGCATGTTAGTTTCATTTCATAATTTATTTTTATTTGATGATTTTCTGAGCTATTTATGGACCCAAGAGCTTCAGGCATATCTATGTAAAACTATTTCAAGTACAATGTTTTTAACAAACTGCCTTGCTCATAAATACAGGGTTTTTGCTGACTTCCTAAAATTAAATGTTTATTTTACCTCGGTATTTCTTATAATTTTAGCCATTTAATATGTCACGAAGTTTACTGTGCAATCAGAAGTGGCCAGCCTGCACTACCGGTAGGGACACAATTGCAAGCCACCACTGGTTGTATAACCTGTAGATCAGGTGCACCTGTGAAGCTGCTGCTTGAAGCCAGGGTTGTGTATCAGAAAAAAGTAAAAGCACATTTGTGACCTCAGTATTGGCTGTGATAACAGGGAGGTGAGTGATTATTCAGTGGGCCTGTGATCTTCACATTCTTCCTCTACTACAAGAGAAAGTCCCTTTATGATGGTGAAGTATGGTATCTGTGATGCTACTGGGCCCTGAGCCAGCGTCACACTCCCTCTGACATCTACTCCAGTCCTACAGTAATTCTTTTAGCCTCCAACCTGCCACCTCTTACTGACGTATATTGAACTCAATTAATTATTGCCCTGTGCATTTCATCATAATTCTAAAGTGCTGATTGCAATCTTTTCTTTTACAATGGTGACACCCCTTGCATTCTATTGTTTACCATTTGACCTTAGGATTCTCGGAAGCAGTAGATACCTCTACTTGAAATTCTTTGAGAACATGACGAAGAGCTCGGCTAATCGAACCAGGATTTGCCAATTTCACTGGTAATTCCACATTTTTGAGGGGACAGTAATGGCCCCACTTTTATTGACCCTGTAACCCCACCCCCTGAAGTTACCCGTACTATCAGTGACTTCGGGGTGGAGCTACTGGGCCACTAGGAACAAGGGGCCAGACGTATCAAAGCTTTTTGCATTCGCAAATGGTGCAAATGCCCGTTTGCGAATGCAAAAAGCCCTTTCAGAATGTATCAAAGGCATTCTGAATACAATTTTTTTAAGGAATCGCTAAAATAGCGATTCCTTAAAATTGCGACCCTGTTTAGAGAGTTGCAAATTGTGACTCTCTAAATAAGAAATCACAAATAAGGAATCCTTATTTGCGATTTCTAAAGCACATGTATGAAGCAATTCCTTTATACGAATTGGGCATTAAGGAATCGCTATTACCACCAAGTTGAACTTGGTGGTAACCATGTGCAAATTTTAAAAATGCATTTAAAATGCATTTTTAAAATTTACATGTAAAGCACACATGCCCTTTTGGCATGTGTGCACCTTACATGATGTTAAAAAATGTTTTGGGGTGCAGCAGAGGGGGCCTTAGGCCCCCAGCACCATGGACTTTGCATTTCCCAAAATTGCGAATTCCAGTTAGGAATTTGCAATTTGGACATGCAAAATATTCGCAAATATGGCCTGATAGGCCCATAGCTGCGAATGGGGGCCGGTATCGCAATTTGCGATTCGGTAATAGCATTTGCGATTTTTAAGAAATCACTATTACCGAATCGCAAATATGATACATTGCATTTTGCGAATCCGAAATAGCGATTTCTTAAAAATCGCTATTTCCGATTCGCAAAAGGCTTTTTTCATACATCTGGCCCAAGATCATTTAATGTGATAAATTTGTCTGCTAGCTGCAACAGGTAACTCATGATACCGTGAGAAAGATTTATCATTCTTTCACCTAGTGAGGGGCAGCAAAGTACCTTGCTGCGCTGGGTGAAAGGGCAGGAACGCGCCGTATTTAACATGAAATAACACATTTGTGTCCTTTGCTAGCTTTGGTGCACTTTTGGTTCCCTAGCAGCAAAGCAGGCACCTTTGCAAAGGTGCCTGCCTTGTAGACAGGAAGTGAATCATTCCTGCACAAAAACAATCCTGAGAGGCATTTTCTTCTTTCTAAGCATCTTCTTTCTATGCATGCTGCAGAATGCAGCACATATAAAAAGAGGAAAACATGAGGAGAAATACAGATCTTTCTCCTCCTTACGCTTCACCTGGGAGGCGAAGTATTTTGATGCATCCTCTGAACTACCACTCATGGTAAATTTGGGACTGGAACAAAATCCATGGGTGGACGCACTGCCTTGTGTTACTCTAGATTTATCAAGCCGTGCAGAGTCACGCAAGGAGGCTTTCCGTGCCTTGATAAATCTCACTTAGTTTTTGAATCGCGCGGCAAAGGGGCGGCTCAAAACCTTGATAAATATGGGCCCTTGTATTTACCTGTACAGTACTTAAATTTTTAGCCTGACCTCCCTTCGCTATTTGTAACCCCCACACTTTGTGTGAACAGCACGTACCCAAAACTCCAAGTAGAATGCCAGCCAGTAGCAGGAGGACATTCAGTGCTCCACTTATGAACAGCAAATGCCTGAGCCAATGGGATCTCTTTGGGTTACCTGCAAAGTTAAACATGGGAGAAAAAACAGTACAGTATTCATTGATGAGTGCAAATTCACTGCATGCTGTTTCACTGGTTGCTTTGGAATCCACACTGAGGTATAGCTGCTCCCAACAACAAGTATTTGCACAGTAACAACAGGCCACCATTGTCACTTTTGTAGCCCATAACTGTTGGAAAATAGATTAAAGAATCTGCAACTTACACAGAAGTACCACTCTCTGGTGATGGCACTATCAGGGCCTGTAATATGTAATCGGTATATTGTCCTAATTAGAGCCATGGTGGACCTTTAAGCTCGTGCACTGGGTGGAAACTGGGATATTGCACCCTACTACAGCAACATCAACCTGCTCGTAGCACTAGAAGGTGACTGCCCGTGTCTCTCACCAATGCGAAGCTCCAGCACTGGGCTACTCCTTGGACTGACAATGATCTCCTCGCGGCTCCTTCCAATGCGAAGGTCCAGCACTGGCCTGCCCCTCACACTGACAGTTATTCTCACAGCTCCTGAAAACGCGAATCTCCACCACTGACCTGCCCCTCACATGACAGTTATTCTCATGGCTCCTTCCAATGCGAAGGTCCAGCACTGACCTGCCCCTCACACTGACAGTTATTCTCACAGCTCCTGAAAATGCGAATCTCCACCACTAACCTGCTCCCGCATCAAAACCGATCTCCTCGCGGCTCCTGCCAACGTGAAGCTCCAGCTGAGGCTCCTAGCGAAACCTTGGACTTTTTGTGTCATGGTTTCTATGTGGCACCCCGGTTGTGTGTGTGCCTGTGGGAATAACAAAGTTACCCAATAATTCACCCTGGATTACATGTCTAGTAATCTCCTTGTTCTCTCTGCAATTGACTCAGTTCTTCAGCTCAAAAACTTGAAAGTTACAAACAGAACATGGCAGGGGTGCTTCCTTAAGGTGATGCTCAAAGTACAGGTCTCACTGATGCCTTGTTAGGTAAATCATTATTTGTAGAATCTATGAAATGCCCGGGCATGTAGCTCCTTTACCTTTCAGGACTCATTGAGGGCGAGAGAAAACGATTACCTTGTTCACAACTCACACAGCAGCGTGGGCCTTAAGGCGCTACATGCAGCGGAAAGTGTGTGAGTCATTTACATAAACAACTTGGTGTACCACACATATATGTGCATGGGACTGTCTGACACTTCTCTGTGGCCTTTATACGTCCTTGAGAGAAGCCTGGTTTTGGTTGACAAGTTGATGTGTGATTTTGGTTTTAGATCGTCAAACTATTATAAGAACTGGAATCTGGTCTATTTGGAAATATAAAATGAATGTTGCTTCTAAGAAACGTGGTAGCCCAAAACTCTTTATGAAATTAATAGTATGATTATAATTGTGTTATGGTTAAATCCCTTGCTAAAGGCCGGCATCTGTAGGTTTTTTCATGTCTAATGCTGATAGAATTCACTTACCCAATGTCCCCTTTTATAGATTTCATAAATTTCACCTCAGCACTGACTCCACCCACAAGACCTGTGCCGCATTTAATGCTCCTGCCCCGTCATTGAAGGGATCTTGTGAGACACATGATGACCTGCCCTGGACACAGTCGGCTTATATATCAGCTATTCATGTAACACAATGCAACACTACACAGCATGACAAGTCACTGCACTGCGTGAAAGGGAGAAACATGCCACATCACCAAGATATGGGGCCTTCCTGTGCTCTGTCTGTGCTGGTGCATGTTTGGGTGCATAGCGCCAATGCAGGGACCCTTGCTCATGGTGCAAGGGTGCCTGAGTTGCAGGCAGGATCATTTTTGTGCAAGAAGGAGCACATTCCTGCACAAAAACGATCTTTTGAGCCTCTTTCCTCTTTCTAGGTGTATTGCAGAATGCAGCTGACATAGAAAGAGGGAAAAAAAGAGGAGAAATATAGATTTGTCTCCTCGTTACATCTCCCCTGGCAAGGCACAGCATTGTGATGCTTACCCAGGCCTACCACTCATAGTAAATATGTTAATGCGCCAAAGTCCATGGTTGGATGTGTGGGAACACCCGTCCACTCGTCGAACGCCTCCAGGGGGAAGAGTAATGCCTTGCTATACTTCAGATTTACCAAGCACCGCAGGGCCACTCTTGTGTGCCTTTGTAAATCTCATCTCGGTTTTGCATCACTCTTGCATTACCATGCGTGCTCAAGGTCGACATAAAACCTTTGATATAATAGGCCCCTCTATTTATTTATGGCTCAGCATTATCTCTTCTTCCAGTTGTAAAATGACACCCTACCTTAGGACTCATCCTCGCTTTCCAGTGTCTGTACTTTCTCACTGAGTAAGACCATAGTTCTCTAACTTTCAAACCCTCAGCCCTCTCTGCTCCCGTGTAGCAAAACAGACCCACTGATTTCCCTGAAATTGACTGACCTCAAATTTGTCTTTCCTGCCTGCATGTCTAGAGAGTTTCATGCTTCCTTCCTGCTTAGCAGTGGTGAGATCTCCTTCATGTACTAAGACATAATTGAAGAGAAAACACATTTTCAGGGCATTTTCTTGACTACACCATGTGGACTCTGCATCCACTTTATATTGTTCAGTTTTATTTGCAAGAGTTTAAACAACTAAAAGCAATGAGGATGTCAATGCTGGAGGAGGGCAGCCCCAGCTTTCCAGGCAACTTGGTAATAGCAAATAGGTCACTATTCTGCACCACGTCATTAGCAAAGCAGAAGTCTTAGGCCCTTGGTTACCGGGTTTTGGCACAGGGCAGCAGGTCAATTCATCTTGCTGCCATGCCCTGTGCCAAACTGAAAGGGCAGGAATGCACCCTATTTATGCAATGCAGTGTATTCCTTTCCTCCCCCTCCACGTTGGTGTCTTTTAAGTAGCCTAGCGCCAACGCAGGCACCCCTGCACCTTAGTGCAAGGGGGCCTGCATTGCATGCAGGACTGTTTCAGAGCTGGAAGGGGCACCTTCCTCTTTAAAGACAATCCTGAGAGACTTTATCCTCCTTCTATGTGTGGTGCAGAATGTAGCAGACATGGAAAGAGGAAAAGATGAGGAGAAATACAAATATTTCTCCTTGTTACGCCTTACCTCGGGAGGTGTAAGGTTTTGGTGTACGAACACCCAGTGCAGCGCCCATGAAACGCATCCCCGTGCAGAGAAAGGCAATGCAGAGTCTTGCACTGCTTTGCCTTATTCCATATGTATGAGTTCATTCAAAGCCACGCACAGTGGCTTTGCGTGGCGTCATGGATATGGTTGAGAGGTTTAAGCCACTGTAGCATCACAAAAAGGGACACTTCAGGGACTCAGGCCTCTCATAGATTAGCTCTACAGTATTGATGAAACCAGTAAAATCCCCCAAGAACATTTACATCATTTTATGAAGATCATGTCAACAACTTGACAGCCCATAATTATTGTTTTAATTGAGGACTTGCACGTCATTAGTCAAGACTAGAATCTGCATGAAGTTTCACCACATATGGATCCTCTCCTTTGATGATTCTATTATCTCACTATTCCACTGAAGACATTCAAGCTTGAGATAAAGTAATTTGACAATCGTTTGTCCATATAAAGAGACAATTTCAACCATGGATCTTATTATTCTGGCCAGTGGATTGGAATAAAAGTCCATGAGGTTGAGGTCCTTGTGTTGCAGCTGTGTCACACATGTTACCTGTCATGCGTGCTGTTGTATCTTGAAGTGCAGTATTTTATGTCATTCACTTTGCCTACAATTCACAGCACTGCCTTGTTCATATGTCGGTCACTTTGGAATTTCATAATTTATCCAGAGTCCAAATTGTGCATAATTAATTTAATTCATTTATTCAACACACACACAGAGGTGGTACCATGACGATTTGCTAAAGCAAATGCAAGCAAGAAATACTTACATTAATATTTTGGCAGTAGAGAAGGAAAACAAAGTAAATTAACAGCAATTTTCTGAGGAAGAATACAGAATGGCTGGATAATCACAAACACATATTTAAGACTGCAGCTTGGATTTTTGATTTCTCTGTTCTCTTTCATAGAATAAAAGTAAACAACAAAAAATATATGAAAGAATTGAAAGCATTTGGGTCCCTTCAGCTGTTAACCACGCATAATTAATTCATATAAATTACAAAAGGAAAACAACACATTTTCTTTTTTGTAGCTTGATCAATTTACAAACCAACTATTGGGTTTGCAAAATTAGGATCACCAAAAAAGTGTCCATCTCATTGTGTAAATCAGTGAGAAAGTGAGCGGGAGAAGTTATTCTGCACAGTCAGTTCCTGGCAGGTAGGCAGGCATAAAAAACGGTTCTTTATATTGATGCAATTGCTGGACTTAGATGCAATTCAATTGCAGCAATTTTATGCTGCCCCGGCAACGAATATTGACATTTTAGTCCTCCTGGGCACCCAGTGCAGCGTTCAGATAGATTGTTTGGTTGAAGTAAAATTGGTGACAAAGTCATTGCAGCAAGTAAATACAATTGAATCCAATAATTGTGACCTAGGAAAATTATCACAGGGAAGCCATAACCTGTAAAGGGCTGCAGAAGACCAAACAATAAATGTAGGATATATTTTCATTTTGATCTAAAGTTATCAAAATGCAAGAAAAAAGATGTGTATTTTAATACCAAATGCTATGATGCATTTGTATGAACAATCTAATGTCATAAATACTCAATATAATCCAATTAAGAACCATTACATCTCCATTATACATTGAAAGCAAGCAGGCAGCCAAACAAGTCATACTTCATTTAAACGTCTTTACTTGGAGAGTGACTCAGATCGGCAGACATTTATTTTGATTTCATTTTTGTTAACTTATGTGTAGACTTATACGTACTGCATTTTTACAAGTTATGACAAACCACTCCTTGCATATACCTGAGTGCACCAGTACTCACTTCCCCGTACATTACCATTTGAGAGGCAGATTTATTGATGGTTCATTGAAATGCATTTCAGATGAGTCTTAATTTATTTCCCCTGAGCTTCATTTCAGCAATCTTCATCAGTCTCAAAGCATAAAGAACTATAGTATATAAAGATTAAAACTTTTATCTGTTTAGAATACAACTTAGCATACACATGTGGAATCCTACTTTATATTAACCGGCTACTTTAACTCCAAAGTCCTCGAGCTCAAACTTACATGGAAATGTCAAAGACATGAGACGGGGAATTGATGATCTAATGCAACAGAAGGGAAATCTAATGAGGGAGGAGAAAAGGCAATGATTTATGTTGAAGCAATAAAGCGCCACTTGATCACAGTAGAAAACACCCTGATAAGACAACCCACTTCATCAATATTAGTGGGGCAATCCAAGCACCCCTATAACTTACATTCCTGTCATTTGTTATGTTAAGCATTGTATTGTTGTCTCAATCAAGGTAGGACATGTAAGTGACTCACTGTACCTCACCTTCTTCAATTATCAGCTGTCCAAAAAGTTGGATAATTCAAATAATTATATGTGGTGGTCTCGTCAACATAAGAGCTGGATTTTAGTAGCTAATATTAAATGTATTATTGAAATGCTTATCAGAAAATGATTATGAATCACCCCACAGGAGGTTACTATTAGAAAAATGTTATCTTATAAACAGAACACAACTATGCATGATGTGCCAATGACGTGCTAAATAAAAGGAATCTAAGAAAACCATTTAGATTTGCCTTGCACAGCAATGGTTTAACTCTGAATTATCCACAATAGCCTACAGACCAGATCAGAAATCTGCAATGTCCATACAAAATGGTAAAGCATTCTCCAAGCAATAATTGCATCTCACAAAATAGCTCTGAAGACGACATAATTTATAAATAGAGCATTAATGCCAAGTAAACCATGTAAAAGATTATATAAAAAATAAAAGAAAAGCCTGATATGAATTTATTGATCATAGTTAATAACAGCATGAATACTGGTGAACCACAGATCTCGAACTTTGTGGTCGATGTAATATGAGCACCTTATATTTCAAATGTATTTAAATCAAGAGGGTACATTATTTCTAAACATTTGCCATATAAAGACAAATTGGTGTTTGGCATCCTGCCAGACCACATCCATAAACTCAATAGGAATGTTCATAAAAGCATTAAAACACAAGTTGTGTACCAAGATCGGCCTTCCTTCTAAATTTGGTGTAATTCTATTCAGCAGCTTTTGATATAGCCCTTGATGAAGAAGACTGTGGAAAATGCAAGGGTAATTTGTGTTTTGAACCCCCCCTTTTTCTCAACACCACCCTCCCCCCTTGATGGATTACTCTGAAACTTTCCATGCACAAACTAGGCAAAAAGAGCACTGTTTTGGAATGTTTAGTAGAGATTTGTCAAATGGTGCAAAAATTATTAGCAACACAAAAAACTATTTCCTATGGGAATGCTAACCTAACTATAACTACAGTCCGGTGACCGCCACAGGGTAATATACAAATAAATAGACTAATTATAGCTGGGACCTACTTACCATAGGAAATGGATGAAGGACGTGCACAGTGGAGGCTGGCATAGTTATGTATGGTAATAAAATCTTACCTTATGTAAAATAACACTAGAAATTCATAGAAAAAAACAAAGGTTGAAGTAACGTTGTTGTTACGTGTGGTAATAATATGTGACTTTACTTTAAATCACAGGTTAAATTGACGTTAAAGTTTGGTAAAAATTGTCACTTTAAATGTAATATTTTAAACTAAAAAACTGACATTTTCCAGTTACTTTAAGTGAAGGTATTTGTAAAGATATCTCATGCCCCTTCAGCCTTATTTGCACTGTACAGAACTACACTTAAATAAATAAACAATTCTCCTTAGGACATTATGAACGTGGGGTGACATACTAACTTATGCAAAAAAGCAATAGATGAAATGCAGATTTAATCTCAGGTATAACTAGTGCAAAACCAGTCCTGGGATGCCTATGTTCTGGTTCAGGGAGGACCTGGCATGGTAGTTTGGGTTGGCCTATTCCGATTGGAGCAGAGTCAAGACTGATTTGCATATAGTTGGGTCCAATCTGAGAATGTATGTTGTGCAAAATTGCAATGGAATGTGATGCAACCTTGGGAAATTACCAGTGGCTGAGTTTAATTCAAGACTTCTATCCATCACTTTTTTGTATACTTTAGTGTGGCCCTAAGTAGGAGGGGTGTGCCTAGAGGTGGGCCCGTGTACACTGTGTCACTGGAACCAAGCTATACCCCACTGATGAGCCTATCACTAGTGTGACAATGGTCATGGGTTGTTTGTGTTCTGGATTAAGAAGGATCTGGTCTGGCAGTTCAGGATGGACTGTTCCTATGGTAGCAGTGTCAAGAATGCTTATGGCTGGGTCCAGACTGTGGTGGCATGGTGTGCAAAATAATGATAGACTGAGATGCGGCCCAGGGTAATTAATCCTGGCTCAGATTAATTCAAGCATTCCATTTATCACTTTTTTGTATTCTGTTATGAATATGACCTTTTCCAGTCTCTCTCTTCCTTTGACTAGCAAACTGTTTAAGATTTTTGTAAGAATAGTACTTAAACCATTCACAACAGTTAAATGAAATATAATGGAAGCAGTCTTCAGCCCTATAAACTAATGCAGCTTCCTGTTTTGAGGATGGTGAAAAAAGAACCCCATTGTATCAAGCAGCATGGAGTCGTGGACCATGTTCATAGGCAAACAGAGAACAGGAATTTCACAGAACAAAACTGAACTTTTATTCTGTCTTTCCCTTCCAGGTACGATGCTATTATGGGGAGTTGTGGATTCTTATAACACTGGAAACAGTGCAGGGAGAGCTAAAACTGTTAATTTTCTTGCTGTTCAGACAGTATGAAGAGAACGGGTCACACGTTTCTCTTTTAGGTGATGGGAAATAGGACATGAAGAGGAGGGGTGGGCAGACAGCATCCGCTCAAAGTGAAGAAAATCTTGAGGACAGTGAATCAGGTCTGGTGTCAGTGGCCTCTGTTTCAGGCCTCTGTGTATGGAGATGCCTTTATCTCCTACTCTTTTGAATCAACAGAACTGCACCAGGAGAAACCAATAGTCTAGATCTAACTTTGCCTGTTTATTGAATCCAGCCATGGTCAGTGAAGTGAAATGTGGGAAATCCAGAAGCAGGAAGGGATACATGCATACATCACTTTAGCATGCAAATATTATTAAGAGATGATATTCTTTTCCTCTTATGTTCCTCATTGCCGTAGCTTTATGATGTGAATATGTTAGTTTCACTACTCTATTAAGCACAGCCTTTTCCCGTATGGCTGTTTTGTTTCCCTAATGCCATAGCATTACTGGGAAGGGTGAGGTACACACTGTGTAAACATGAACTATTTTTGGACACAAGGCAGCCTCCTACCTGAGTATTCATATAGAGTAAACTAACAAGGACACAAGCTGAAAACTCAAGATGCCAAGCTCCCTCTGTTCTAGAACTCTATCCTATAGTCGAAAGTGCCACATTCATCTTGAATCTGCCATGAATTTCCATTTTACCCAAGTGTATTGGCCTTAAACCTTTCAATGGATTTTTAGTCAACAAGAACCTACATGCTGAGTGTGCTCTCAGCACTGCAGGACCCAGAAGAACAACGCCACGTAAAAGATGAACTAGAGAAGTGGGGTATTTTTATGGATGATAAGGTTGTCATTGAATGTCTCTGTATTCACAAAATATTTTCACAGACTGAGGTTTCCTCACGGCTTTTTTTGGGATGCGGGCAACACCACTGGTCTCTCAAAGGCGTGAAAATGTTATATGGAGATGGAGTCCACCGGAGACCCAGAATCCTGATATCTACGTATTAGATTTTCAACAGGAACTAAAAAAGGGTTGGAAAGACAGATAGCCCCAACTCCTCTGTAAACAGAAACTTGATGACAATCATGTAACACTCTTCATCCTTGCCCCCCTGTGGGAGGCTGGACTGGTTTGTAGTGAGTACCAAGGGGTACTTACACCTTGCACCAGGCCCAGGTATCCCTTATTAGTGTATAGGGTGTCTAGCAGCTTAGGCTGATAGATAATGGTAGCTTAGCAGAGCAGCTTAGGCTGAACTAGGAGACGTGTGAAGCTACTACAGTACCACAAATGCCATATGCACAATATCATAAGAAAACACAATACACAGTTATACTAAAAATAAAGGTACTTTATTTTTATGACAATATGCCAAAAGTATCTCAGTGAATACCCTCAGTATGAGGATAAGAAATATACACAAGATATATGTACACAATACCGAAAATATGCAGTATAGTCTTAGAAAACAGTGCAAACAGTGTAAAATTACAATAGGATGCAATGGAAGCACATAGGGATAGGGGCAACACAAACCATATACTCCAAAAGTGGAATGCGAACCACGAATGGACCCCAAACCTATGTGACCTTGTAGAGGGTCGCTGGGACTATTAGAAAATAGCAAGGGTTAGAAAAATACCCCACCCCAAGACCCTGAAAAGTGAGTGCAAAGTGCACTAAAGTTCCCCCAAAGACTTAGAAGTCGTGGTAGAGGAATAATGCAGGAAAGACACAAACCAGCAATGCAACAACGATGGATTTCCAGTCGAGGGTACCTGTGGAACAAGGGGACCGAGTCCAAAAGTCACAAGCAAGTCGGAGATGGGCAGATGCCCAAGAAATGCCAGCTGTTGGTGCAAAGAAACTTCTACTGGATTGAAGAAGCTGTGGTTTCTGCAGGAACGACAAGGGCTAGAGACTTCCCCTTTTGGAGGATGGATCCCCCTCGCCGTGGAGAGTCGTGCAGAAGTGTTTTCCGGCCGGATGGACGCAAACAAGCCTTGCTAGCTGCAAGTCGTGCGGTTAGCATTTTGGGATGCTGCTGTGGCCCAGGATGGACCAGAATGTCGCCAATTTCGTCAGGGGACAGAGGGGACGCCGAGCAAGACAAGGAGCCCTCTCAGAAGCAGGCAGCACCCGCAGAAGTGCCAGAACAGGCACTACGAAGAAAAGTGAAACGGTGCTTGCCTGAAGTTACACAAAGGAGTCCCACGTCGCCGGAGACCAACTTAGAAAGTCGTGCAATGCAGGTTAGAGTGCCGTGGACCCAGGCTTGGCTGTGCACAAAGGATTTCCGCCGGAAGTGCACAGAGGCCGGAGAAGTTGCAAAAGTCGCGGTTACCAACAATGCAGTCTGGCGTGGGGAGGCAAGGACTTACCTCCACCAAACTTGGACTGAAGAGTCACTGGACCGTGGGGGTCACTTGGACAGTCTTTCTGGATTCAAGGGACCTCGCTCGTCGTCGTGAGAGGAGACCCAAGGGACCGTGATGCAGCTTTTTGGTGCCTGCAGTAGCAGGGGGAAGATTCCGTCGACCCACGGGAGATTTCTTCGCAGTTTCTGATGCAGAGAGGAGGCAGACTACCCCCACAGGATGCACCACCAAGAAAAACAGTTGAGAAGGCAGCAGGAGCGGCGTTACAATGTTGCAGTAGTCATCTTAGCTACTTTGTTGCAGTTTTGCAGGCTTCCAGCGCGGTCAGCAGTTGATTTCTTGGTAGAAGGTGAAGAGGGAGATGCAGAGGAACTCTGGTGAGCTCTTGCATTCGTTATCTGAGGAATCCCCCAAGAAAGAGACCCTAAATAGCCAGAAAAGAGGGTTTGGCTACTTAGGAGGGAGGATAGGCTAGCAACACCTGAAGGAGCCTATCAGAAGGAGTCTCTGACGTCACCTGCCTGGACTGGCCACTCAGAGCAGTCCAGTGTGCCAGCAGCACCTCTGTTTCCAAGATGGCAGAGGTCTGGAGCACACTGGAGGAGCTCTGGGCACCTCCCAGGGGAGGTGCAGGTCAGGGGAGTGGTCACTCCCCTTTCCTTTGTCCAGTTTCGTGGCCAGGCAGGGCTGAGGGGTCCCTGAACCGGTGTAAACTGGCTTATGCAGAATTGGGCACATCTGTGCCCAAGAAAGCATTTCCAGAGGCTGGGGGAGGCTACTCCTCCCCTGCCTTCACACCATTTTCCAAAGGGAGAGGGTGTAACACCCCCTCTCTGAGGAAGTCCTTTGTTCTGCCATCCTGGGCCAGGCCTGGCTGGACCCCAGGAGGGCAGAAACCTGTCTGTGGGGTTGGGAGCAGCAGCCGCTGCAGTGTAACCCCTGAAAAGGCAGTTTGGCAGTACCAGGGTCTGTGCTACAGACCACTGGGAGCATGGAATTGTGCCAACTATGCCAGGATGGTATAGAGGGGGCAATTCCATGATCTTAGACATGTTACATGGCCATATTCGGAGTTACCATTGTGAAGCTACACATAGGTAGTGACCTATGTGTAGTACACGCATGTAATGGTGTCCCCGCACTCACAAAGTCGGGGAATTTGCCCTGAACAATGTGGGGGCACCTTGGCTAGTGCCAGGGTGCCCACACACTAAGTAACTTTGCACCTAACCTTTACCAGGTAAAGGATAGACATATAGGTGACTTATAAGTTACTTAAGTGCAGTGAAAATGGCTGTGAAATAATGTGGGCATTATTTCACTCAGACTGCAGTGGCAGGCCTGTGTAAGAATTGTCAGAGCTCCCTATGGGTGGCAAAAGAAATGCTGCAGCCCATAGGGATCTCCTGCAACCCCAATACCCTGGGTACCTTAGTACCATATACTAGGGAATTATAAGGGTGTTCCAGTAAGCCAATGTGAATTGGTAAAATTGGTCACTAGCCTGTTAGTGACAATTTGAAAGTAATGAGAGAGCATAACCACTGAGGTTCTGGTTAGCAGAGCCTCAGTGAGACAGTTAGTCACTACACAGGTAACACAGTCAGGCACATTTATGAGCACTGGGGCCCTGTGTGGCAGGGTCCCAGTGACACATACATATAGGCCACAAACCTATGAGCACTGGGGTCCTGACCAGCAGGGTCCCAGTGACACATAACAAACATACTGAAAACATAGGGTTTTCACTGTGAGCACTGGGCCCTGGCTATCAGGATCCCAGTGAGACAGTGAAAACAGTGAAAAACACCCTGACATACACTCACAAACAGGCCAAAAGTGGGGGTAACAAGGCTAGAAAGAGGCTACTTTCTCACACAACCCCCCCCCAAACGAAGGACAATAAGGCTAACCTTGGCCAGTTGAGACTTTATTGTCTAAGTGGTGATAAGTAGAGAGTAGCTCTGCAATAGACTGGTTACTCCCTTTATCATCCACTATATGGTTACTTCCCTGTGGGGATGTAAACCACCCTGTTTGAAGTTTTTTAGCTAAGCAACAATGTGAAGATGTATTTTCAGAGTTTCTATCAGTAAGTTTTAGTTTAGAGCAGTGGGAATTGTCCACTGAACCTATTTGTAGTGATGGAAATGCCAGACAGGGATGCTGTCTCAGAAAAGCCATAGCTGGGCAAAAACTTTGTCCATATGGCTGGAAGAGAGAACAGGGATGCTGTTTCTCTTGAGTTGGAGCAGGGCAGGGATGCTGTCCTATGAGCTCCACACTAGGGCAGGGATGCTGTCCTAAGTGTTGTGAGGCAGTGCAGGGTTTCTGCACTGAAGTTTCTCTGGGAGGGTTGGAGGGATGCTCCATGTTAACTAAAATGGTGCTCTTTTTCTCACCAATGTTAGTTATCCCACAGAGAGGTACTTCTACCTCAGGGAGTCCAGCTTTGCCAGCTGATGATTCCCTTGGAACAGGTGCCACCCCAGGAGAGGTTTCTCCCACCACAGGAATGGTATCCTGAATGGTAGGGTGGTTAGGGGATACTGTGATACCCTTTTTACCTGTTGATGGAGAGGGATCCTGAGTTTTCAGGCCTTCTCTCCTTTGCTTTTTCATTTCAGTAGAAATGAGAGGGAACAATTCCTCAGGGATGCCCAGCATGGCTGCATGGGCATAAAACTCTACATCAGCCCACCCTGAGGCCTATAGGTCATTACCTAAGAGACAGTCTACAGGTAAGCTAGGTGATACCACCACCTGCTTAGGGCCATTAACTCCACCCCAACTAAACTGAATTATAGCTAAGGGAAGAAACTTAGTGGAGTTATGGACATCAATAATCTTATACTGTTGTCCAATGATGTGTTGTTCAGGAGCCACTAGGTTTTCAGTCACCAAGGTGAAACTGGCACCTGTGTCCCTGTAGGCCAAGGCCTCAACACCATTTATTGAAACTGTCTGCCTGTACTTATCCATTGTAAGGGGACAAGCAGCCAGTGTGGCAAGGCCAGTGCCACTAGGTGTGACAGAAACTGTCTTGGGACTGATTACCCCAGTTTCTACTATGGACCCATAAGTGAACCCAACTACACCCTTTGCTTGACTGTTGCCAGCAGTCCCACCACTAGTACCACTACTGCTAGGGGCACTAGAGCTTGATGTATTAGTGGTGGTAGGCTCAGGGGGTTTACCTGGACAGGACTTATCCCCTGGCCTATGGCCTCTATTTTTACACACAAAGCACCAAGGCTTTTTAAATTGTGTGGGTTGAGAAGAAGAGGAAGAATTAGTTTTGTCCCCACCCCCTGAAGAGTGTTTAAGATTTGAAGTGGGATCTTTGGTTTTACCCTTATCCCCATGCTTATCTTGAGATTGTTCACCATCTTTCTCTGAAGGCTTACCATCCTTCTTCTTGCCATCTTTGTCACCCCCTGTATGAACTTTTCTGTTCACCCTTGTTCTGACCCATTTGTCTGCCTTCTTTCCCAATTCTTGGGGAGAGGTCAGATCAGAGTCTACCAAGTACTGGTGCAACAAATCTGACACACAATTATTAAGAATATGCTCTCTCAGGATCAATTTATACAGGCCTTCATAGTCAGTCACTTTACTGCCATGTAACCACCCTTCCAAGGACTTCACTGAATGGTCAATGAAATCAACCCAATCTTGTGAAGACTCCTTTTTGGTCTCTCTGAACTTTATCCTGTATTGTTCAGTTGTTAAGCCATAACCATCAAGGAGTGCATTCTTAAGAATAGTGAAACTGTTGGCATCACTTTCTTTCACAGTAAGGAGTCTATCCCTACCCTTACCACTAAATGATAGCCATAGGATAGCAGCCCACTGCCTTTGAGGGACATCTTGAACAACACAAGCCCTCTCAAGTGCAGCAAACCACTTGTTAATGTCATCCCCCTCCTTATAAGGGGGAACTATCTTGTGCAGATTCCTGGAATCATGCTCTTTTACAGGATGACTATGGGGAATACTGCTGCTGCCACCATGGGTTTCTAAACCCAATTTCTGTCTTTCTCTTTCTACTTCTAGAGACTGCCTATCTAAATCCAGCTGTTGCTGCTTAAGCTTCAGCCTGGATTCCTCCACTCTCAATCTATTGAGCTCCCTTTCTAACACTCTGTCATCAGGGTGGGTGGGAGGGACACGCCTAGAAACAGAAGTGTGATGAGAATGGACAGAAGGAGACCTGTCCCTAACAGAGGGAACCTTAACAAGTTTACTAACAGTATAATGTGAGAGGATCTCCTCTAACTGAGGTGAATGTCTACTCCTACTGTGATGAGAGACCACACTATCTGTATGGTGTGACTCTGCATCTTCTTCAACCCTGCTAGGCTGTCTGATACTGGTTTTCTTCCTGAATCTTTCTCTAGGGGAGTCCCTGGATCAGATTGGGAACCATTAACTACTTTTTCAACAGATGTGGTCATTGTGGCCTTATCTTGTTCTCTAAGCATGTTAAGTAACAGTTCCAAAGAAGGATTCTTCCCTACACTCAAACCTCTTTCTATGCAGAGACTCCTTGCTCCTTTCCAGCTAAGGTGATCATATGCAATCTTGGACAGATCAACATTTTGGCCTGTGCCAGACATTTTTAGAAAGAGTTAAGTGATAGAAAAAGTGAAGAAAAAGTTTTTCAGAACTTTTAGAAAGACAGAAAAAAAAACTTTTTTAACTTTTTAGAACTTTTTAGAAAGTTTAGAAGTACTTTTCAGCACTTAGAAAAGAGTGAAAAGAGTGAATGCAAAACTTTTTAGCAATGTGTACACACACTGAACTTGTTTTGTATATTTTTCTCTTATGAAAAGTGCAATGTCAAGAGTGGTAAGTAGTCTCAAAGCACTTATCCCACCGCTGCACAACCAATGTAGGAGGCTGGACTGGTTTGTAGTGAGTACCAAGGGGTACTTACACCTTGCACCAGGCCCAGGTATCCCTTATTAGTGTATAGGGTGTCTAGCAGCTTAGGCTGATAGATAATGGTAGCTTAGCAGAGCAGCTTAGGCTGAACTAGGAGACGTGTGAAGCTACTACAGTACCACAAATGCCATATGCACAATATCATAAGAAAACACAATACACAGTTATACTAAAAATAAAGGTACTTTATTTTTATGACAATATGCCAAAAGTATCTCAGTGAATACCCTCAGTATGAGGATAAGAAATATACACAAGATATATGTACACAATACCGAAAATATGCAGTATAGTCTTAGAAAACAGTGCAAACAGTGTAAAATTAGAATAGGATGCAATGGAAGCACATAGGGATAGGGGCAACACAAACCATATACTCCAAAAGTGGAATGCGAACCACGAATGGACCCCAAACCTATGTGACCTTGTAGAGGGTCGCTGGGACTATTAGAAAATAGCAAGGGTTAGAAAAATACCCCACCCCAAGACCCTGAAAAGTGAGTGCAAAGTGCACTAAAGTTCCCCCAAAGACTTAGAAGTCGTGGTAGAGGAATAATGCAGGAAAGACACAAACCAGCAATGCAACAACGATGGATTTCCAGTCGAGGGTACCTGTGGAACAAGGGGACCGAGTCCAAAAGTCACAAGCAAGTCGGAGATGGGCAGATGCCCAAGAAATGCCAGCTGTTGGTGCAAAGAAGCTTCTACTGGACTGAAGAAGCTGTGGTTTCTGCAGGAACGACAAGGGCTAGAGACTTCCCCTATTAGAGGATGGATCCCCCACGCCGTGGAGAGTCGTGCAGAAGTGTTTTCCGGCCGGATGGACGCCAACAAGCCTTGCTAGCTGCAAGTCGTGCGGTTAGCATTTTGGGATGCTGCTGTGGCCCAGGATGGACCAGGATGTCGCCAATTTCGTCAGGGGACAGAGGGGACGTCATGCAAGACAAGGAGCCCTCTCAGAAGCAGGCAGCACCTGCAGAAGTGCCAGAACAGGCACTACGAAGAAAAGTGAAACAGTGCTTGCCTGAAGTTACACAAAGGAGTCCCACGTCGCCGGAGACCAACTTAGAAAGTCGTGCAATGCAGGTTAGAGTGCCGTGGACCCAGGCTTGGCTGTGCACAAAGGATTTCCGCCGGAAGTGCACAGAGGCCGGAGAAGTTGCAAAAGTCGCGGTTACCAACAATGCAGTCTGGCGTGGGGAGGCAAGGACTTACCTCCACCAAACTTGGACTGAAGAGTCACTGGACCGTGGGGGTCACTTGGACAGTCTTGCTGGATTCAAGGGACCTCGCTCGTCGTCGTGAGAGGAGACCCAAGGGACCGTGATGCAGCTTTTTGGTGCCTGCAGTAGCAGGGGGAAGATTCCGTCGACCCATGGGAGATTTCTTCGCAGCTTCTGATGCAGAGAGGAGGCAGACTACCCCCACAGGATGCACCACCAAGAAAAACAGTTGAGAAGGCAGCAGGAGCGGCGTTACAATGTTGCAGTAGTCGTCTTAGCTACTTTGTTGCAGTTTTGCAGGCTTCCAGCGCGGTCAGCAGTCGATTTCTTGGCAGAAGGTGAAGAGGGAGATGCAGAGGAACTCTGATGAGCTCTTGCATTCGTTATCTGAGGAATCCCCCAAGAAAGAGACCCTAAATAGCCAGGAAAGAGGGTTTGGCTACTTAGGAGGGAGGATAGGCTAGCAACACCTGAAGGAGCCTATCAGAAGGAGTCTCTGACGTCACCTGCCTGGACTGGCCACTCAGAGCAGTCCAGTGTGCCAGCAGCACCTCTGTTTCCAAGATGGCAGAGGTCTGGAGCACACTGGAGGAGCTCTGGGCACCTCCCAGGGGAGGTGCAGGTCAGGGGAGTGGTCACTCCCCTTTCCTTTGTCCAGTTTCGCGCCCAGGCAGGGCTGAGGGGTCCCTGAACCGGTGTAAACTGGCTTATGCAGAATTGGGCACATCTGTGCCCAAGAAAGCATTTCCAGAGGCTGGGGGAGGCTACTCCTCCCCTGCCTTCACACCATTTTCCAAAGGGAGAGGGTGTAACACCCCCTCTCTGAGGAAGTCCTTTGTTCTGCCATCCTAGGCCAGTCCTGGCTGGACCCCAGGAGGGCAGAAGCCTGTCTGTGGGGTTGGCAGCAGCTGCAGTGTAACCCCTGAAAAGGCAGTTTGGCAGTACCAGGGTCGGTGCTACAGACCACTGGGAGCATGGAATTGTGCCAACTATGCCAGGATGGTATAGAGGGGGCAATTCCATGATCTTAGACATGTTACATGGCCATATTCGGAGTTACCATTGTGAAGCTACACATAGGTAGTGACCTATGTGTAGTACATGCATGTAATGGTGTCCACGCACTCACAAAGTCGGGGAATTTGCCCTGAACAATGTGGGGGCACCTTGGCTAGTGCCAGGGTGCCCACACACTAAGTAACTTTGCACCTAACCTTTACCAGGTAAAGGATAGACATATAGGTGACTTATAAGTTACTTAAGTGCAGTGAAAATGGCTGTGAAATAATGTGGGCATTATTTCACTCAGGCTGCAGTGGCAGGCCTGTGTAAGAATTGTCAGAGCTCCCTATGGGTGGCAAAAGAAATGCTGCAGCCCATAGGGATCTCCTGGAACCCCAATACCCTGGGTACCTTAGTACTATATACTAGGGAATTATAAGGGTGTTCCAGTAAGCCAATGTGAATTGGTAAAATTGGTCACTAGCCTGTTAGTGACAATTTGAAAGTAATGAGAGAGCATAACCACTGAGGTTCTGGTTATCAGAGCCTCAGTGAGACAGTTAGTCACTACACAGGTAACACAGTCAGGCACACTTATGAGCACTGGGGCCCTGTGTGGCAGTGTCTCAGTGACACATACATATAGGCGACAAACCTATGAGCAATGGGGTCCTGACCAGCAGGGTCCCAGTGACACATAACAAACATACTGAAAACATAGGGTTTTCACTATGAGCACTGGGCCCTGGCTATCAGGATCCCAGTGAGACAGTGAAAACAGTGAAAAACACCCTGACATACACTCACAAACAGGCCAAAAGTGGGGGTAACAAGGCTAGAAAGAGGCTACTTTCTCACACACCCCCCCCCCCCCCCCTTTAAGTGCCAGCAGTAAAATTAATCCCCTGGTGAGAATATCCATCCACAGCCCCTCTCTGGGCCCTCCAAGTGAAAGACATGGTCTTGACTGTCCCAGTAAGGTGCACAATATGTGCAAATGGTGCAGAGAAAAGCAAAGGTAATACGAGTAAAGGGACCTCTAACCTGTAAGTATATCTTCATGTCTGTCCTCTGGTTTCCTCCTGCTATGGAAATGCATTGCTGTGTATCCCTCCTCGTCCTTTGGTTTGCTCTTCCTGTTCACCTGCAGAGATGAGTATTCCCCTTCGTCCTCTGGTTTCCTCCTGCTATGGAAATGCAGGGCTGTGTATCCGTCCTCACCTTCCGTTGTTCAACTTCTAAAACTTGCTTCTGACAGAGGGTCTGAGTCTCTAGTGGAAGCTCTCAGAGTGGTTAGGCTGTGCCATTGCTGTCTGCACCTTGCACAGGAACCAGAAACCACCAGCCCTCAGTTAGAATGAAAGATAAAGTAGGGCTGCCCACAACCTCTGAACAGGAAGTGAGGGAAGTTTCAAAACTAAAATATGTTTTAAATGGTGCTAGATGTAAGTGCGTGTACAGGCCTTGGTTCTGTCCACTTTAATATGCAATACCTGAAGGGTAAATTGCTTTGGCTACACAAGGTTCCCTTTTATATCATGAGGATTCGGAGCGAGTGGAGACTGGTTGTCCATCATTCATAAAGTCACTATCTTGTTAAGTCTAGTCAAAGGTTTCAGTAATTTGAACCCGTGCTCAATCCCTGGTATCGGTGGCACATAGCAGACAGGCTTATCTTAGAAAAAATGTGTAAAGCATTTAGAAGTACGAAAACAATTAAAACATGAACACCATAACACAAGAAAAATTATACTCCAATTTATAGAACTATAGAAAAGTGTAATACGCAATATTACACCAAAATGACAAAAAATGTATACGATGAACAAGTGATATCCATATTTTAAAGATTTAAGTGAAAATTGCGATAGAAAGTGCATTGTGCCAATGGTAGTCAAAGTCATGTTAGGACAGGACCTAGGCACAATTTGAGGGTGACCACAATGGTGCAAAGGTCAGATTCAACAGGTAGATTTGCCCTGCCAGGGCCAGGAAGTAGGGAAGATCATAAAAATGTTCAAGTCCCTATAGGAAAAGGGTACTTGTTATTTTTCTGGAAAAAAACTAATCTTCACTCGGGATGAACATGAAATTCAATCTGATGGTGCCGACCTGCCAGTAGTATACTTATCACTATGGGTCCACTTAAAATTCTGCAAAAGTTCTGAAGAAATTCCCAAACTTCTTTTTGAACCCAAACAAACGCAAGAGAACTCTTCCAAGATCCCGGGGACCTTTGAGGAAGAACTCAAACACTCTCATGGTGTCAAACAAAGAGCAACACCAAAGTCCAGTTCCAGTTGTGACTGGTCAGATGAAATGGGGATGTCCTCTACAGCTTCTTTATGTTCCTAAAGCCACCAAGGCTATCTGTCTTACGATTTGTGGAGATCTTTTTGTGATAGGATTTCAAGTGGAAGGGGGTCCAACCTCCTCAGGTCCCTCTCACAGGTCATGGATGCCACATGTGGCAGGTCAGCCTAGCCTACCTGGTATCCTTTCACAGGTCCAGCCGTGTTCTGCCAAAGGTGGAATGAGGGTCCAGCTTATTATGGTTCACCAGCCTCTGAGTGAGGGTGCCCCAAGACACTTCTCTGACCAATGGAATAAAGGTCCCCAGGTGGTGATGTACCTACGTTTGCAGTACTTCCTGTTTGCTTTACTGCAAAAAAAGGCACGAACTGCAGTGTATCAGGACAAATCCTGGATGGTGAAGGTCTTTAGCCACACTAAACTTGGGCTCTGAGACTGGTGTTGTGAGTGGGGAGTGTACTATGGTAATCCTAATGTTCTCCTACATCCTGCTTTGGATCACGCTTGCAGCCTGTCCCGGCAACAACTTGTGAATGACCTATTTTTCTCTATAAACATTTCTAATTCTCGATATATTTGCAGCCAGCCTCAACTTCTGACTTTGACCCGGTCTAGCATTACCAGTCAAACGCCGTTGGTGCTTTGTGCTTTTTGACACTTTTTTTAATGCAAGTTTTAAAAAATCATATATCTGGTTCTACTTATTAGATTTTTGTAATTTTGGTGTAATTTTATTTATTCAAATGGTTTTCTATTCTTTCAAAAATTGGTTCAGAATTTTTCTTCTGTTGTGTTTTCACTTCATTACTGGCTGAGTACTGCATAAATACTTCACACATTGCTTCCAAATTAAGCCTGACAGCTTGGAGTCCAGCTGCCAGAGAGTTAAGCATATGTTTATTTAGTGACATGAGTGGTTCGCCCTGACAAGGATTGTAATTATTATCTTATACTGCCCAACTTGAACGCAGACTCGACATTAGGAGCGACTTACAATGTGGGAAGGGGTTAATAGTCCCTTAAACAGCTTGAATGTCACTTAAATGGGCACATATAAAATATTCCAGTACTTTCACAGTTCGGTTTGGGGTAGGACAAAGGCTGGCCATGTCCTCACTTGTTTTGTCCCGTAAATGCCCAGGCACTGAGACCCAAATCAGGATAAGAGCAACATCTGACTAACCACAAGACACCAAAGTGCTTCCTTGTCTGCATCTCTGTAAATTCAACACTCTTCCAACCAGGCGCAACTCCCTGGAGTGTAGCAGTTTGTCATAGTACCTTCCTGCCTGTGTGCTTTGGTGGCTAATTATAGTTATGAAAGCAAACAATCACAAATGATGGACAGAATGTGGAACCAATCAAACATTCACCCCCAGTCACAGATCTGGGTTTAATCCACCAATTCTTTTGCTCACCATGCCATCCCAGTTTGGACCCAGCCATGTGCAAGTCAGTCTTGACCCGGTTCCCCATGGGAAAACTCCAGCACAAACTGCCAGGCCATGTCCCCCCTAGACGGGAAACAAGCATCCTGGGACCGATTTCAGGGTATCACCCTTCACTAGCCATATTAGCTCAAATCCAGTGGCACAGTGAGCCCAGGACCCACGTCTGGGCATATCCAGCGCACTTATGGCAACAAAAGCAAACAAACACAAATGATGGATGGAATGTGGAACCAATCAAACATTCACCCCCAGTCACAGATCTGGGTTTAATCCATCAGTTCTTTTGCTCACATTGCCACCACAGTTTGGACTCAACAATATGCAAATCAGTCTTGACAGTCTTGACCCTGTTCCCTATGAGAACAGTCCAGCCCAAACTGCCAGGCCATGTCCTACCTGGACTGGATACAAGCATCCTGGGACCTGTTTCAGGGTATCACCCTTCATCAGCCAGGCTAGCTTGAATCCAGTGGCACAGTGAGCCTGGGACCCACGTCTGGGTGTATCCGGCGCACTTATGGCAACAAAAGCAAACAAACACAAATGACGGACGGAATGTGCAACCAATCAAACCATTGGGGAACAGGGTCAAGACTGATTTGCATGTGGCTGGGTCCAAACTGGAATGGCATGGCAAGCAAAAAAAACTGATGGATAAAACCCAGATCTGTGACTTGGGATGAACGTTTGATTTGCTCTGCATTCCGTCCATCATCTGTTGTTTTTGCATTTGTCACCACAAGTGGGAAGGGTATGCCCAGACGTCTGTCCTGTGCCTGCTATGCCACCAGATTCAAGCTAGCCTGGCTGATGAAGGGTGATACCCTGAAACCGGTCCTAGGACTGTAAGGAAATATTCAACATTAAATTCTTTATGTTCTACTTTTAAATACATTGCACCAAGCCTTTACGGGCAATAAGACCTACACATGGGTGATTCATTAATATTTAAAAGGAAGATATGGAAAATCTGCAACTGGCAGTTACCCGTATGGAGCTAGTGGGTTGCATACAACTCTAGTCTCCCACATGTAGTCTACACCACTGTGCACATACATGTAACCAGCGCAGTGCCCCTCTCTCTATCTGCATCACAGCAGAATTATCTTAAAAGGTGGACTTTGGGTGTTAAACAGGTGTAGTCCAATAACCATGCAATTATTATAAGGTAGGCTCAGGTAGTGGGATTCATCCACAGGAAATGTCCAAAAAGCAGTTGATTAAAAAGCAAAAAATCATGGCTTACTAAATGAGTATAACCTATATGCAACAATCCACTGACGTGTAATTACAATTGGCACATATGTAACCAGTTCTCTGAGTCTCTGATGAAAAGTCAAAGATTGGATGGGCATGTTGCCTGAACCCTTTATCATCCACTGACTGGCACTGTAATTGCAACTGGCAGTTGTGTGACCATTGCTTAGTGCACTTTGCAGAGAGGCCAAAGACTGAATGGGCATGTAGTCTGAACACCTTTATGATCCACTCACAGGGATTGTAAGTAAAATTGGCACCAATGCTTGAAAAGGAAAAAAAAGAAGTGCAAGTACCCTATACCAGGGTAACTACTAGCTTTCGAGAAGTGCTTGTACTCTCCAGATACAAGTAGTGGACCTCTGCTGAGGAGGTTCTCTTCCACTCAATATAAAACAAGTGGAGTTACTCAGTGCCCATCAGTAACAGCATATTTGCCTAGAAGTGACTCAGTTCACAGTATGTGCTGCCCTATGAAAGTGTCATTTACATGAAATAAAACTTTGGAAACATAGGGGGTCATTACAACATTGGCGGTAAAAGGCGCTTACCGCTGTGCAGAAGACTGCCAATACACCGCCGCTCCCGCGGAATTCCGCCACAGCTATTATGACACACAGCTCGGAATCCGCCGAAATTCAGACACCCACACAACTCCGCCACACCAAAGGTCAGTGATAAACTGGCGATAACAAAACCTCCACCTCCACGCCAACAGAAACACGCCCATGCTATTACGACTCACGAATCCACGCGGCGGTCTTTCAACCGCGGTATTCCATTGGCGGTACACACCGCTGCGCTCAAAATACACACACATCTCCAAAACACCGCCACATTGGACAATTCCAAATACACACACCTGATACACATAGACACATCACTCCCACACACCCAATACTATATAAAACACACACCCACATCACCCGCAAACCCCTATGACCGAAAAATCACGAACGAAGGCCAGAGAGAGAGCACAGAATAGACAACCTCATCACACAGAGGCACACAACACCATCACCAACACAACATCCACGCACCAAACACCACACACCACTACACATCACCACACTCATCACCACATACACCACCCCACACATCACACACACCATCCCATGTCACGCCAAAGACACCCCCGCTTCTCCGAGGAGGAGCTCAGGGTCATGGTGGAGGAAATAATCCGGGTAGAGACACAGCTATTTGGCTCACAGGTACAGCACACATCAATAGCCAGGAAGATGGAGCTATGGCGCAGAATAGTGGACAGGGTCAACGCCGTGGGACAGCACCCAAGAAATAGGGAGGACATCAGGAAGAGGTGGAACGACCTACGGGGGAAGGTGCGTTCAACAGTCTCCAGGCACAACATCGCGGTGCAGCGGACTGGCGGCGCAACCCCACCTCCTCCCCCACAACTAACAACATGGGAGGAGGAAGTCTTGACCATCATGCATCCTAAGGGCCTCAGAGGAGTCGATGGAGGATGGGACACTGGTAAGTCAAATCTTAACTATCATATCCCCCACCCTACCTGCATGCTCTCACACCCCCCCCCCACCCTCACACCCTCCCCTATCACTCCAACTCCTCACTAATGTAGTAATAACACAAACCACACATCCCAACACCAAGCCTTGCATGACACAACTAAGCATGGTCACCCCTCACTAAAGCATGCTCACTGCACATACCCAGAACAACCCCCTAACCATCATCACACAAGCCCCCACACAGGAATGCTTGCACTGGGGTACACAGACACCCACCCATTGCACACCATCACACACACATGCAATAATGATGCTCTTATGCCCCTGCAGGAACCCGAATGACCGTCACCACACCAGAGGGTCCAGACAACACCACTCCACCGCCAGAAGAGGCCCACAGTGACGATAGCAGCTCTGCCCTACTGGATCCTGATGACCAGCCCGGACCATCGTGGGCCTCAGGACAGTCGGTTCCCCTTGCACAGGCACAGCCCAACACTGACCTTCCACCCTCTGGTAACACCAGCACAGCACCCACCCAGCGGGCCCAAACCTCCCTACCCAGGACAGGTCAGTCAGCGGTGTGTCCACCACTGCAGGGAACCCAGGAGAACCCACCACCCCAACAACAACAGGGACCTGGGGGCAGTGGTAGTGGGCACACTGTCCAGGGGACGGAGGCACAGGAACACAGGGGAACTGGGAGGGCTGCAGTCCGACCAGGGGCGGACAGGCCAAGTGAACCCACTCTCCACGAGGCCCTCTCCTCCATCATGGGAGCCTACCACCACTCCCAGGAGACGATGGCCACGGTCCTGGCCAAGTTTCAGGAGACCCTGCCCCTGCAGGAGGAACAGTATTTGGGGTTCAGGGAGGAGCTCAGGACCATCAGCTCTGCCTTGGGCACCATCGTAGGGGTGCTGAAGGACATACAGCAGACCATGAGGGACATTGTGGCACTCCAAGGGGCCCCTGACACTAGCCAGGACGATGAACTGCCCACCACCTCCGCCGGCGCTAGTGGACAGGACGCCCCGCCACAGGACCAACACACCAGCACCCCACACCCTGCAGACGGACAACCACCACGCAAGCGGTCCCTGAGATCCAGGAACAGGACAGAGCAAGATGGCAAGACCCACGCCAGGAAATGAGACCACACTGTTTGTCCTCCCACTGTACCACCTTGTTAACCTGTCCATACTTAAACTCCCAGCTCCACTTCCTATGCCCAGATGGGCAGTGCATCTGTGAGACTATTTGACTGGACTATGCCATGGACATTCCTACGCCATCACCCATCCTCTTTTTACAACCCCCTGACATTTCTGAGCACTTCAATAAACACCCTTGAAACACAAAACAATCTTGAGTCAGTCTGTGAATTACTAATTATGTATTATCAATGACAGTGTCATAATGCGTTTCCCATTGTAAGGCTAACATACCTATGTCACACATCACAAGTCCTTGAAGGATGCAAGCAGATGACACGTTGGTAACCACACCTGTGAAACCGTAATGGAAAGGTACAACTCTGTTACCAAATAGTGATTGAAATCGACAAACAGGATAGAGGTGGACGTGTGAAAGTTAATGTAATGTTTAACATGAAAATGTTCTCACCTGTGTGTCACTGGAAATATTGCTGTATGACTGACTCCCTGTTGTCGTTGTCTTCTTCCTCAGCTTCCTCCTCATCACTGTCCACAGGCTCCACAGGCTCCACAGCTGCAACAGCACCGTCATCTGGATCATCCTCCTGCAGAAAAGGCACCTGGCGTCGCAAAGCCAAATTATGGAGCATGGAGCATGCGATGATGATCTCGCACACCTTCTTCGGTGAGTAGAATAGGGATCCACCTGTCATATGGAGGCACCTGAACTTGGCCTTCAGGAGGCCAAAGGTGCGTTCGATCACCCTCCTTGTCCGCCCATGAGCCTCATTGTAGCGTTCCTCTGCCCTCGTCCTGGGATTCCTCACTGGGGTCAATAGCCAGGAAAGGTTGGGGTAACCAGAGTCCCCCAATAGCCATACACGGTGCCTCTGGAGTTGACCCATCATATCAGGGATGCTGCTATTTCGCACGATGCAGGCGTCATGCACTGAGCCAGGGAACATAGCATTTACCTGCGAGATGTACTGGTCTGCCAAACATACCATCTCTACATTCATTGAATGATAACTCTTCCTGCTCCTGTACACCTGTTCACTCCTGAACGCTACATGGTTCCCATCAATGGCAGCTATGACGTTGGGGATATGTCCAAGGGCATAGAAGTCACCTTTCACTGTAGGCAAATCTACCACCTCAGGGAAAATGATGTATCTCATTACGTGTTTCAGCAGGGCAGACAACACTCTGGACAACACGTTGGAAAACATAAGCTGGGACATCCCTGATGCCATGGCCACTGTTGTCTGAAAAGACCCACTTGCAAGGAAATAGAGCACTGACAGCACCTGCACGTCAGGGGGGATTCCAGTCGGATGGCGGATTGGTGACATCAGGTCTGGCTCCAACTGGGTACATAGTTCCTGGATTGTGGCACGGTCAAACCGGTAAGTGACGATGACATGTTGCTCTTCCATTGTCAACAGGTCCACCAGCGGTCGGTACACCGGAGGATTCCGCCGTCTTCTGAACTGTCCCACGGTGACGGTGCCTACGAAGGACAACAGCGAAGAATCAGTCATTATTCCTCCAGGTATGTACCCACAGTTACACACAAGACTACACCACTCACAGAACCCTTCCTGTATGTTTGTTGAGTGTAGGCCTAGCTATGTGTGACGCAGAGGTAAATTAAGCCATGTGGGCCCCTGAAATGGCGGCTGCCTGACCTCTAAACTGGGACAATGGGATTGTGGAGTAACTGCCCTGGCGTTGCACACCGTCGCGGTAGGCGGTCGTAGACCACGGCGCAATGCTGCATTGGTTAACTTTGGACCCTATGGGTCCCAGGAGCCAATGAACAGGTGCGCCGGCGGTGATGATGTGCACCGCCGCGGACCTCACCGCCGCGGACGTCACCGACATTTTCTATCTGTTCAATCACTAGATACCTGACCTTCGACAGGAGAGGACCTACACTGCAAGTGCTGCTGTGACCTCGGTCTGGAAGCGACGATGGCTGCTGCATCTGGGGAAAGGGCCCCTGCCTTCACTGCACAGGAGTTGGAGAAACTGGTCGACGGGGTCCTCCCCCAGTACACGCTACTCTACGGTCCTCCAGACCAACAGGTTAGTACACAGGGAGCACGTGGTATGGGCTAGGGCTGGGTGGAGAGGGCTGGTTGGAAGAGGGAAGGGGGCAGAGTTCATAGTACATTAATGCATGGGAATGAATGGGCCACATGGCCAGAGTAGGAAGGGGGCCACTCACAACGACGGTGCAGTTGTTAATGACTGTTCCTCTTTCCTTGTGCATGTCATGTAGGTCAGCGCCCACCAGAAGAGGGACATTTGGCGTGCCATCGCCAAGGAGGTCCGGACCCTGGGGGCCCACCAGAGACGGGGCACCCACTGCCGTAAGAGATGGGAGGACATTCGCCGCTGCAGCAAGAAGACGGCGGAGGCTCAGCTGGGGATGGCCTCCCAACGTGGGAGGGGTGCCCGTCGCACCATGACCCCCCTGATGTTCCGGATCCTGGTGGTGGCCTACCCTGAGTTGGATGGGCGCTTGAGGGCATCACAGCAGACACAAGGGGGTGAGTACACTCTCATTCTGCGGACTTGGCGTGCAGTGGAGGTGTCTGGGTGGGAGAGGTGGGCTGTGGGTGTCCCTAGGCCAGGGCGAGTCCGGTAGGCAAGGCCCCTCCGTAATGTTGGCCATGTGGCACTCTACCCCACCTCAGCAGAGTGCCAAGTCGAGGTATAGTTGGCCCTGTGGCATCCATGTGCACAGATGTCCACCATTGCCATGTGGGCCATATCCCAGGAATTGCATGTGCAGAGGGCAGGGGCACGGCGTAATGCAGGGGGCTGCTGTGTCTGTCTTGTCCGCCAACGGTAGCAGTAAGGCCATGCACTAAAACTCTCTTTCTTCTGTCTCCCCCCCTTTTTCTGCTCTCCCTGTCCTTTTGTACATCAGCATCATCAGGCGGGGGTACAGTGGCACCGGAGCACGAGGGAGCCGAATCCCACATGGCCATGGAGAGCCACACCACGGACTCTGAATGCACCAGTGGGACGGAGGGCGAGGGGAGCTTCACGTCGGCCACCGGATCACCAAGCAGCGACACGGACTCGTCCGCCGATGGGGGCTCCCTTGTGGTGGCGGCACCATCTGTGCACCCCACTTCTACAGGTACAGCCGCCACCTCCCCTACCAGCACCACCCTCCCAGCAGCCCCTCAGCGTTCGCCCTGTGCCCGCTCACCCAGGAGGGTGGGCATCACCTTCGCCCCAGGCACCTCAGGCCCTGCCCCAGTCACCCCTGCTTCCCTCAGTGAGGAGGCCATTGACCTCCTCAGGTCACTCACTGTTGGACAGTCTACCATTGTGAATGCCATCCAGGGTGTAGAACGAGAGTTGCAACACGGTAATGCATTAATGGAGGGCATTCATTCTGGTCAGGCTGTCCTTCGGCGAACCCTGCAATCTCTGGCCTCAGCACTGATGGCAGCCATTGTCCCTGTGTCTAGCCTCCCCCCTCCAACCTCCTCCACCCAGACCCAATCTCCTGTACCCCAGCCCATCCCAAGCACACCTACAGACCAGCATGCACACAAGTCAGCACACACAGGTAGCTCAAGCAAACATAGGCACCACACAACCCACAGGCACTCACGCAAGCCTCACCCACGTACAGACACAGCAACATCCACTGCCTCCACTGTGTCCCCCTCCTCCTCTTCTCCCTCCTCCCTCCCAGTCTCGTCTACACACACACCTGCATGCACCACATCTACAGGCACCATGAATCGCACAAGGAGACCCAGCACCACAAGCCACTCACCTGCACTCACCACCTCCACTGCCATTTACATGTCCCCTGTGTCCTCTCCCAGTGTGTCTGTGACGCCCGCTCCCAAAGTACACAGACGCCGGCAATCACTCACCCAACATCCATCCACCTCACGACAGCCTCCAGTACCTCCAGTCGAGACACAACCGCCAGCACCGTCGTCACTGGTCCAGAGCCCATCGCCAGGGTCATTGCCCAGGAGGGCCCAAGTATCGTCACTGGTCAGGAGACCACCGCCGGAGTCACAGCCCAGGAGGGCCCAAGTATCGTCACTGGTCAGGAGACCACCGCCGGAGTCATTGCCCAGGAGGGCCCAAGTATTGTCACTGGTCAGGAGACCACTGCCGGAGTCACAGCCCAGGAGGGCCCAAGTATCGTCACTGGTCAGGAGACCACCGCCGGAGTCATTGCCCAGGAGGGCCCAAGTATCGTCACTGGTCAGGAGACCACCGCCGGAGTCACAGCCCAGGAGGGCCCAAGTATCGTCACTGGTTAGGAGACCACCGCCGGAGTCACAGCCCAGAAGGGCCTAAGTATCGTCACTGGTCAGGAGACCACCGCCGGAATCACAGCCCAGAAGGGCCCAATTATCGTCACTGGTCAGGAGACCACCGCCGGAGTCACAGCCCAGGAGGGCACAAGTATCGTCACTGGTCAGGCCGGAGTCACAGCCCAGGAGGGCACAAGTATCGTCACTGGTCAGAAGACCACCGCCACCGCCGGAGTCACAGCCCAGGGGGGCCCCGGCTGCCACAGCCCAGGTGGGCTATGATGGAACGTCATGCCACACACCAATGCCCAGTGTAGGGAACGTCATGCCACACACCAATGCCCAGTGTAGGGAACGTCATGCCACACACCAATGTCCGTACCAGAACCGCCATGGCAAAGCATGCTGAACAGTCCTGAACCGCCATGTCGAAGCACCGCTGAACAGGGCAAAGACCGCCATGGCAAAGCACCGCTGAACAGTCCTGAACCGCCATGTCGAAGCACCGCTGAACAGGGCAAAGATTGCCATGGCAAAGCACCGTTGAACAGAGCAAGCACCGGGTAGGAATGAATAGGCCGCCACATCAGGCATCCTTATCCCATGTGCAGCTGGGACAGTGACAGGACAGGAACTTTCATTGGGAGACTCATCCGGTCTGGGCACCAGTCCCCTTCCAGAACCAGTGGAGACCTGCATCCACTCTGTCTATCCTGCACAGGACGAAGCACTCTGGGCACCAGTCCCCCCCAGTACCAGTGGAGACCTGCATCTACTTGAGAGACTGTGGCTTTGCACTCCCCAGGATGGCACAGTGGGCACCCCACCCACTGTAGAGACTTGACAGACTGTGGCTTTGCACTCCCAGGGATGGCACAGTGGGCAAGGAACGTCACACATGCATAGCCGAAGCCATTGACGTCTGTGATGTAAAACGTAATGTCTGGGTTTGGGGCATGCTGCCAGGAAGAAGGGGCTTCAGCAGGCTTCTAAAGAGGCCCAGATGCTTCTTGTTTGCTTAGGAACAGTCCAGACTGTCACAAGGCACCGGCCAGCAGGACCTCAGCAAAATAAGTGTTTGTCCCTAAATGTAATGCCGCTGGGGACCACAGGTTCGCGCTGGCTCTATTTAACAGGTGTTAGGGCCCCTTTAGGAGACTGCTGGTAATTTTTCTGGAGGCTCTGTTTCAGCAAAGACTTTAAGGACATAGGGCCTGATTTAGATCTTGGCAGATGGAATACTCCAGTACAAACATGACGGATATTCCGTCCGCCATATTACAATCTCCATTAGGTATAATGGGATTGTAATATGGCGGATGGGATATCCATCATGTTTGTGAGAGAGTATTCCCCTCTGCCAAGAACTAAATCAGGCCCATAGTGAATTACACATTTTTCTTGGTGAGAGTCCTTACACCAAGGGCATTTTATGGGTCTTCATTACTGGGCAGCTACATGCTTTTCAGTGTCTCTGGGGCCAGAGACACTGTAAAGCAATTCCTACCAGTAGCAGCCTCGCGATGGGAGGGGAGGGCAAATGAGTAAATACAAAAAAATGCATTAAATACACAAATTAAATAAATAAAATGAACTCATCATGCTTTCAGCTGATGCTGACATGTTCTATTTGCTCTGATCCTCTTCTCCTGACCTCACATCCAGGGCCCCAGCTAACTCACTTAACCAATCCTGGCACTGCTATAATTGTGTTAACCAGCATGAAAGCAATGCCAGGATTGGAGATCGTGGCCTCTCTTTGCGTTCCCGAGGACACTGGAGGCATGTGCAGGTTCTCAACCCAGCTGTCTAATATAGCTGGGTTGAGACATTTATAGTGCACATGTCATGCTGGCCCTCTTGCGACGGCCAGCCAAAGGGCCATGCATACTGTAAATTAGTGCACAGGCAGGCAGCTCTCCACCGCTGACACACACCAGGCCCCACCCCATCCTGACACAGTTCAAAACGGGTTGACGAAAAATAAAATAGTAACAAATTACCTTCATTACCATTTTGTTTTTCATCTCTGGGTCATTTCTGGGGAAAATTAAAGTGGGACAATGCTCCTTCACTCTAAAGGAGGAAACGCCCCTGGTCCTTACCCTACAAACATTAATATTTTGGGGCTCAGAGACACCAGCCGTGAGATTTCTATGAAGCTGTGGGAGTTCCAGGAAGGTGCTCCCCCGTGCCTCCCTTCCTTCGTATTTCAACCTTGATGAGCAGAAAATGCGCAATCCCAGCTGAAGTGAAGGAAAGTCTTTTTACCACCCTGGCCTCACCTGGGCAAAAAACTTTGCCTCAAGCAGGGGGTAAATGATTGTGCATGGGACATCTTGGACCATGTAGGATGCCCCCTTGGGGTGGCAGTGTTTGGGAGGCCATGGAGTACAGTATTACCATTATCCAGATGCAAGAGTACAAGGGCTTGAACAGCAGGTCTGAAGTCAGTTACAACCTGTGTAGTATATATTCTTTGGGGCAAACTAGAAATATATTGTCCAGTGTGACATTATTTTCTTAGCCAGTCTTTCTTTTGCGTAGCTATGGGTACCACCATACACTCATGTAGGGCCTTATTTAAAAAGATGCATCTATTTATGAGCCGTAGAACTTTGTCATGTGTTTGAAAATTCCTCTTACCCAAAATGATTGCACAGAATAATGTATGCCAAATGTAGATTGTATTGTGTAGACAACAGTTCAGTTATCTGCAATCCACTGAAGTCTTCATTTCAGAAATGTGCAAAACACATGAAACACTTTATTTGCAGGACATTTCTCCATTAGAAATATATTTCTTTCATGAAATATTTCTTCCCTTGTACCTTGGTGAAATGTGGTCTTATAGACAATCGTTTCCCACTTTGCAAAGTCATTTATTCTAGCTCTAAACTCTTAAAAGGAAAAAAACAGGGCATTGATCACTGAAGGAATATATCAGGGTCAAAAATACTGTGTGGATGGAAAGAATATTGTGTCACAAATATTGAGGATCAAACTTTCGAGAAGGTAAATGCAAATAGGTAACTATACATTTACTATTCTTAACTCCACGTCTATGTGCCTTGAAGATAGATATTGTCTGGGTGCATATGTGTGGAGTTGAGTATAGTAAAAGTTGCCTATCCATGGAAGCCTACCTTCACGATAATCTTGTCCTCGATATTCTTGACATGATATTTCATCTAAACAATATTTTGGACTCTATATTTTGTCCAAACACCCTTGTGCTTCCATGATATGTGTGTATTCAAGATGTCCAGATGTGAAGCTAAGAATAGTAAGTATATATTCACCCATATAGATTTATCTTCATAATATTTACGTTTGAATGTTCTGCTCACAATATTGTTGCAGAAAAATATTTTTGGTGTTGATATTCTGACATGCAAACACTGGTGGATCTTCTGCATTTTTTAATCTGATCTGTGGGCAGAAATGTTTAGTGATCCTGAGTGTGTGAATCGGGATCAGGAAATTGCATGTTGTTGATAAGCTTTCTGCTCACTTAAGTTCTGTTTAAGTGCCAAAAACACTCTGTGTTGAGGCTTAGTTTTGAAGAGCCTATTTAGATTTTGACAGAAAGGGCTACTCCAGCACAACATTGGCACATAGCCGGTCCACCAAAATGTAAATCCCATGGGATGCAATGGGATTTATATTTCAGCAGCCATCTATCCGTCACTATTGTGACAGAGTAACCCGCTTGCCGAAATTTAAATCAGACCCTAAGTTTTTTAATGAGATTTGTTTTGGAGTTTTCTTGAGCTTCATTAGTTCCTCCAACATCTGTTTTTCCATAAGCGGTTTCAGCTTGAAATACTTTGGCCCTCCTTACAGTTAGCATGGAGATCCTGATTCACGTAAAGAGGCTTTTTGTGCCAAATTCCGGATTGTAACTAGTGCATGTTTACTGCACTCCCAAGACGTTTATCCCCTTGTAAACCATTAGGATCTGGTGAAATTTGAGAGGGGAAAATAGGTGAGAAAAGGGGAAACCGTGAAAACAACATGTAAGCAAGCTCTGATACTGCACATCATCCTTCATCTGCCCTCCCCAACCTGGACCCGTCTGGTAAAATTGCTCATGTGGTGTCTGGTTTTCTTTAAGTGGAAGGAAAGAGAGTCTGGCCTCCTTCCAAACAACTCTGTGGAGTGGTAATAATGCATTTATTTGGCAATCACAAGAAAAACAAGACAATTGTAAAATAAAATCAATACATTAAATCTCACATAGTTTGTTACAATTGAATAAAAAGAGACAGTTAGTATACACAAAATTGCTTAGCAAAGTGACATTAATCACTCCTACATTCTGAGTTACTAAGACGAAGATCCTTCAGGACAGAACGTGTTGCTTTTTTCATCTTGAGGTTTGTGACAAAAAATGCTTAAACTTTAAAGAAATCTTCAATCAATTGCAAAAATAGTCATCCAGGTCACATTTGATGGATCCATATGGCCTCCAGCATGGATGTGAACAATCTGGACTCCACACTGTCACAGAATTTAAAGTAAAAGGCGAAGTTCATCAAGGTTTCAATTGAGCTTCTGTTACGCAGGCGATGTTGTGATGGGTCAGAACCCAAATCTTGTTTGTCCCGCTGCTTGGAAAGGAAAAAAAGGTACTAAACTGAGTCTAGTAAACCACATTTTGATGTGGGAATCTTCCACATTCAGTGGGTATCCAAATCTGTGGTTGGCCTCTTCTTAAACCAATGTCTATCGGACATCTGGGGAACACTTTGACTAAGACTGTGGGATGAAGGACCTACAGCAGCAAGAGTATTTATCAAGGCACTACACTCAGGAGCACCCCATGAATATTCAGGAATAAATCCCCCTTTATAACTGCTTGTGTCACTCAGGTGAACTAAGGCAGATCTATTTATTGTTGAAAAGTGTACATTGTTGGGGAAATTGCTTCCCCCTACGTATACAACAAAACATGTTCTGAACAGGCAGCGCTACTGGTGAAGGAGGATAACCCTGTAACCCCGTGCCATATGTAGATAGGATTAGGGACCTGGCCTTATGCACCTTAACTATAGGACACATGAGCTATCCACCAAGTGCCCAGCAGAAATGAATTATAGCTCCATTGGATGGCGTCATTAATGTGCCAATCTTAGTTAACAGGGTACTATTTAAATACAAATAATCTACAAATACACAGACTGCAGGGTTGGTCTTCAGTTATCTTTTAAGAATGGGTTATTTGTTGAAGGAACACTCCATACAAATAAAGAGAACACAGCTCTGTTGAACTATTGACTGTTTGTTTGATGGACACAGACAGCTGTCAAAGTGCATTAAAAAAAGTATTGGAACTGTGATGCCGCATGCAATGGGGGCGGAGTCAATGAGTGTGGGGGCAGGGTCGAATGTGTGGCTAAAAAATATTTTCCTTCAGGTAGCTACATATAAAATAATGAATGGCTTAAATGAAAAATATATTTTAAAAAGAGAAGTTAATCAGTGGTAAACACACTATTGTGTATTCTGAAACCTCTATTAGTTAATGCACTGAGAGGTGTGTTTGTAACCAGAAAGCCACATAACAAAATGTTGGTTGGTGCAATGGAGAACTATGTCTTGTTTATTGTTGGTGCTACAGGGGCCCAGCCTATGACAGAAAGCATTAAGAATGTGTAAGTCATTTTGTTAAACTTGCATTAAACACATTATAAGACAGACTGCTATGAAATGGGCAAAAAGGTTTAAGATGAAATAATTTTTCCAAAATATAGGTTTTAGTAATGCCGATACTGTACACAATAATATATTTTTACTTAACTGCCCTGAAAAGCACACACTTCACAGCTCATCTCGTAACTCCCTTGCACTACCAGTCTAAAATTTTAAATCTTTGTCATCACAAAGCTTCAGGTGATTTGATAAATTAAACCAGTACCTGCTCCCAAGCCCCCTTTACATTTGTAGATTAAACAGTTGCGCACATTAGCATTTCTTTCAGGCAAGGAGGCACCCTGGCAAGAAGGCCTGTTTATTGTTAAGCTGCCTGCCTCAGTCTCACAGAACAGGAGTCTCTCTGAACGAAATTTAAGCTGAAGCATTTGCTTGATTGGTGTTTACCGTCCCGGGACAGGAGTCTTTTCATAAAAAGTTGTGGGACGTTTCTTCATAAGTTTAGAAAGTAGGGGCACATTGTGCTAGTTTGATCCTGCCCCCTTCGACCACTGGACCCAGAGAACTTTTGCAACGTGTCTGCTATGTCCACCATAGTCTGCCAGGCTGGTTTGCTGCCGCCCCCACAGAAGGTACTGTCTAGAGACTAAACTCCCTTTGCATCCTTCTCACAGATCCAGTTCCCGTCCACCTGACAGCTTTCTGAATAAATTGATGTCTTCTTCATGGCCCCACAGCTCCCTTCCTTATTGGTGCCGGTTATCTTGAACCTGTACAGGAAAACATGACAGAGTGAGGCCTGGAATGGGGATATGTTTTCTGTAAATAATAAGTTGCAACCTAAAACAAGTCTATATATTTAAATTTTAAAAAGTTTTAGAGCACCTAAAAAGGTTCGACCTGAGATCACTTCATCTTCAGCAGCAGTTGAAAGTTTGTGAAACCGCTTTGAAAGTGCAGTTCAATAGTGTGCCAGGCGAAGAGAGAGGAACCTGGAATCTCCAGTCAACTTCTTCTCACTCTGGTAACAAGAAAGGAACGGGCCCTGGAATGTAATTGGATGAGGTGTGGGCTGGACTAGCCAATAGGGCAAGCTGGCAGCGTCAGAAGGGCTGATCTCATAGGTCAGTGTGGACTGTATTTTATTGGCTGCTCGTAGGGCGATTCTGTGGTCTAGTGGGCCGGTATTTTCTGTTGATTATCCTTTAGATAAAAAAAATGCAGCCGGTGCAGGTCACATTGGGCTGCTTCTGGACCGGCTGCATCGCCAATACATCCCTGCGGGCTGGGCGTACTCAGAACAAGGGCGGCATCACAGAAGTGTGGGGTCGACATGTACTCACCAATGTCAGAGGATTCAACTCCGCCCCGGGAAGGGGAGGGGGGGGGGCTTGGTTGTAAGCGCTATCAACTTGCAACTCTGTTTTAGATGGGTGGAGATGTTTTCACGTTGCCCTGAGGTGCGATCAACTGCACTTCAAATTCCGTGATTATCCTTTGATTGACTCCAAGAAAAAAGGCAAACCACAACATAATTATTGTTTTTTTATGATTAAAATATATTTCACGTAGCCGTCAGACAAACCTGACTTTACAGCAAATGGCAAGTTGCCTTTTGGGGGTTGCTAGTTTATTTTTAGGACCATGTGTATGGGCTCAAAAATCAGAATATGTAAACTGGGCTTTGATAACAATCTGTCACACACGCAAAAGCCATTTGGAAGTTGTGTTTCGGATTTTTATAGCGTGGGATACTTCTTACGGAAAGCAGACTGCTTAAGTCACATCCAATACCGAAAGTAAACTCGGTTCACATATATTAGGAGAGCTATCTTCCATAAACATGACACATTAAAACTGTGCCTGTCGTTTTGACTTTTCTATAGTGAAAATCTAAACTAACACAAAACACACAAAAATTTGGCAGGAGCAGTGCAGGCTGCAGTTACACAAATATTAGGTACTGACAACTCAAACAAAATTACCTCTGTCAAAACTGGTGAAGTTTTTTTTTTTTTTGTACTGATTTTCATTTTGGCAACTTTATATTTATACTTTGAAACATTCTACGAATATTACCTTTTTATACATTGTGCAGCTTTTTATCGTACAATGGGCATCTTTGTATTATATTTGAAAACATTTCGACTGTGTTTAACAAAAGGCAGCATCAATCAGGAGAAAAAGTCTGCAACTGTTCTTAAGTTTTTTCTAGAGCTCATTCAGCAACATCCAAGGATGTGCTTCCGGTTTTCTGCAGAATGGAAGCCTAGTTTTCCTTTTAATATGAACATTTTGTCACAAATCATCTGGTGTTCAAATTCCCTCTAACTTTGAAATCAGCCAGCCTCTCTTTCTTGAAGGGCTAGCATTCTTTTCCCACTTTCTGTTTCTCCGATTTTTACAATCTCCGGTGATAAACTATCAGCAGAGGTCATGGTCGTAGCTTTTGAAGGAGCATCTGAGTGAGGAAAGATGTGGGCAACTTACACATGATCCAGTGATCCCCTCCATGAAATTCTCAGACTCCTTCTCTTCCAACATAACCTAACCACAGAAGCAACCTGTGGATCCTCAGACCATTGCATCTATATTGAACTCTTCTTATAAACATATGTGAAAAAGAGATATTGAAAGACTATAAATATCATAATGTATACAAAAAGGTCTACAAAGGAGATAGTGTTCTATAAAGTGAGTGGCCACACAGTGCAGGTGCAATAAAGACCACCCAAAATACCTGGTAAAGTGTGATCAATTAAAAATGGTGAACGACAAGAAAGGCTAAAATGTCCAATTATGAAGTAAATGCAAATAGGCTTGTGCAGATAAAGTTTAAAAGAATTCAGTGAGCCTTTTATAGCCATATGATTTCTAAATGTATTTTTGCCATAGACTGTGAATGACGTTTCAACCCTATTGGTGTTCCAGGGTCATAATCAGGACAGACGATTTCAGAGCTGTGATTCTTCTTTGTGTGTTTCTTAGAGATCAAGCAGGTTTGGTGTAGGATGCCAAAAGACGTTTCTAAACACAGCTGCACAAGCCCCTTTTTGGTGTCAGAGGACATAATAGACAAACGTTTTGAGGGTTTCCATTTTCTACTTGAGAGGGTTGCTGCCCCAGAAAGTGGGCAGGATTCAGTTTTCATAAAGGGAATGTGCAGGGTCTGTAGGAAAGTACCATCTTGCCTGGCATGTTACCCCCATTTTTACTTGTGTGTCAGTTTGTTTTGGCCTGTGCCACTGGGATCCTGCTAGCCAGGACCCCAGTGCTCATAGTTTGTGCCCTATATGTGTTCCCTGTGTGGTGCCTAACTGTATCACTGAGGCTCTGCTAACCAGAACCTCAGTGTTTATGCTCTCTCTGCTTTTAAAATTGTCACAGCAGGATAGCGACTATTTTCACCAATTCTGATTGGCCTACTGGAACACCCTTATAATTCCCTAGTATGTGGTACCTAGGTACCCAGGGTATTGGGGTTCCAGGAGATCCCTATGGGCTGCAGCATTTCTTTTGCCAACCATAGGGAGCTCAGACAATTCTTACACAGGACTGCCACTGCAGCCTGAGTGAAATAATGCCCACATTATTTCACAGCCATTTTCACTGCACTTAAGTAACTTATAAGTCACCGATATGTCTAACCCTCACTTAGTGAAGGTTAGGTGCAAAGTTACTAAGTTACTAAGTGTGAGGGTACCCTGGCACTAGCCAAGGTGCCCCCACATTGTTCAGGGCAATTTCCCCGGACTTTGTGAGTGCGGGGACACCATTACATTCAAGACCTATATGTAGCTTCACAATGGTAATGCTAAGATCATGGAATAATCCCCCCAAGCCAAAACTGGTATTGGGGTGCCAATCCCATGCATCCCCGGGGCTCCAGCATGGACCCAGGGTACTGCCAAACTAGCTCTCTGGGGTTTTCTCTGCAGCTACCGCTGCTGCCAACCCTCAGACAGGTTTCTGCCCTCCTGGGTTCTGGGCAGGCCCAGTCCCAGGAAGGCAGAACAAAGGATTTCCTCTGAGAGAGGGTGTTACACCCTCTCCCTTTGGAAATAGGTGTTAAGGGCCTGAGAGGAGTAGCCTCTCCTGGCCTCTGGGAATGCTTTGAAGGGCACAGATGGTGCCCTCCTTGCATAAACCAGTCTTCACCAATTCAGGGACATCTTCTGACCAAAGGAAAAGTTCCTGGCACCTTCCGTTGTTGCAGAATCTTTGGCTTCTTCCACCCAGAGGCAGCCATTCTGCACCTTCATCCGGGGTTTAGTGGGCTCCTGCCCCCCCTGGACACTTGCATGACACTTGGACTTGGTCCCCTCCTTTGCAGGTCCTCAGGTCCAGGAATCAGTCTTCAGTACTTTGCAGTCAGTTGTTGTCCCTGCAGAATCCCCTATCTCGCATTTACTGTCTTTCTGGGGTAGTAGGGTAAATTTACTCCTACTTTTCAGGGTCTTGGGGTGGGGTATCTTGGACACCCTTAGTGTTTTCTTACACTCACAGCGACCCTCTACACACTACACTAGGCCTGGGATCCATTCATGGTTCGCATTCCACTTTTGGAGTATATGGTTTGTGTTGCCCCTAAGCCTATTGTCTCCTATTGCATTCTATTGTGTTCTACAGTGTTTGCACTACTTTTCTAAGTGTTTTACTTACCTGATTTTGGTTTGTGTGTATAATTTGTGTATTTTACTTACCTCCTAAGGGAGTATATCCTCTGAGATATTTTTGCCACATTGTCACTAAAATAAAGAACCTTTATTTTTAGTAACTCTGAGTATTGTGTTTATTATGATATAGTGCTTGTAGGAGGCTGGACTGGCTTGTAGTGAGTACCAAGGGGTACTTGCACCTTGCACCAGGCCCAGTTATCCCTTATTAGTGTATAGGGTGTCTAGCAGCTTAGGCTGATAGATAATGGTAGCTTAGCAGAGCAGCTTAGGCTGAACTAGGAGACGTGTGAAGCTACTACAGTACCACTTAGTGTCATATGCACAATATCATAAGAAAACACAATACACAGTTATACTAAAAATAAAGGTACTTTATTTTTATGACAATATGCCAAAGTATCTTAGAGTGTACCCTCAGTGAGAGGATAGGAAATATACACAAGATATATATACACAATAGCAAAAATATGCAGTATAGTCTTAGAAAACAGTGCAAACAATGTATAGTTACAATAGGATGCAATGGGGAAACATAGGGATAGGGGCAACACAAACCATATACTCCAGAAGTGGAATGCGAACCACGAATGGACCCCAAACCTATGTGACCTTGTAGAGGGTCGCTGGGACTATTAGAAAATAGTGAGAGTTAGAAAAATAACCCTCCCCAAGACCCTGAAAAGTGAGTGCAAAGTGCACTAAAGTTCCCCTAAGGACAAAATAGTCGTGTTAGAGGGAGAATGCAAGGAAAACACAAATCAGCAATGCAACAACGATGGATTCCTGTCTGAAGGTACCTGTGGAACAAGGGGACCAAGTCCAAAAGTCACAAGCAGCTCGGAGATGGGCAGATGCCCAAGAAATGCCAGCGGTTGGTGCAAAGAAGCTCTTACTAGGCTGAAGAACTGTGAATACTGCAGGAACGACAAGGGCTAGAGACTTCCCCTTTGGAGGATGGATCCCCCACGCCTTGGAGAGTCGTGCAGAAGTGTTTTCCCGCCGGATGGACGCCAACAAGCCTTGCTACACGCAAATCGTGCGTTTGGCGTTTGTGGACGCTGCTGGGGCCCAGGAGGGACCAGGAGGTCGCAGATTGGACCTGCAGAGAGAGGGGACGTCGAGCAAGACAAAGAGCCCTCACTGAAGCAGGTAGCACCCGGAGAAGTGCCAGAAACAGGCACTACGAGGATGCGTGAAACGGTGCTCGCCGAAGTTGCACAAAGGAGTCCCACGTCGCCGGAGACCAACTTAGAAAGTCGTGCAATGCAGGTTAGAGTGCCGTGGACCCAGGCTTGGCTGTGCACAGAGGATTTCTGCCGGAAGTGCACAGGGGCCGGAGAAGCTTGCAAAGTCGCGGTTCCCAGCAATGCAGCCCAGCGAGGTGAGGCAAGGACTTACCTCCACCAAACTTGGGCTGAAGAGTCACTGGACTGTGGGGGTCACTTGGACGGTGTCGCTGGATTCGAGGGACCTCGCTCGTCGTGCTGAGAGGAGACCCAAGGGACCGGAGATGCAGCTTTTTGGTGCCTGCGGTTGCAGGGGGAAGATTCCGTCGACCCACGGGAGATTTCTTCGGAGCTTCTGGTGCAGAGAGGAGGCAGGCTACCCCCACAGCATGCACAAGCAGGAAAACAGTCGAGAAGGCGGCAGGATCAGCGTTACAGAGTTGCAGTAGTCGTCTTTGCTACTATGTTGCAGGTTTGCAGGCTTCCAGCGCGGTCAGCGGTCGATTCCTTATCAGAAGGTGAAGAGGGAGATGCAGAGGAACTCGGCTGAGCTCATGCATTCGTTATCTAAAGTTTCCCCAGAGACAGAGACCCTAAATAGCCAGAAAAGAGGGTTTGGCTACCTAGGAGAGAGGAAAGGCTACTAACACCTGAAGGAGCCTATCAGCAGGAGTCTCTGACGTCACCTGGTGGCACTGGCCACTCAGAGCAGTCCAGTGTGCCAGCAGCACCTCTGTTTCCAAGATGGCAGAGGTCTGGAGCACACTGGAGGAGCTCTGGACACCTCCCAGGGGAGGTGCAGGTCAGGGGAGTGGTCACTCCCCTTTCCTTTGTCCAGTTTCGCGCCAGAGCAGGGCTAAGGGGTCCCTGAACCGGTGTAGACTGGCTTATGCAGAATTGGGCACATCTGTGCCCAACAAAGCATTTCCAGAGGCTGGGGGAGGCTACTCCTCCCCTGCCTTCACACCATTTTCCAAAGGGAGAGGGTGTCACACCCTCTCTCAGAGGAAGTTCTTTGTTCTGCCATCCTGGGCCAGGCCTGGCTGGACCCCAGGAGGGCAGCTGCCTGTCTGAGGGGTTGGCAGCAGCAGCAGCTGCAGTGAAACCCCAGGAAGGGCAGTCTGGCAGTACCAGGGTCTGTGCTACAGACCACTGGGATCATGGAATTGTACCAACAATGCCAGGATGGCATAGAGGGGGCAATTCCATGATCATAGACATGTTACATGGCCATATTCGGAGTTACCATGGTGAAGCTACATATAGGTAGTGACCTATATGTAGTGCACGCGTGTAATGGTGTCCCCGCACTCACAAAGTTCAGTGAATTGGCTCTGAACAATGTGGGGGCACCTTGGCTAGTGCCAGGGTGCCCTCACACTAAGTAACTTTGCACCTAACCTTTACCAGGTAAAGGTTAGACATATAGGTGACTTATAAGTTACTTAAGTGCAGTGTAAAATGGCTGTGAAATAACGTGGACGTTATTTCACTCAGGCTGCAGTGGCAGGCCTGTGTAAGAATTGTCAGAGCTCCCTATGGGTGGCAAAAGAAATGCTGCAGCCCATAGGGATCTCCTGGAACCCCAATACCCTGGGTACCTCAGTACCATATACTAGGGAATTATAAGGGTGTTCCAGTAAGCCAATGTAAATTGGTAAAAATGGTCACTAGCCTGTTAGTGACAATTTGAAAGTAATGAGAGAGCATAACCACTGAGGTTCTGGTTAGCAGAGCCTCAGTGAGACAGTTAGGCACCACACAGGGAACATATACATGCACACCTATGAGCACTGGGGCCCTGTGTGACAGGGTCCCAGTGACACATACATATAGGCCACAAACCTATGAGCACTGGGGTCCTGACTAGCAGGATCCCAGTGACACATAACAACCATACTGAAAACATGGTGTTTTCACTATGAGCACTGAGGCCTGGCCATCAGGATCCCAGTGAGACAGTGAAAACAGTGACAAACACCCTGACATACACTCACAAACAGGCCAAAAGTGGGGGTAACAAGGCTAGAAAGAGGCTACCTTCTCACAGTGCTATATAATATAAGTGGTATAGTAGGAGCTTTGCATGTCTCCTAGTTCAGCCTAAGCTGCTCTGCTATAGCTACCTCTATCAGCCTAAGCTGCTAGAACACTACTAATCTACTAATAAGGGATAACTGGACCTGGCACAAGGTGTAAGTAGCATCAGGTACTCACTATAAACCAGGCCAGCCTCCTACAGGGTCCAATATAGCTATTTAAATGAAATATTCACAATGGTGTAACAATCATATTTAATAGGAAAACATTCATGACAATAACTACAGATGGTGCAAGAGGCCCAATGCCATGTTTAGGGCTGCACTGCTCCACTGCAGAGTCAGCAAGGAGCTTCACTTCCATGGACCTCGTACTTCTCTTAAGTTCATCAGTACGAAAGAACCAAGGGCACTGACTGTGACTCCTCTATGATGCCACCATACTGGGTACTGCCAATCTTTTATTGGTGGAGGACAAAACATGGAGTTGTTAGAGGGAAATCTGTTAATAAAATAATACGGATCAATTTGACACAATAATATAGGTTTAATCGATTTTCAGCTGGGAACAACAGTCTCAACATAGAGGCCCTGACTGAAGTTCAAAGTTCTGGTTCAAACACCAGTAGCATTTATACTTTAAAATCCACAAAAAACTGTGGTTAAAAGTTAAGCATTGGCGTAAGCAACTACAAGCAGTACAGATAAGATAATGAGGTGCATCTGGAAAGAAGCATGTGCACTTGTTGGCCTCATGGGTGGGTAAGTTACACTGACGTCATTCACCATATCTATCTTTCTGCACAACAAGAGATTATGGGGGTCATTCTACCCCCGTCGAAAGACCGCGGGGGCCATTTCGACTTTCCCGCTGGGCCGGCGGGCGACCGCCAAAAGAGCACCCGCCGGCCCAGCGGGAAAGGCCCTGCAACATTGAAGGCGGCTCCGAATGGAGCCGGCGGTGTTGCAAGGGTGCAACGGGTGCAGTTTCACCCGTCGCGATTTTCAAAGCAAACAGTGAAAATCCTGCTTGGGCCCTGTTAGGGGGCCCCTGCACTGCACTGCCAGTGGCATGGGCAGTGCAGGGGCGCCCAGGGGCCCCACGACACCCGTTCCCGCCATCCTGTTTCTGGCGGTGAAAACCGCCAGAAACAGGCTGGCGGGAAGGGGGTCGGAATCCCAGCGCCGCCGCCATGGAGGATTCTCCCAGCCGGCACTAGTTTCAATTTATAGAGAAATGCGGCGTTGTGGGAAAGGATGAATGGCCTGTTCATCATTGAATACCCCCCATGCATATCAGAGTTGCTCTAGTGCTTTGAGACGTAGGGAGTGAACTGCTATGTGGACAATTTGGAAAGGGGTGATTGTGCAGAATAACCATATTCATATACACCACTCGTTGTATTCCGGGAACTACAACTCATTACTCGACTGGTCCTTGATAATGAAACTGGGGCCGTTCTCGTCAGTTTCAGTCCACCCGTGTAGGGTGACCACCTCCCTCCGAGTCATTAAGGATGACGTCTCCAGTCCTGAGCTTTTCAACTTCAAATCTTTGTCTTCAGATGTGTTTCGATAATTTATGAAGTTCAAGTGGAAACAAAACAAGACTGCAGTACCCAGAATTTACCAGATCATCCAAGTGTGGCAGGCTGTGAGAGCAGATAATAACTTGTGATAGTTGTATTCAGATGATGATTTTTTTAAATTGTTGTGTAACTGGTTATTCCGCACAATCGCCCCTTCCCAAAGTGTCTACTTACCAATTCACCGCCTAAGTCTCAAAGCAGTAGGACATCTCTTACTTTTCCGCAGCTCCCTGCTCCTCATTTTACAGATCATATGCAGGGGCGTAGCTTCAGAGGGGTGTTTGGGGTGTCATCCCCACCAATAAATGTAAATACCCGGGTGCAGGGGTTTCAGCTGTGCATGGTGAGGGGTCTGTCGGTTTTCAACAGGAATCTTTATATACACACAGACAAAAACACAGGCACACTTTCTGCCCCTCTATGTTTTGAAAGTCCTAAGAAATGTTATTTATTTTACAAAATATTATGTTTTGCTACCTTAGTTCTTCTACCAATGCACACTTCTCTCTCTCTCTTTCCACTACCCCCAGACCCCTCTGGTGCACCCGCTTGTTGCATATTGTATTGTAACATCATATGCCAGCGTGATTGTTGGAAAATCTGAAGCTCACACCTCCCAAATTTACTGACCAAGCTATGTCCCTGCTGATGTGAATCCAGAGCACACAGGCATTTCTGCAGTGAATGCTTTACTCCAAAGTTCTGTTTGCTGACAAGTATTGCAAGAGTCAATATCTGCTTGGAGTGAAATATTTGGGTTGGGAGAAGATTTTATTGCACAATCTAGGCTCATGTAGACGCTGATTGTTGGTCTACCCTTAGCCCACAACATTTTCCAAAAGGAGTGCTGAAATGGGTGTACCATTTTTGTCTAATTTAACTCTATTCTATACAGCACTTATAGAGTGCTTGGCGATCCATGGGACACCCAGCGCTAAAGTGTGGCACAGAATCAGTATCAGGGTCCTAAAGGAGCTGTCTCCAAAGAGCCATGTTTTCAGAGCTTTCCGGAGATCGAATTCCTTTTTCACTGATCTTAATGCGTTGGAAGGCTATTCCACTATTTAGCCACATTGTAAGTGAAGGTACGACCACCATCCCATCATTCCTCCTTTTGATAAGGGGAATCTTGACCAAATGAGCATTTGAGGTGCAAAGCAATCTACTCAGGAGGTATGGAGAAACCAGAGATCTTAGGATCGGGGAGTCTTTGCCAAGTAGAGCTCTGTGGGCAATTCAGAATGATTTCAATGTAATTCTTCCGTTCACCGAAAGCCAATGAAGAGAGCGTTATGCTTGTCTCTGATGTCTGGGGATATTATACAATAGTCAAGCCTCAGAGTTCTGCACAATCTGAAGTTTTCTTATTGTGGTTGTGTGCACTCCCAGGTATAATGAATTCCTATAGTCCAGGCGGGACAGAATGAGTGCCTGTACTACCAACATTCTCGACATTTAGGGAACCAGCGGAGGGTTTTCAAAACGTTCTCTGCATACCCTAACAAGTAGCTGAGCGCTTTATTGCGTAGGATTAGAATTTGATTTCCAGGCTCTTCATAGCTGTTTTTGGCATAGGAGAGTTCCCCAGACAACTTGGCCAGCCCAAATATAAAGCAGGGTTGAAGGTATTTGCAAGGATCATCAGTTCCTTATTGTTTCCATTGAATTGAAATCACTGCACCCGCTTGCAACGGGGATCTCTTAAAATGACCCTGGGCACCTCAGCAGTGCACCTATGGGTGCACTACCCATGCTGGGGTCTCTAAATCTACATGTCCTACCATATACTAGGGACTTATAGGTCGGTTGACATAGCCAATTATAATTAGCCTAATTTGCATACTTATTTTATACAGAGCACAAGCCCTAGGACTGGTTGGCAGTACCCAGGGCACCATCAGTCAGGAAAACACCACCAAAAGTGAAAAATGGGGGAAAAAAGTTAGGGAGCCTCTGCAATCAGCCATGTTTTCTCACACATGCCTAATGCTACAACAAGGATACCTAGAAGCAAGTTATCCTGTGCTATCGCTCAGTGCTGCTGGAGTGATTTTCAGTGTGGGTGATACCATAAATGTCACACAAAAAGCAAGTGTAGCAAATGTGACATACCCATTCAGCAGGAGAGTGTTAAGCGTGTGGTATGTAGCTGGTGGTGCATTTTGGAGCTCTGGTGAGGTGGGGCAATCTCATTTACAGAAAGCATGTTTTCTGTTGAAATGGCCACTAAATTTGCATAGACCGGTCATTTTACTGACAGAACTATACAGTGCCCAAAGACAATGTGTGGAAATTGGTTTTCAGCAAATATTTATCATTTGTACATCAACAGAAAAGTGTAATTTGAAATATGTCTACAGTTCATGTACAGGTATTTAAATGTAGCTGTGTGTTATTAAAAATGAGATCTGCCAGTCTTTCCTTTCACACTCCCTGTACCTAGCAAGACTATCACCTTGATCACTTTAAAAAAATCCTCTATCATTGCAGTCAGAGAAAGAAAATTAAACACCAATTTTGTTGTTCAAAGAATAAGCAACAATTTGTCAGAAGATATAGGCTGACATTTGACTTTTATCTTTGAAGGCACACAGATGTGACAAGATAAATACAACATTTAAAGACATCTTTCTTGCTCACTTACCTTCTGAACATCTGCATGGTTATTTTGGGGTGCTGCAGCACCCCTAGCACCCACAATTCCATTGCCTATGCTATCGCTGTGGCGTGGGTGGTATGGTGCTGTTCTTGTCCTCTGCAGCCTACCTGCCTCGGCTCTGGAATAAGACGCCGGGCCCCTAGTGCTTGTGGCTCTCTGAGATGCTGACTGACTTCTTTTATGCTGCTCCTCAAAGGAGAGGCAGCCAGGTCAGGAGCGGTTGAACAGGTGCTGGTGCTTACATGTGTTCCACCTCCCTCAAAACATCACTGCTGCTGACAAGTCAAATCAAATTACCTTGCTGTATATAATGAGCAGAGAAAAAAAAACATGCACCAGGAGTTTATGGCCTGGAAGTGCCATAGATGGCACTCACTGACTCAAATAATCAGCACTGAGGCCACATAGTTGGTAGACATTTATATTTGGGCAAGTAATTCAGGAGCAACCTACTGAATGCCCCAAGATGTCTCCTCCTCTGGACAATCATAATCTTGCCATTGCAACTGATATCTATTGACATCACAAGAGCGCTACTCATTAAAATGCATTAATAATAATAATGCCAGTATTTTTCCTCTCTGAGATTGAGCAGGACTTTTTTCCTACATGCTCCTATAGATCAATACTCAGACACTATATTGTATGGACCTGTATCACATTCAGTTAAATACTGACCATTAAATATCAAAGGCCAAGGCATCCTGATGGCTTTCTTTCTTGCAGGAACTGACAAGCAGCAATAAGAAATCTCATCAGACACCTCCAGACCCAACCATGGCCTCGATACCCTAGAGATCCTTATAAATGACCTCAAAGACATCAACACCTCATTAAATATAGTGGACTCATCATTGACAGAAACAATTTGAGTACTAAAATACATGCATACAGAATTCTCGCTCTTCAAAACCCAACTTATAACTCTGACGAAAAAAGAAGCACCACAGTGATGGACGGAATGTTTGACTTAATCTCAGTTACTGGTGATCTCGCAAGTAGCATTCCAGTCCATTGTTTTCCACCCACTATGCCACTTGAAACAGAGACCAGCCTGTGCATATCAGCACTGGGCCTGCTCCTCTAGGAAGAGCCCAGCACTGCCTCCCATGCCTCGTCCCCACCAGAGGCAAACACAAACTATCTCAGAACTGTTATGACATATTTAGGCCCTACAGGATCAGCCTAGAAATCAACATCGGCCCTGTAAAAATGTTAAATCCAGCCCCTACCAGAGGAGGCCGTGAACAGAATGACCTCTGTGGGGACGATTTGGCCATGGAAGCTCGTTCTTCTCTGAAATCCTGGAGGCCACTGGGGAATTGTCAAAGTGGCTCCATGGCCAGTCCTGCCCTGAGGCCCTATCAGTGAAGTATAGCTTCAACCCTGTGGCCCAGTGAGCAAAGGACCAATGTCTAGGCATATTGGTCACACTGAACTTTGTCCTGTATAACTGCCCCCATACCAACTCTGCTTCAACATATATCATTAATGCTTTACAAGCTCTACTTTGTACTGTACTACAAACAGCTTATCCCCTGTGCCTTGCACTGTATCACTAACACCTTCCCAGCTCAGTTTTTTCCTTCATCACTAATACTTCACAAGCTCTACTTTGTACTGTATCACTAACTCTTTATCACTTGTGCCTTGTACTAGCTCCCTACCAACTTACCAGCTCTGTCTGGCATAACATCACTAGCCCCTTACCAGCTGTGCCTTGCACTGTATTGCTAACACCTTACCAGCTCTGGTTTGCCCTGTACCACTAATACCCCACAAGCTCTACTGGGCACTGTATCAGTAACTCTTTATCACCTGTGCCTTGTTCAGTATCACTAACACCTTACCAGCTCTGTTTGGTCTAAAATCACTAGCCCTTACACCCTGTGCCTTATACTGTAACACTAACACCTCACCAGCTCTGATTTGTCCTGTATCAATAATACCTTAACAGCTCCTCCTTGTCTAGTACCATTAACCCCTCATAGCCTGTACCTTGTCATCTATCACTAATGGCTTACCATCTCTGCCTTGTCCTTTATCACTAATGACTTACCAGCTGTACCTTGTCACGTATCACTAATGACTGACCAGCTGTGCCTTGTTCTGTATCACTAATAGCTTACAAGCTGTGCCCTGTTCCCGAATCACAAATGACTTACCAGCTGTTCCTTGTCCTGTATCACTAATGAGTTACCAGCTATGGCTTGGCCTGTATCACTAACAACTCACCAGCTCTGCCTGGTCCTTTGTCCTGTATCACTAATGACTTACCATCTCAGCCTGATCCTTTATCACTAATGACTTACCAGCTGTACCTTGTCCCGTATCACTAATGACTTACCAGCTCTGCTTTGTAATGTATCACTAATGACTTACTAGCTCTTCCTTGTCCTGTTAGACTGATGACGTTCCAGCTGTACCTTGTCCTGAATCACTAATGACTCACCAGCTGTACATTGTCCTGTATCACTAATAACTTACCACCTGTGCCTGGTCCTGTATCACTAATGACACACCAGTTGTATCTTGTCATCTATCACTAATTTACCAGCTGTACCTTGTCCTGTAACACTAATCATTTACCACCTGTGCCTGGTCCTATATCACTAATGAGTTACCACCTGTAACTTGTCCTTTATCACTAATAATTTACCAGCTCTTTCCTGTCCTGTAACACTAATGACTTACCAGCTGTACCTTGTCCTATATCACTAATGACTTACCAGCTGTACTTTGTCCTATATTATTACTACTGACTTACCAGCTCTGCCTGGTCCTTTATCACTAATGACTTACCAGCTGTACCTTGTCCTGTATCACTAATGACTTACCAGCTCAGCTTTGTCATGTATCACTAATGACTTACTAGCTCTTCCTTGTCCTGTTAGACTGATGACGTTCCAGCTGTACTTTGTCCTGTTTCACTGATGACTTACCAGCTCTGCCTGGTCCTTTATCACTAGCATGCGAGAGCTCCTTGAAGAGCAGTCTTCATGGCTCCAGCTCCAGGTTTTAACCTCCTTGTCCTTTGAGAAGTAATAACAGATTTTTCCATGGAGAAGCCAGTCCTTAGGGCACCGCTCACATCCAGGACCTGTCAAAGAGGGGAAGGGAAACCAAGAAACTGTGATTTAAATCATTAAGGCATACATATTTTATTTTCTGGAACAATACTTATATGAGCAATACAAAAATTGGAATCACCACTGTGGGACCTATTGTCAGATTAATTTTATGGCAGAAAATAATACATTATTGGTTAACCTCTTCACTTACCCCAACTGCTGGCAAGCTGAACCCTAGCAAGAATTAAAAAAAAACAGAATCAATCTAACCAGCCCTTTGTTTACAAAGACAAACGCTTATCCAGCTCTGTCCTGTTATTTCCCATCTATGTCATCCACTTCTGTAACCAATTCGAAATTTCTAAATTGAACCATTAACTCCTCTGGAAACTCTTGATCCTTGTGTTTAAATCTCACACAATCTAAATCAGCTCAATCACCTAGTAGGGTCATCTTGGGGGGATAATACATAGCACTGTGTTTGCAGAAAATACATGATTTCTGAGCATGTTAACTTGAAATGGTCTACATGATAGCAGAAGTAAATTGTACATATTTCGAGTGTATTTTTAATCACATTCCAGTAAATGCATACAACCTCCCATGCCTAGTCGCCACCAGAGACAAACACAAGCAATGCTTACAACTTCTGAAATTATGAATCTTTGGTTATGTTCGCGTTTCATTCAAATCAAATCAAATCATTAACATTTATAAAGCGCACTACTCACCCGTGCGGGTCTCAAGGCGCTAGGGGGGAAAGGGGGGGTTATCGCTGCTCGAACAGCCAAGTCTTTAGGAGTCTCCGGAAAGCGGAGTGGTCCTGGGTGGTCCTGAGGCTGGTGGGGAGGGAGTTCCAGGTCTTGGCCGCCAGGAAGGAGAAAGATCTCCCACCCGCCGTGGAGCGGCGGATGCGAGGGACGGCAGCAAGTGCGAGGCCAGCGGAGCGGAGGAGGCGGGTGGGGACGTAGAAGCTGAGGCGTCTGTTGAGGTATTCCGGTCCCTTGTTGTGGAGGGCTTTGTGTGCGTGGGTGAGAAGACGAAGGTGATCCTTTTGCTGACTGGGAGCCAATGCAGGTGTCTCAGGTGTGCGGAGATGTGGCTGTTGCGGGGTACGTCGAGGATGAGGCGGGCCGAGGCGTTTTGGATGCGTTGCAGGCGGTTTTGGAGTTTGGCGGTGGTCCCGGCGTAGAGGGTGTTGCCGTAGTCCAGGCGACTCGTGACAAGGGCGTGGGTCACGGTTTTTCTGGTGTCGGCGGGGATCCAGCGGAAGATCTTGCGGAGCATGCGGAGAGTGAGGAAGCAGGCGGAGGACACGGCGTTGACTTGCTTGGTCATGGTGAGAAGAGGGTCCAAGATGAAGCCGAGGTTGCTGGCGTGGTCTGTGGGGGTCGGTGCGGTGGCGAGGGCCGTTGGCCACCAGAAGTCGTCCCAGGCGGACGGGGTGTTGCCGAGGATGAGGACTTCCGTTTTTTCAGAGTTCAGCTTTAGGCGGCTGAGCCTCATCCAATCTGCGACGTCCTTCATACCCTCTTGTAGGTTGGTCTTGGCGCTGGCGGGGTCCTTGGTGAGGGAGAGTACAAGCTGGGTGTCGTCGGCGTAGGAGGTGATGATGATGTCGTGCTTGCGCACGATGTCGGCGAGGGGGCTCATGTAGACATTGAAGAGTGTCGGGCTGAGCGATGAGCCTTGAGGTACGCCGCAGATGATCTTGGTGGGTTCTGAGCGAAACGGAGGGAGGTAAACTCTTTGGGAGCGGTTTGCGAGGAAGGAGGCGATCCAGTCCAGGGCCTGGCCTTGGATCCCGGTGGAGCGTAGGCGGGTGATTAGGGTGCGGTGACAGACGGTGTCAAAGGCAGCCGAAAGGTCGAGGAGAATGAGGGCGACTGTTTCACCGTTGTCCATCAGGGTTCTGATGTCGTCTGTGACTGAGATGAGGGCGGTTTCTGTGCGGTGGTTGGTTCGGAATCCGGTTTGTGAAGGGTCGAGCAGGTTGTTGTCTTCCAGGAAGGTGGTCAGCTGTTTGTTGACGGTCTTTTCTATTACCTTGGCTGGGAAAGGTAGAAGAGAGATGGGGCGGAAGTTTTTCAGGTTGCTCGGGTCAGCCGTAGGTTTCTTTAGTAGGGCGTTGACTTCAGCGTGTTTCCAGCATTCGGGGAAGGTAGCAGAAGAAAAAGAAGAGTTGATGACGGTCTGGAGGTGCGGGGCGATGATGTCGTCGGCTTTGTTAAAGATGAAGTGCGGGCAGGGGTCCGAAGGGGCGCCGGAGTGGATAGAGTTCATGATGGATTTGGTTTCTTCCGTGTTGATGTGGGTCCAGTTGTTGAGGGTGATGGCCGGGGATGCGGGTTCGGTGGTGTATGGTTGGGTCTGGTGTCCGAAGCTGTCGTGGAGGTCGCTGATCTTGCGATGGAAGAAAGTGGCGAGGGATTCGCACAAATCCTGTGAGGGCGTGACGGCGTTGGCGCTGGCGCTGGGGTTGGAGAACTCTTTGACGATGCTGAAGAGTTCTCTGCTGTTGTGACTGTTTTTGTCCAGTCTGTCGGTGAAAAAGTTCCTTTTGGCAGTGCGGATCAGGTGGTGGTGTTCGCGTGTAGCATTCTTGAGGGCGGTCATGTTGTCAGCGGTGTGGTCCTTGCGCCAGGCCTTCTCAAGGGCGCGACAAGTTTTCTTTGATTCTTTGAGTCTTTGAAGTATTCAAAAATAACCCTACCTCTAACACAAACAAAATATTAATGCTACAGCTTATTCAGTGAATCACTAATTGTCTGAGCTTTTTATGTCAATATTAGAAACATTTCTAAATAAAAGTGAGCAAAGCAACATTCCCAACCCAGGTGAAATACACTCCAAGGATAAGGCATAATTTCTGCCTCTTGAGAATACTGAAAAGGAATGAGGGTCTGATGCATGGCTTTCAGTAAACCTCATGTCAGGATCTGGTCAAGAAATAGTTTCTCCACAATGAAGACAACACATTATGAGGAATAATTTACAAATTATTGCAGACTAGCATTGTTGTCCAAGGATGAAGTAACATGCAGTGATGTACCTACCTGCTCCTGTCCAGTCTGCTGTTTCCTGATTGAATAGCGTCCTGTTCTCACACTGTTTGTCTGAAGCTGGAGACAATGCTGCTACCTTTTGAGAGTACTTGAGGACTGGAAGAGAAATGGATTGAAATGAGAAGAATGAGTGAAGAATACTGTTGTTAGTCAAAAGAACACAAAATGAGTCAACAAGTTTACAATGGACGTGATGAGGCACAGAGAACCTAGAAGGCAAGACAGAGACCAGCTGCCGACTAAGACCCTCACTATGAGCAGCCCAGGAAAGGGATCTGTATTTACCCTCCCACAGTTACTGACAATACAGGAACCAGAACCTCCTTTGGTGGGAATAATTCAGCCCATTATGAGCTGGACCACCAGGATCTCTGAAAAAAATGAGGAATACAAGGGTAACATTCAATCCTTGGTTTGACTCCATTTGCAATTCCTTTGTTTCTTCACAAACATTCAGCTGAAATATTTAGGTGAAGTAAACAGATCTGAGATATTCCTGTGGCTGTCATAAATGTGTTGAGTTAGGGGCTGTCTTTGGTAGCCTCATCAGAATACACAACTGAAATATGGAACCTGCTGAGCAGTGAAGCATCTGCACCCTCGTTCATCACAGAGACCTGACTCAATCCCTCATTGGCTCCTGGCATTGCCACAGCTCTTCCAGTGGGCTACAAGATCATTCTACAGGACCACCTTCACAAGCTAGGACGAGGACTCATTATCATCTACGAGGAAGCCATCAAATGCACAACATCTGCAGAGAACTCCATTCATGCAACACCTATAGTTCAAGCTGCGAGTCTCCAAAACCTTCACCCTGAAGGGAACCCTTGCCTACCAACCAACTGGAATGCGAGCCACCTTTACCATCCTCATCACTGACTTTGCTGCTCCACTCAGAATCCACTCCAGAGGCCACATTCCCCTCAGACCGAAACAAACCCTGCTCCACAGCACTCCTCGAAAGCTTGACAAGCATCTGACTCACCCAGCTTGTCTCAGAACCAAGACACACCACAGGACATACACTGGACCTCATCTTTACCACAAGCGACAGGATCCTATGCAACTCCACCACACCACTCACATGGACCGACCACTCCCTCTTCCACTTCCAAATCAACACACCTCATATTAACAACCCTACCACGTTCAGCATTCCTAGCCAGAACTGGGACAGAATCACAGAAGCAGACTGGCTCAGTTCCCTCAGCACGGATGAACCCTGTACTTCATACAACCTTGACAAGGACATCTACAACTTTAGCAACTGTATCAAGAACTACGCAAACTCCATCAAACCAATTAAAGCCAAAAAGCATAGTAGATGAAACAAGAAGGCCGGCTGGTACACAAAACATCTCAGAACCACCAAATGACACTGTAAACAGCTAGTAAGGAAATTGACAGCCAGCTACGTCACTTCTGACAAAACAACCTTCAAGGTTTCACTCAGATGCTATCACCAGCAAATACAAAACACCAAGAAATATGTACTAGTAGACCGCATTGAAGGAAGCTCCAACAGATGCAAGGAGATTTTCCCGATTTGTCAAGGATTTCCCCCTTTCCCTCAGCCACTGTTAACACCATCACTGCCTCCCAACAACCCTGTGATAATCTATTCAACTTCTTTGACAGCAAAATTGCAAACATCTGACTGAATGGACAATCCTCAACAGAAATGGCACAGCAGCAATAATTTGACCATCCACTCAGGAGCCTCAATGGATGCATGCCCCCACCACATCTACAACCTGGGAACTTCACTAATCAGCACCACACTGACCCACATCATCAACACCTCCATCATGTCCGCCACTTTCCCAAATGAATGGAAACTTACGGAGCTCTCCTCAAGTAGCCCAGAGCTGACCAAAATCAATTGAGGAGCTTCGGACCCATCTCCCTTCTCCCCTATCTAGTCAAAATTTTAGAGGATGTCCTCAACAAACAACTCACAACCCACCTCAAACTTCAGCATCTTCTAGACAAAACTCAATCCAGATTTGGAAAGGACTACTGGACTGAAACACCACTCACCACAACAACTGACATCAATCAAATCACCCTGAACAAAGGAGAAACAGCGACTCTCACCCTCTTTGACCCCTCAATGCCCTTTGACACTGTCTCCCTCAAAACCCTCATCAGACGATTCAATGGGATTGGCACACAAGGATCTGCTCTCAAACTGATCTGTACTTTCCTCACAGGAAGAAGCCAAAGGGCCAGGTTGCCATCCTTCACATCATAGACAATGAAACTGATATGCAGAGTCCCACAGGGACCGTCCCTCAGCTCCACCCTTTTAAAAATATACATAACTATGCTCTCCAACATAATTCAATTACAAGACATCACCGTCATCTCCTATGCCGATGACACCAAACTCATCCTATCCCTGATGGGCAAGACAACCACCACCAGAATTAACTTGACCATCTGCATGAGCATGGTAGCAGAGTGAATGCAAACCAACCGCCTGAAGCTCAACTCTGACAAGACAGAAGTATTGGCTGTCAGCAACAAGACCTCCCATTGGGACTCCACTTGGTGGCTATTAGTGCTAGGACCAACACCTACATCCACAGACCATGCAAGAAATCTAGGGATCCTTCTAGATGACAAGCTCATCATGACAGGTCAAGCCAACACAGTGTGCATCTCCTTCTACCACATCCCACACAAGCTGCAAAAGTTTTACAAATGGTTGCCTCAAAACATCAGACAGACCATCACGCAAGCACAAATCACCAGCATTCTGTACTGCAGCTACTCTCTCTATGTCAGAATGTCCAAACAACTCCTACACAGACACCTGACCATCCAGAACACTGCTGCAAGGATGATACTCGAACTCCCAGGCTACACTCACATCACACCGCACTTCAGGAAGCTTCAGTGGCTCTCCATTAACAAGCTCAGCTAACTCAGACGTCTCACACACACATAAAAAGTCAATGATAACACAGCACCTGAATTCCTGAACAGCCACATACACTTTTACCAACCCTGGACTGGAGGTCCCTATTTCTCCTACATTGCACCCAAGACATGAAACAACATGTCCTCAAGAAGCTTACGATCTGGCTCCTCACAGAAGCATTTTGGGGACCACACACCTACCCAGTGCCAGGATACCCTCTTGGGGGATTAGTGTGCTATTCAAATCAACATAACGTAACTTAGCATTTAACTGGTCAGTCATAATGAAGGCCTACCAGTATGTGGATGGTACAATGCCTCATGGGTTGATGCTAGAGTGGAGGATGAGGGAAGAAGACGGTGTAGAGACATATAGCTGCCACGTTTTCAGGTCGCTTATGTTTGAAATTTCTATGATTTCAGTTGGAATGTCAGGGATTTCTACTGTCAAATGTGTGAGGCTTCAGGTTACATTCTGTTGTGGGTAAATCAAAACAATGATAAATATTTGAGTGCCTCTTTATGAGATTTTATAAATTGGTCTTGAGTTATTCAGTTGAGTGTGTGAGGTGCATGATTGATACTGTAAGTACAACAAATGGTTTGCACGTCTCCAAGATTAGCCTAACTGGTTGACCAAGCTACCTTAGAAATTAGAGCATTAGGTGATCTAGTTTTTAACCTCTGGAAACCAACGTATGGGTGCCTGGACCCCCTGCACAGTGTGCCTAGCTTTGCACACTACAGAGGGCCAGCCTCCCACACTATTGCATTGCAAATGCTTTTTTGATGTTGATGTTGTAACCAGAACACATGGTGAGTAATGGCTCACGTTCACAAACTTTTGTATACATAAAAAATTAGTGTTGTTTCTTTCTAAAAAAACAAACAAACGATGTTTAATGGATATTTCTTACATTTTAGACAACGCATGTTAGTTTCATTTCATAATTTATTTTTATTTGATGGTTTTCTAAGCTATTTATGGACCCAAGAGCTTCAGGCATATCTATGTAAAACTATTTCAAGTACAATGTTTTTAACAAACTGCCTTGCTCATAAATACAGGGTTTTTGCTGACTTCCTAAAATTAAATGTTTATTTTACCTGGGTATTTCTTATAATTTTAGCCATTTAATATGTCACGAAGTTTACTGTGCAATCAGAAGTGGCCAGCCTGCACTACCGGTAGGGACAAAATTGCAAGCCACCACTTGTTGTATAACCTGTAGATCAGGTGCACCTGTGAAGCTGCTGCTTGAAGCCAGGGTTGTGTATCAGAAAAAAGTAAAAGCACATTTGTGACCTCAGTATTGGCTGTGATAACAGGGAGGTGAGTGATTATTCCATGGGCCTGTGATCTTCACATTCTTCCTCTAGTACAAGAGAAAGTCACTTTATGATGGTGAAGTATGGAATCTGTGATGCTACTGGGCCCTGAGCCAGCGTCACACTCCCTCTGACATCTACTCCAGTCCTACAGTAATTCTTTTAGCCTCCAACCTGCCACCTCTTACTGAGGTATATTGAACTCAATTAATTATTGCCCTGTGCATTTCCTCATAATTCTAAAGTGCTGATTGCAATCTTTTCTTTTACAATGGTGACACCCCGTGCATTCTATTGTTTACCATTTGACCCTAGGATTCTCGGAAGCAGTAGATACCTCTACTTGAAATTCTTTGAGAACATGACGAAGAGCTCGGCTAATCGAACCAGGATTTGCCAATTTCACTGGTAATTCCTCATTTTTGAGGGGACATCATGGCCCCACTTTTATTGACCCTGTAACCCCACCCCCTGAAGCTACAGGTACTATCAGTATCGGGGACTTCGGGGTGGAACCACTGGGCCACTAGGGACAAGATCATTTAATGGGATGAATTTGCCTGCTAGCTGCTACAGGTAACTCATGATATCGTGAGGCAGATTTATCGTTCTTCACACAGTGCAGGGCAGCGAGGTACCTTGCTGCGCTGGGTGAAAGGGCAGGAACGCGCCGCATTTAACATGAAATGACACATTCATGTCCTTTGCTAGCTTTGATGCTCTATTGGCTGCGTAGCCCCAAAGCAGGAACCCCTGCGTCATGTTGCAAGGTGCGTGCCTTGTAGACAGTTTTTGGTGCAGAAAGTGAGTCATTCCTGCACAAAAACTATCATGAGAGGCATTTTCCTCTTTCTATGCCTCCTGCAGAATGCAACACATTTAAAAAAATAAAAAAAAGATGAGGAGAAATACAGATCTTTCTCCTCCTTATGCTTCACCTGGGGAGGCGAAGCATTTTGATGCATCCTCAGAACCACCACTCATGGTAACTCTGGGACTGCAACTGAACCCATGGGTGGACGCACTGCCTTGTGTTACTCTAGATTTATCAAGCTGTGCAGAGTCAGTTTTTGAATCACACGTAACAAGGGCAGCAAAAAACGTTGATAAATATGGGCCCTTGTATTCACCTGTACAGCACTTACATTTTTAGCCTGACCTCCCTCCGCTGTTTTTTACCCCCACACTTTGTGTGAACAGCACATACCCACATACCCAAAACTCCTAGTAGAATGCCAGACAGTAGCAGGAGGACATTCAGTGCTCCACTTATGAACAGCAGACGTCTGAGCCAATGAGATGTCTTTGTGTTACCTGCAAAGTTAAACATGGGAGAAAAAAAAGTACAATATTCAATGATGAGTAAAAGTTCACTGCATGCTGTTTCATTGGTTGCTTTGGAGTCTACACTGAGGTATAGCTGCTCCCACTTACAAGTATTTGCACAGTTACAACAGGCCACCATTGTCACTTTTATAGCCCACAACTGTCGGAAACTAGATTAAATAATCAGCAACTTACGCAGAAGTGCCACTCTCTGCTGATGGCACTATCAAGGCTTGTAATATGAAATTGGCACATTGTCCTAATTTGAGCCATGGTGGACTTTTAAGCTTGTGCACTGGGTGCAAATGGGGACATTGCACCCTATTACAGCAACATCAACCTGCTTTTAGCACTAGAAGGTGACTGCCCATGTCTCCCACCAATCGGAAGCTCCAACACCGACCTGCACCTTGTGCCAAGAAAGATCTCCTCTTTTCTTGCGTCTCCTGCCAACATGAAGCTCCAGCACTGGCCTACTCTTGGACTGGCAATGATCTCCTCACGGCTCTTTCCAATGCAAAGGTCCATCACTGACCTGCCCCTCACACTGACAGTTAATCTCATGGCTCCTGCAAACGCGAATCTCCCCCACTGACCTGCTCCCCGCATCAAAACTGGTCTCCTCGCGGCTCCTGCCAACGTGAAGCTCCAGCTGAGGCTCCTAGCGAAACCTTGGACTTTTTGTGTCAGGGTTTTTAGGTGGCACCCCGGTTGTGTGTGTGCCTGTGGGAATAACAAAGTTACCCAATAATTCACCCTGGATTACATGTCTAGTAATCTCCTTGTTCTCTCTGCAATTGACTCAGTTCTTCAGCTCAAAAACTTGAAAGTTACAAACAGAACACGGCAGGTGCGCTTCCTTAAGGTGATGCTCAAAGTACAGGTCTCACTGATGCCTTGTTAGGTAAATCATTATTTGTAGAAACTATGGAAGCACTGGGCATTTAGCCCCTTTACCTTTCAGGACTCATTGAGGGTGAGAGAAAACGATTACCTTGTTCACAACTCACACAGCAGTGTGGGCCTTAAGGCGCTCCATGCAGCGGAAAGTGTGTGAGTCCTCAAATCATTTACATGAACAACTTGGTGTCCTGCACACACACATATATATATATATATACATGGGACTCTCTGACACTTCTCTGCGGCCTTTAAACGTCCTTGAGAGAAGCCTGCTTTTGGTTGACAAGTTGATGTGAGATTTTGGTTTTAGATCGTGAATTTGGTCTATTTGGAAATATAAAACGAATGTTGCTTGTAAGAAACGTGGGAGCCCAAAACTCTTTATGAAATTAATATGTATGATTATAATTGTGTTATGGGTAAATCCCTTGCTAAAGGCCGGCATCTGTAGGTTTTTTCATGTCTAATGCTGATAGAATTCACTTGCCAAATGTCCCTTTTTGATAGATTTCATACATTTCACCTCATCACTGACTCCACCCACAAGACCTGTGCCGCATTTAATGCTCCTGCCCCGTCATTAAAGGGATCTTGTGAGACACATGATGACCTGCCTTGGACACAGTAGGCCTTATATATCAGCTGTTCATGTAACACAATGCAACACTACACAGCATGACAAGTCACTGCACTGTGTGAAAGGGAGAAACATGCCACATCACCAAGATATGGTGCCTTCCTATTCTCTTTGGTGGTGCGTGTTTGGGTGCATAGCGCCAATGCAGGCACCCTTGCTCATGGTGCAAGGGTGCCGGAGTTGCAGGCAGGATCATTTTTGTGCAGGAAGGAGCACGTTCCTGCACAAAAACGATCTTTTGAGCCTCTTTCCTCTTTCTAGGTGTGTTGCAGAATGCAGCTGACATAGAAAGAGGGAAAAAAAGAGGAGAAATATAGATTTGTCTCCTCGTTACATCTCCCCTAGCAAGGAACAGCATTGTGATGCTTACCCAGGCCTACCACTCATAGTAAATGTGTGAATGCGCCAAGGTCCATGGGTGGATGTGTGGGAACACCCGTCCACTCGTAGAACGCCTCCCTGGGACAGAGTAATGCCTTGCTATACTTCAGATTTACCAAGCACCGCGGGCCACTCTTGTGTGCCTTTGTAAATCTCATCTAGGTTTTGAGTAGCCCTTCCATTACCATGCGTGCTCAAGGTCGACATAAAACCTTTGATATAATAGGCCCCTCTATTTATTTATGGCTCAGCATTAATCTCTTCTTCCAGTTGTAAAATGACACCCTACCTTAGGACTCATCCTCGCTTTCCAGTGTCTGTGCTTTCTCACTGAGTAAGACCATAGTTCTCTAACTTTCAAACCCTCAGCCCTCTCTGCTCGCGTGTAGCAAAACAGACCCACTGATTTCCCTGAAATTGACTGACCTCAAATTTGTCTTTCCTGCCTGCATGTCTAGAGAGTTTCACACTTCCTTCCTGCTTAGCAGTGGTGAGATCTCCTTTATGTACTAAGACATAATTAAGGGGAAAACTAATTTTCAGGGCATTTTCTTGACCACACCATGTAGACTCTGCATCGACTTTATATTGTTCACATTTATTTGCAGGAGTTTATAGAATTAAAAGCAATATGGGCATCAATGCTGGAGGAGGGCAGCCCTAGCTTTCCAGGCAACTAGGTAATATCAAATAGGTCACTATTCTGCACCACAACATTAGCAAAGCAGATGTCTCAGGCCCCTAATTACAGGGTTTTGGCGCAGGGCAGCAGAGCAAGTCATCTTGCTGCGATGCCCTGTGCCAAACTGAAAGGGCAGGAATGCACCCTATTTATGCAATACAGTGCATTCCTGTCCTCTCCCTCCACGTTGGTGTCCTTTAAGTAGCATAGCGCCACCGAAGGCACCCCTGCACCTTAGTGTAAGGGTGCCCGCATTGCATGCAGGACTGTTTCAGAGCTGGAAGGGGCACCTTCCTCTATAAAGACAATCCTGAGAGGCTTTATCCTCCTTCCATGTGTGGTGCAGAATGTAGCAGACATGGAAAGAGGAAAAGACGAGGAGAGATACAAGTATTTCTCCTTGTTACGCCTCACCTCAGGAGGTGTCAGGTTTTAGTGCTTCCTTAGGTTCACGTGATTATGTCAATCTGGAGTAATGTCAGAATCCATGGGTGTTGTGTACGAAAACCCAGCACAGCGCCCGTGGAACGCCTCCCTGGCGCAGAGTAAAGCAATGCAGAGTCTTGCAATGCTTTCCTTACTCTATATGTATGGGGGTCATTGAAAGCCACGCAAAGTGGCTTTGCATGGCGTCATGGATATGGTTGAAAGGTTTGAGCCACTGTAGCATCACAAAAAGGGACAGTGCAGCAGCTCAGACCTCTCATAGATTAGCTCTACAGTATTGATTAAACCAGTAAAATACCCCAAGAACAAGTTACATCATTTTATGAAGATCATGTCAACAACTTGACAACCCATAATTATTGTTTTAATTCAGGACTTGCACATCATTACTCAAGTCTAGAATCTGTATGAAGTTTCATCACATACGGATCCTCTCATTTGATGATTCTATTATCCCACTATTCCACTGAAGACATTCAAACTTGAGATAAAGTCATTTGACAATCATTTGTCCAAATAAAGAGACAATTGCAACCATGAGTCGCCCACTGCCAAGACTTACCTGTCACACAGAGTGTAAGGACCTTATTATACTGGCCAGTGGAGTCGTTGCATGCCAGTTATGTGGACACAGTCTTGACTGGATGGACTTGAAAGGAATATTGTTTTGTGATCATTCTCATTAATAAAAGTCCATGAGGTTGAGGTCCTTGTGTTGCAGCTGTGTGACACATGTTACTTGTCATGCGTGCCGTTGTACCTCTAAGTGCTGTATGTTATGTCATTCACATTGCCTACAATTCACAGCACTGCCTTGTTCAAATGTCGGTCACTTTGGAATTTCATAATTTATCCAGAGTCCAAATTGTGCCTAATTAATTTCATTCATTTATTCAACACACACACAGAGGTGGTACCATGACAGATTTGCTAAAGCAAATGCAAGCAAGAAATACTTACATTAATACTTTGGCAGTAGAGAAGGAAAACACAATAAATTAACAACAACTTTCTGAAGAAGAATACAGAATGGCTGGATGATCACAAATACATATTTAAGACTGCAGCTTGGATTTTCGATTTTTCTCTTCTCTTTCATAAAATAAAAGTAAACAACAAAAAATATGTGAAAGAATTGAAAGCATGTGGGTCCCACCAGCTGTTAACCATGCATAATTAATTCATGTAAATTACAAAAGGAAAACAACAAATGTTTTATTTTGTATCTTGATCAATTTACAAACCAACCACTGGGTTTGCAAAATTAGGATCACCAAAAAAGTGTCCATCTCATTGTGTAAATCAGTGTGAAAGTGAGCCGGAGACGTTATTCTGCACAATCAGTTCCTAGCAGGTAGGCATAACAAACGGTCCTTTAGATTGATACAATTGCTGGACTTAGATGCAATTCAATTGCAGCGATGTTATGCTGCCCCGGCAACAAATATTGACACTTTAGTCCTCCTGGGCACCCAGTGCAGAGTTCAGATGGATTGTTTGCTTGAAGTAAAATTGGTGACAAAGTCATTGCAGCAAGTAAATACAATTGAATCCAATAATTGTGACCTAGGAAAATTATCAGCGGGAAGCCATAACCTGTTAAGGGCTGCAGTAGACCAAACAATAAATGTAGGATATATTTTAATTTTGATCTAAAGTTATCAAAATGCAAGAAAAAAGATGCATTTGTATGAACAATCTAATGTCATAAATACTCAATATAATCCAATTAAGAACCATTACATCTCTTTATACATTGAAAGCAAGCAGGCAGCCTACCGAGTCACACTCCCTTTATACGTCTTGACTTGGAGAGTGACTCAGATCGACAAACATTTATTTCAATTTCATTTTTGCCAACTTAGGTGTAGACGCATACGTTCTGCAATGTACAAGTTATGACAAATCACCCCTTGCATATACCTGAGTGCACCATTACTTACATCACCATACATTACCATTTAAGAGGCAGTGCTATTGATGGTTCACTGAAATGCATTTCAGATGAGTCTTAATTTATTTTCTCTGAGCTTCATTTCAGCAATCTTTATCAGTCTCAAAGCACAATGAACTATGAACTATATTAAATAAAGATATAACGTTTTTATCTGTTTAGAATACAAGTGAGCATACACATGTGGAATCCTACTTTATATTAACCGGCTACTTTAACTCCAAAGTCCTCGAGCTCAAACCTACATGCAAATGTCAAAGGCATGAGACGGGTAATTGATTATCTAATGCAACAGAAGGGAAATCTAATGAGGGAGGAGAAAAGGCAATGATTTATGTTGAAGCAACAAAGCGCCACTTGACCACAGTAGAAAACACCCTGATAGGACAACCCACTTCATCAATATTAGTGGGGCAATCCAAGCACCCCTATAACTTACATTCCTGTCATTTGTTTTGTTAAGCATTGTATTGTTGTCTCAATCAAGGTAGGACATGTAAGTGACTCACTGTACCTCACCTTCTTCAGTTCTCAGCTGTCCAAAAAGTTGGATAATTCAAACAATTATATGTGGTGGTCTCGTCAACATAAGAGCTGGATTGCAGTAGCTATTATTAAATGTATTATTGAAATGCTAATCCGAAAATGATTATGAATCACCCCACAGCAGGTCACTATTAGAAAAACGTTGTCTTATGAACAGGACACAGCTATGCATGATGTAGCCAATGACGGGCTAAATAAAAGGAATCTAAGAAAAACGTTCAGATTTGCCGTGCACAGCAATGGTTTAACTCTGAATTATCCACAGTAGCCTACAGATCATGATCAGAAATCTGCAATGTCCATACAAAATGGTAAAGCATTCTCCAAGCAGTAATAATTGCATCTCACAAAATAGCTCTGAAGACAACATAATTTATAAATAGACCATTTATGCCAAGTAAACTATGTAAAAGATGATATAAAAATAAATACAAAGCATGATATGAAACTAGGGATCATGGTTAATAATGGTATGAATACTGAAGAACCACAGATCTCTAACTCTCTGGTTAATGTAATATGAGCACCTTATATTTCAAATGTATTTAAATCAAGAGGATACATTATTTCTATACATTTGCCATATATAGGCAATTTGGTGTTTGGCATTCTGCCAGACCACATCCATAAACTCAATAGGAATGTATGTAAAAGCACAAAAACACAAACTGTGGACCAAGATCTGCCCCAAGGGCAGAAACCACTAGACACAAGGGAGTTTTTTTTTTTTTCACGCATTTCAAGCAAGGGGAGCGACCCCTTGGGCAAGGGTCGCTCCCAGGGGGGGCATTTATTTTAGGCCATTTCTGCCCCCCCCCTGGGTGCAGATCGGCCTATTGTTATTAGGCCGATCAGCCCCCCGGGGTGGGGCAGAAACCTCTAGGCACCAGGGATCATTTTTTTTGTTTTGTTTTGTATTTTTGAGGTGGGGAGCGACCCCTTAGGCAAGGGTCGCTCCCCTAGGGGGCAAATTATATTTAGGCCATATCTGCCCCCCTTGGGGGCAGAGTGGCCTATTTTTATGAGGCCAATCTGCCCCCAAGGGGGACAGAAACCACTAGACACCAGGGAGGTTTTTTTTCTTTTTTTTTGCGAATTTCACGCAAGGGGAGCGACCCCTTAGGCAAGGGTCGTTCCCCTGGAGGGGCAAATTGTGTTTAGGCCATTTCTGCCCCCTTTGTGGGCAGATCGGCCGATTTTAGGTCAATCTGCCGCCAAGGAGGGCAGAAACCACTAGGCACCGGGGATATTTTTTTTTGCGCCAACGTCACGCAAGGGGAGTGACTCCATAGGCAAGGGTCGCTACCCGAGGGGGTTGGGGGGGCAGATGGCAAATTTCTTTTAGGCCATTTCTGCCCCCCTGGGTGCAGATCAGCCTATTGTTATTAGGCGGAGGGGGGCAGAAACCTCTAGGCGCCAGGGCAAATTTATTTTGTGTTTTTTTTTGTTTGTTTGTTTTTTTAGAGATGGGGAGCGACCCATTAGGCAAGGGTCGCTCCGCTGGGGGGAAAATTGTATTTAGACCATTTCTGCCCCCCTTGGGAGCAGATCGGCGGATTTTGGGTCAATCTGCCCCCAAGGGGGGCAGAAACCACTAGGCACCAAGGATCTTTTTTTTTGCGCCAACGTCACGCAAGGGGAGCGACCCCGTAGGCAAGGGTCGCTCCCCAGGGGGGTTGGGGGGACAAATTTATTTTAGGCCATTTCTGCTCCCCCTTGGGCTGGCTGAGCTAGAGGCCAAAAATCCACAGGTAGGCACTTTGCAAAAAACACCTCTGTTTTCTGTGAAAAAATGTGATGTGTCCACGTTGTGTTTTGGGCAATTTCCTTTCGTGGGCGCTAGGCCTACCCACACAAATGAGGTACCATTTTTATCAGGAGACTTGGGGGAATGCTGGGTGGAAGGAAATTTGTGGCTCCTCTCAGATTCCAGAACTTTCTGTCACCGAAATGAGAGGAAAAAGTGTTTTTTTGGTCAAATTTTGAGGTTTGGAAAGGATTCTGGGTAACAGAACCTGGTCAGATCCCCACAAGTCACCCCATCTTAGATTACCCTAGGTGTCTAGTTTTCAAAAATGCGCTGGTTTGCTAAGTTTCCGCAGGTTCCGGCTGAGCTAGAGGCCAATATCCACAGGTAGGCACTTTGCAAAAAACACCTATGTTTTCTGTGAAAAAATTTGATGTGTCCACGTTGTGTTTTGAGCCATTTCCTTTCGTGGTCGCTAGGCCTACCCACACAAGTGAGGTACCATTTTTATCGGGAGACTTATGGGAACGCTGGGCGGAAGGAATTTTGTGGCTCCTCTCAGATTCCAGAACTTTCTTTCACCGAAATGCGAGGAAAAAGTGTTTTTTTGGTCAAATTTTGAGGTTTGCAAAGGATTCTGGGTAACAGAACCTGGTCAGAGCCCCACAAGTCACCCCATCTTGGATTCCCCTAGGTGTCTAGTTTTCGAAAATGCGCTGGTTTGCAAGGTTTCCCCAGGTGCCGGCTGAGCTAGCGGCAAAAATCCACAGGTAGGCATTTTGTAAAAAACACCTCTGTTTTCTGTGAAAAAATGTGATGTGTCCACGTTGTGTTTTGGGCCATTTACTTTCCTGGGCGCTAGGTCTACCCACACAAGTGAGGTACCATTTTTATCGGGAGACTTGGGGGAACACAGAATAGCAAAACAAGTGTTATTGCCCCTTGTCTTTCTCTACATTTTTTCCTTCCAAATGTAAGGCAGTGTGTAAAAAAGACGTCTATTTGAGAAATGCCCTGTAATTCACATGCTAGTATGGGCACCCCGTAATTCAGAGATGTGCAAATAACCACTGCTTCTCAACACCTTATCTTGTGGCCATTTTGGAAATACAAAGGTTTTCTTGATACCTATTTTTCACTTTTTATATTTCAGCAAATGAATTGCTGTATACCCGGTACAGAATAAAACTCCATTGCAAGGTGCAGCTCATTTATTGCCTCTGGGTACCTAGAGTTCTTGATGAACCTACAAGCCCTATATATCCCCGCAACCACAAGAGTCCAGCTGACGTAACGGTATATTGCTTTCAAAAATCTGACATTGCAGGAAAAAGTTACAGAGTAAAATGTGGAGAAAAATGGCTGTTTTGTTCACCTCAATTTCAATATCTATTTATTTGAGCTGTTATTTCCTGTAGGAAACACTTATAGGATCTACACAAATGACCCCTTGCTGAATTTAGAATGTTGTCTACTTTTCAGAAATGTTTAGCTTTCTGGGATCCAGCACTGGTTTCTTACCCATTTTGGTCACTAACTGGAAGGAGGCTGAAAGCACAAAAAATAGTAAAAATGGGGTATGTCCCAGTAAAATGTCAAAATTGTATTGAAAAGTTGGGTTTTCCAATTCAAGTCTGCCTGTTCCTGAAAGCTGGGAAGATGGTGATCTTGCCACCACAAACCCTTTGTTGGTGCCATTTTCAGGGAAAAAACCACGAGCTGCCTTCTGCAACCCTTTTTTCCCATTTTTTTGAAAAAAACAAAATGTTCACTGTATTTTGGCTAATTTCTTGGTCTCCTTCAGGGGAACCCACAGAGTCTGGGTACCTCTAGAGTTCCTAGGATGTTGAAAAAACATGGGTAGCTTATGTGAACAAAAAGTTATGAGGGCCTAAGCGCGAACTGCCCCAAATAGCCAAAAAAAGGCTCGGCACAGGAGGGGGAAAAGGCCTGGCAGCGAAGGGGATAAATTGACGTTAAAGTTAGTTAAAAATTGTCACTTTAAATGTAATATTTTAAACTAAAAAAACTGACATTTTTCAGTTACTTTAAGTGAAGGTATTTGTAAGATATTTCATGCCCCTTCAGCCTTATTTGCGCTGTACGGAACTACACTTAAATAAATAAACAATGCTCCTTAGGACATTATGAATGTGGGGTGACATACTAACGTATACAAAAAAGCAATAGATGAAATGCAGATTTAATCTCAGCTATAACTAGTGCAAAACCAGTCCTGGTATGCCTATGTTCTAGTTCAGGGAGGAACTGGCTTGGTAGTTTGGGTTGGCCTGTTCCGATTGGAGAAGAGTCAAGACTGATTTGCATATAGTTGAGTCCAATCTGAGATGGCATGGTGTGCAAAATTGCAATGGACTGTGAGGCAACCTTGAGTAATTACCAGTGGCTGAGTTTAATTCAAGAATTCTATCCATCCCTTTTTTGTATACTTTAGTATTGTAGGACCGGTATTCCCAGAGGTGGGCCCGGTGTACACTGTGTCACTGGAACCAAACTATACCCAACTGATGAGCCTATCACTAGTGTGACAATGGTCATGGGTTGCTTGTGTTCTGGCTTAATAAAGACCTGGCCTGGCATTTCAGGTGGGACTGTTCCAATAGGAGCAGGGTCAAGAATGATTTGCAAATGGCTGGGTCCAGACTGAGGTGGAATGGTGTGCAAAATAATGGTGGACTGGGATGCAGCCCAGGGTAATTACTTCTGGCTAAGATTAATTCAAGCATTCCATCCATCACTTGTTTGTATTCTGTTATGAATATGAACTTTTCCTTTCTCCCTCTCGCTTTACTATGAAACAGTTTAAGATTTTGTAAGAATGTTGTAAGAATAGTACTTAAACCATTCACAACAGTTAAATGAACTATAATGGAAACAGCCATTATCCCTATCAACTAATACAGCTTCCTGTTTTGAGGATGGTGATGAAAAAACAAACCCCATTGTATCAAGCAGCATGCAGTCGTGGACGGTGTTCATAGATAAACAGTTCTTCAAAGGAAAAGGAATTTCACAGAACAAAACTGAACTTTTATTGTCTATTTCCCTTCCAGGTATGATGGGGAGTTGTGGATTCTTATAACACTGGAAGCAGTGCAGGGAGAGCTAAAACTGTTAATTTTCTTGCTGTTCAGACAATATGAAGAGAACGGGTCACACGTTTCTCTTTTAGGCAATGGAAAATAGGACATAAAGAGGAGGGGTGGGCAGACAGCTACCCCTCAAAGCTAAGAAAATCTTGAGGACAGTGAATCAGGTCTGGTGTCAGTGGCCTCTGTTTCAGGCCTCTGTGTATGGAGATGCCTTTATCTCCTACTCTTTTGAATCAACAGAACTGCATCAGGAGAAACCAATTGTCTAGATCTAAGAGCAGTCAAAATGTGCCTGTTTCTTGAACCCAGCCATGTCAGTGAATTGAAATGTGGGAAATCCAGGAGCAGGAAGGGATACCGGCATACTTCACTTTAGCATGCAAGTATTATTAAGAGATGATTTTATTCCTCTTAGTTTCCTCATTGCCGTAGTTTTATGATGATAATATGTTAGTTTCACTACTCTATTAAGCACAGCCTTTCCTGTATGGCTGTTTTGTTTCCCTAGTGCCATAACATTACTTGGAAGGATGGAGGTACACACTGTATAAACATGAACTATTTTTGGGCACAAAGCACCCTCCTACCTGAGTATTCATATAGAGTACACTAACAGGGAGACCAGCTGAAAACCCAAGATGCCAATCCCCCTCTATTCAAGAACTAAGCAGAGAGGACTAAAAGGAGGGTATCCTATAGTCCAAAGTGCCACATTCATCTTGAATCTGACAAGAATTTCCATTTTACTTAAATGTATTGGCCTTGAACTTTTCAATAGATTTTTAGTCAACAAAGACCTACATGCTGAGTGTGCCCCTCACCACTGCCGGTCCCAGAAGAATGACACTACGTAAAAGAAGAACTAGTGAAGGGGGTTATTTTTATGGGGGATAAGGTTGTCATTGAATGTTTCTGTATTCACAAACTATTGACACAGACTGAGGTTTCCCCTGGGCTTTTTTGGGTTGGGGTCCACACCACTAGTCTCTCAAAGGCTGGAAAATGTTATCTAGAGATGAAGTCCACTGGAGATCCAGAATCCTGATATAAGTTCCCTACCTATGAGAGTTTCAACAGGAACAAAAAAAAACGGTAGGAAAGACAGATAGCCCCAACTGCTCTGTAAACAGAAACTTGATGACAATCATGTAACACTCTTCATCATTGCCCCTCTTTAAGTGCTTGCAGTAAAATTAAACCACTGGTGAGAATATCCATCCACAGCCCCTCCGTGCGCCCTCCAAGTGAAAGACATGGTCTTTACTGTCCCAGCAAGGTGCACAATATGTGCAAATGGTGCAGAGAAAAGCAAAGGTAATAAGAGCAAAAGGACCTCTAACCTGTCAGTACATCTTCATGTATGTCCTCTGGTTTCCTCCTGTTATGGTAATGCATTGCTGTGTATCCATCCTCATCCTCTGGTTTGCTCCTCCTGTTCACCTGCAGAGATGAGTATTCCTCTTCATCCAGTGGTTTCCTCCTCCCCTTGAACTGCAGGGCTGTGTATCCCTCCTCACCCTCCATTGTTGAATTTCTAAAAGTGGGTTTCTGACAGAGGGTCTGAGTCTAGTGGGAGCTCTCAGAGTGGGTAGGCTGTGCCACTGCTGTCTACACCTTGCACAGGAACCAGAAACCACCAGCCCTCAGATAGAATGTCAGATAAAGTAGGGCTGACCACAACATCTGAACAGGAAGTGAGGGACGTTTCAAACCTAAAATATGTTTTAAATGGTGCCAGATGTAAATGTGTGTACAGGCCTTGGTTCTGTCCACTTTAATATGGAATACCTGAAGGGTAAATTGCTTTGGCTACGCAAGGCTCACTTTCATACCATTGGGAGTGAGTGGAGAAAGGCACCACATTGTAAGTAATGTTGAGTCTGCATTCAAGTTGGGCAGTGTAAGATATTGGAGTATTTGTTCAGGGAGGTGAGAATCACAATCCTTGTCAGGGCGAACCACTCATGTCACTAAATAAACATAAGCTTAACCTTCTGGCATCTGGGCCCCAAGCTGTCAAGCTTATTTTGGAAGCAATGTGCAAAGTATGTATGCCATACTCAACCAATAATTAAGTGAAAACACAACAAAAGGAAAATTCTGAACCAATTTGAAAGAATAAAAAACAATTGAATAATACAAATTACACCAAAATTACTATTATATAATAAGTAGAACCAGCTATATGAATTTTTTTTATTTGAATTATAAAAGAGTGTCAAAAAGCGCAAAACACCATCGGCATTTGCCTGTTCATGCTAGACCGGGTCAAACTCAGAAGTTAGGACAGGCTGAAATTATGTTCAGAATATGATACAGGGGCCACGTTCATCCAGGTGGAAAGTTTATGTTCAGAATTAGAAACTTTTATAGAGAAAAAGAGGTCATTAACAGGTTTTTGGGGGGGCAGGCTGCAACCTTGATCTGAAGTAGGATGTGGGAGGACATTAGGATTACCATAGTACACTCCCCAGTCACAACACCAGTCTCAGAATCCAAGTTTAGTGTGGCTAAAGACCTTCACCATTCTGCATTTGTTCTGATACACTGCAGTTTGGGCCTTTTTTTGCAGTAAAAACAACAGGAAGTACTGCAAACATAGGTACATCAGCACCTGGGAACCTTTATTCCATTGGTCAGAGAAGGACTATGAGTGCCTTGGGGCACCCCCTACTCAAAGGCTGGTAAAACATAAGCTGCACCCTCATTCAGACTTCTGCAGAACACAGCTAGACCTGTGAAAGGATACCAGGTAGGCTAGGCTGCATGTGGCATCCATGACATGTGAGAGGGACCTTAGGAGGTTGGACCCACTTCCACTTGAAATCCTGTGACAAAAAGATCTCCAGGAATCTTAAGACAGATAGCCTTGGTGTCTCTAGGAATATAAGAAGCTAAAGAGGACATTTCCATTTCATGTGGTCAGTCAAAACTGGACCTGGACTTTGCTATTGCTCTTTGCTTGACGCAATGAGAGTATTTCATTTCTTGTCCCGAGCTCCTGGGGTTCTTGGAAGTGTTCTTCTGTGTTTGTTTGCATACCAAAAGAAGTTTTGGAATTTCCTCACAACATTTGTTCCACAGTCTAGAACTTTAAATTACCGAAACCTGGCTTGATGAGGATTCCACGGTAGACATTTGCAATTCTCTGCCCTCCACATACTCTATGTTACATCTAGATAGACCTGTCACCAGAGGTGGTGGAATAGCTATCATTCACAAAACTACTATTAAATGCACCACTTTACCTTTGGACATTCCTGATTGCGAGAGCTTGATGTTCTCACTATATCTGACCTCCACCTTCACTTTTTCAGGAATCCTGCTTTACCGACCCCCCGGACCAGTCTCACACTTTCTGGACACCCTACCGGAGATTGCAGCCAGCCATATTTGCAATTTCCTAACCTAACTATTCTAGGAGATTTTAACATTCACCTTGACAACTTGGACTGCCCCTTGGCCAAACTATTAGTAACTTCCCTTTCAGCACTCCAATTAACTCAGCATGCAATCGGTCCTACGCATCAGAAAGGCCATACGCTAGATCTTATTTTTAGCAACATTGCTAATTTGTTGGCTGCCCCCCCCCCCTCTGCCACTAATATGGACTGTTCACTCCCTTCTATCCTTTACCTTCCCTTATGATGCCACTCATGGACAGCCTCTTAGCTCTACAACATCAGGGCATATTTGGTCAAAACGACCCAGAGGAATGGCGTAGTGCCCTCTGGGCCCTTGATAAAACCAACTACTCTCATGTCCCAGAATCGGCAGATTCATTTGATAAATGGATCTAATCCTCTCTGGATGCCATTCTATGTGTTAAAACTAGAGTAATTCTATTGTCTCATAAATCCAAACCCTGGTTTTCTCCTTATCTTCTTGAACCTAGGAAGAATTGTAAAAAATTAGAGAGGGTGTGGCGTAAAAACTACAGTCTCTCTAACAGAGATATCTACAGACATTCTATCAGAATATATCATCACAATATTAAAATTGCTCAGTCCACCTACTATGGTGGGAAAATAGAAAGTTACTCATGCCCCCAGAAAGAATTGTTTCAAATTTTCAAATAACTTGCTACACCCCCCATATCTGCCCCCATGACTGAAGCCTCCGTTACCCATAGTAATCTACTGGCATCATATTTTCAAGATAAAATCACCAGTATATACTCCGGGTTCCCCGCTTCAACGAATCTGCTCCCTATTTGTAAGGACATAGACTCCTTCCTCGAAGGAGTCTCATTAACCACTTTCTCCCCTCTCACTGATGTGATGACTGACAACCTTCTGTCCAAAATTAAATCTGGTTCTCCCTTGGACCCTGCCCCTCCTTCTGTTCTCTTACGGGTATCAGACACCATTGTTCCTCCGCTTACAAAAATTCTTAATAACTCTCTATCCTCTGGCTCCCTCCCTCAGTCTTTTAAACACGCTGTTATTAAGCCTCTTTTGAAGAAACCTAGACTTGACCCCACTTTACCAGAAAATTATAGACCTATTGCCCTCCTTCCTATGTCCACCAAGATTCTTGAGAAGCATGTTAACTCTGAACTAACTAGCTATCTTGAGAACCATGAGCTCCTTCATCCCACCCAAATGGGCTTTAGAGCTTTGCATAGCACTGAGTCAGCTCTTCTCACTGTAACTGAGTCGGCTCGTCAGCTCTTAGACCAAGGGACTCATCTAGCCATTATCTTGCTTGACCTGAGTGCAGCCTTCAACACAGTCGATCATGATCTTCTTTGCTTCAGACTATCAGAAATAGGGGTAGGAGGCTCCTCCCTGTCCTGGTTTTCCTCCTTCCTCAAAGGTAGATCCTTTCAAGTTTTGGACTGTACCTTTTTCTCTGATTTTTTCCCTTTGACCTGTGGAGTCCCCCAGGGCTCCTCTCTTAGTCCCACTCTTTTCAATGTTTATCTGTCACCATTAGCCAAAGTGATCGCCCCTCATAACCTTTCACTGGTCACCTATGCAGACGACACGCAGTTGGTGGTGTCCCTCTCCAGCTCTGGAAACTCGTCTGTGGATAACCTCTCCCGCTCTATGAGTGACATCACTAACTGGATGATTGAATCCAAACTCAAATTTAATGATGGGAAGTCGGAAGTTTTGGTCCTGGATAATGGTTCCCCTGCCTTCCCTCTCCCATCTTTTTCAGATACTTTCAGCAATCTCCCTCCTCCCAAACCCCAAGTTAAGAGTCTGGGTGTGTTGCTTGACCCTCGGCTTACCATGGATCCCCAAGCCAATAAAGTCTCCTCTACCTGTTTCGGTCTCCTACACATGTTTAGGAAGATTCTCACCCTTCTCCCTCCCACCGCTAGAAGAATCCTTATTCAAGCTTTAATCCTCTCTCGGCTTGACTATGGAAACTCCTTGTTCCTTAGTTCTCCACTCTACGTTATAAAGAAGCTGCAGAGAGTGCAAAATGCAGCTGCCAGGCTTCTTACTCATTCACCAAAACATTCTTCTGCCAAATCGGCTATCTCTACTCTTCACTGGCTCCCCATCAAAGAGCGGATTAATTTTAAATCACTCTGCATTGTTCACAGGGCCCTACATGGTAAGGGTCCAATTCTTTTAAGAAAATGAATTTTCCTGCATACTCCACCTAGGAATCTACGATCTTCCTCTCTTAGGTATGTTCACATCTTTCGGTCTAAGAGAGCTTGGGGCAATAACTCCTTCTCCAGTAAGGCTGCCCATCTTTGGAATGCCCTTCCCTTGGAGCTCCGCTATGAATCCTCAGAGCGACTCTTCAGGAAAAAGCTTAAAACTATTATTTTCCGTAATTAACTCTTGTTCCCATACCTGCACGTGATCTTCGTTGCTTTTAGCGCTGGGATGCCCTTGGGTAACTATGCACTCTATAAATTCTAAAAACTAAACTAAATTAAACTAAACCCATAGGGATATGTATCCTATGGGCAGTTCTCCAGCACCAGATTGAATTTCAGGTTCATGCTCAGCCAAGAAGAGTTTTTCTTCAGAATAACGGAGACCCTTTTCAGATGGGGACTTGCACATTTTTATGATCTTCTCTATTTCCTGGCCTTTGCAGGGCAAATCTACATGTTGAATCTGAACTGTGCACAATTGTAGTCACCCTTAAATTGTGCCTATGCCCTGTCCTAACATGAAGTTGCTACTATAGGCACAAAGGACTTTCTATCGCTGTTTTCACTTAAATGTTTAAAAAATGGTTATCACTTGTTCAGCGTATTGGATTTTTGTCACTTTGGTGTAATTTTACCTATTACACTTTTATATAGTGCTATAATTTGGAGAAGGATTTTAATTGAGTTATATTGTTCACGTTTTAATTGTTTTGGTACTTCTAAATGCTTTATACATTTGTTTCTAAGCTAAGCCTGTCTGCTATGTGCCACTTATACCAGGGATTGAGCACAAGTTCAAATTAATGAAACTTTTGACTAGACCTAACAAGATGGTGACTTTGTGAATGACAGTGAACAAACAGTTACCCCAACTAATAAATCACTTTCTGACAACAATGAGCTAGGGTTAGCTGTGTTCATTAGAAACACACAGAACAGATACACAATAATATTACATGTGTTTATTACAGTTTAAAGGGGGAAAAGACAAGATGTGTGTTACACATCAGCAAGTAATATTTGGTCAATGTACACTATTTGTTTCTCTTGTGTCATTATTGCAATATTGAATTGTTAGCTCTTGTGAAATGGTGTTGAAGGAAACGTCTGGCAGGAGGTGGCAAAAGCGTTTTTCTGGCCAACACCCACCACCTAGACCTCCTGTAGTGAAACCACAGAGGCAATAAATTTCCGAGTCAAGCCACGGGTGCATAAAATTAAAAATCAACCTACTCGTATCTTTGTGGCACTGTCCATAGTTATCAGGTAGGGTCTACACTGTTCCTCCAACCTGGAACCTGGAAGCTGGATTAATGAAGAAACATGACAGAGCAAGAATGACGAAGGAGAAGCGATAAGCTCTCCTGGTGAGCAGTAAATACTGTGAAATGATGGAGTCAGGAGACCTCTCAAAATGTGTACAGCCTGAAAGAAAATGAAAAGTACAATGTTAAATGTATTTGCAAACTGCAACTACAAGAATACACTAGGGCCACATTACTGACCAATATGCGGATAAGTATTGTGTGAGATGCCTTCATGCAAAAGTGGTGCCACACCTCTGCATGTTCTTTCACGTATGGACATGCTTGTGTACTTGTGAAGATTCTGCACATAGTGTACCTATTTTTTCTAGTTATCTTCAGTTTGGGTGTGCAACACTATGGGTAGGGTGAAGAACAAAGAACACAAGTATTTGGAGCCCTATCAATGATGCTTACTCTTACAAGGTGTAAGAAAAAAGGCTTTTTGCAGGTTTCCCCCAGGGTTTTGCCCCATTTTGGACTATTAGCTGCTGGTTTTCGACTTTGAGAGTGCACTGAGGCATGTTATTCAGACCTCAGTAATAGTGTTTCTCTTTCAAATTATATATTTAATTGGTGTTAGAAATAGGGTTTCTGGTTAGCTAGGGTATGCAGCTAAGCCAGGCAGAACCCACCCACTCTAGTCAGGGAGAGGAAGTTACATACCCAAGATAAACCCTACTCACCCCCTTGGTAGCTTGGCACGAGCAGTCAGGCCTATCCTAGAGGCAATGTGTAAAGCATTTGCACAACACACAACACATGTGGTGCACTATCCCCAACACAAAGAAAACACAACACCAAGTTATATAAAAAATAAACTGTATTGTACACAACATTATTAGACCAAACACGTCAGTAATACCCTGCTACCCAAGCTGTTGACAAATTATTACACAGCATGATAACTCTGCAAAAAACAGCAGTAGTCACATATAACACACAGGTTACTCATTATCCTGCAACATAAGAAGTAGTCAGAAAAATATTACTACAATAATGCCCTTCTCATAACATCATCATAACTGCCCTTCCCAGGAACATTAGAAAGCATATGGCAAGTCATGAAACATCAAACTAAATGCCCATATCATAAACTCATCCTAACTGCCCATAAAAGGAACATCAGAAAATATATGGGGCATCAGCAAAATCATATCATCTATCATGAGAGCAACATAATGTCCATAACAGGAGCATTACAAAACATATGACCAATGTATGGCTTGTAAAGGCAACCAAATGGATGCACTTCAAGTAAGAAGACCCCCGGAACCATGATCACCCAAGAAGAAACAGTATGCAAAAATTGGAGCGTCACGCTCCTCTGGCGGCGACTGGGGGAAAAAGGAACTTACCCCTGCCTCCCCGCGTCCACCTCTCCCGGCAGCCCAGGGATCCAGAGGGACCTCCGATGAGGTTTCTCTCTCCCTCCTGGGCCACTGCCATCCACTCACGCGTACCCGATCTGGTGTGCAAGTGTGACTCCTGTTCGGACCGCAGCGGTGATCGGGCCAAAGTTGGGGAGGGATGGTGCCCTGGAGGCACTTCGTGCAGCACGCTTCGTGCGCTCGCTCCATTCTTCACTTTGCAGTGCTCCGGGGCACAAAGCGCAGCGCGCTTTCACTGCGCTCCTCGATTTCCAGGCACCCGGGTCGCGGCAGTGATTTCTTCACTCGGCAACGCAAAAACGCACTCCCCCAGGCGTGAGCCTTATAAAAAGAAAGCACTCCCCAGCTACTTTAGCAAATGAAGAAAGATGCTCTCCAGTATGTTCGGAAAGATAAGTGGAGCGCTCACCAGGTGCTATGCAATAAAAATGAAGCGCTCCTCGTGCACTACAAGCAGGCAATTACAGGGGGCAGGGGCCACAGCATCCAGCCCCTAGGGACAAAAAAGAGGAGCACAGGGCAGTAGGGCCCAGCAACAGGGCAGCACAAACGGGATGCAGACAGTGGCAGTTCCTCCTAGTGACCCAGCAGGTCACAGGTCAGCACAGCAGCAGCAGTCCAAAACAGTTCCTGGTGAGTCCCTCCAGGAGCATTCTGTGTCCAGATCCAAGTAAGTTTCTTGTGTGTTGGTGTCTCTTCTTGTGGGGAAAAATCCCCTGTACTTATACTCAGTTTTTCAAAGTGCACAGAGGGGGAGAGGAGGTTCCAAACAGTTACATCTGGTTCTGGGAGTGTCCCCTCTCTCCTCCAGCACAAGCTCCGGACATCATTTGGGGGTAAACAAGCCCTTTGTGTGAGGTCAGGGTACAGCCTTTACAGATGCATGTGTGCCATGCCTCCCCTTCTCTCAGCCCAGAAAGACCATTTAAGATGTAGACGCACCTCTGTGACACCTCCACCCTTCCTGTGTATAGGCTGTCTGAAAAGTATGCACAAATCACAGCTGTCACTCTGCCCAGAAGTGAACTGGAGTCAGGCTGCAAAACACCATAGTCATAAGTACAGAGAAATGCTCACTTTCTAGAAGTGGCATTTCTATATTGGTAATAAAAAATCCAGCTACACCAGTAAGCAGAATTTCTCACTACCATTACAACCCTACCATAATGCCTGCACTAGCCCTCATAAGTCAGACTATACCTCCTAGACATAAGGCAGGGCATTTCCAATCCAATCCTATGAGGAAGGCAGCACTCACAGCAGTGAGAAACCAAATAGGCTGTTTGTCACTACCAGGACAGGCCAAGCAACCAGGCACATGTCCTGCCTTCTACATACATAGCACCCTGCCCGTAGGGCTAGCTAGGGCCTACCTTAGGGGCGACTTACATGTAGTAAAAGGGGAGTTCTGGGCCTGGCAAGTAAATTTAGATGCCAGGCCCCTGTGGCAGTAAACTGTGCATGCAGGCCCTGCGCTAGCAGGCCCGAGACAGGTTTGAAAGGCTTCTTCAGTGGGTGGCACAAGCAGCGCTGCAGACCCACTAGTAGCTTTTAATTTACAAGCCCTGGGTATAGGGATACCACTGTACAAGGGACTTATAGGTAAATGACATGTGCCAATTAGGTGTAAGCCAATCATCCCAACTTTAGAACGGAGAGCACCTGCACTTTAGCACTGATCAGCAGTGATAAAGTGTTCAGAGTCCTAGAGCCAACAGCAAGAGGTCAGAAAAAATAGGAGGAAGGAGGGAAACATTTTGGGGATGACCCTGCAAAAAAGAACAGGTCCAACAATTGGGTACTCCCAATTGGCATATGCTGATTTATTTATAAGCCCTAGTATATGGTACCCGGATACCAAGGGCATGTAACTGTGTTGCCGGGCTGGAGAGAGCACACTGCACATGTATGTTTGGCCAGCCCGAGACGGCTGGCCAAACATTCATGCGCTCTGAGGGGGAGTGCTGTGCACTCCCTCTCACTGCTCATTACCTCCGTGGCCCGCCCCTTTAAAAGCAAAGGATAATAAACATGGATTATGATCCTTTACTTTAAATGGTTTTGCAGCAGCCGCTGCTGGCGAGGGTGACGCTCCTCTGCCCTAATGGAGAAGCCACCCCTGTTCAACGCAATCATTTGGAATGGAGTGAAATTCATTTTGTGAGTGTCACATTACCTTCTATGATCCTGCCTGTGTTTTTCTTTGATTAGTCTTTTGCAAACTGAGGTACAGTGGAGGTAGTAACAGAGCTTTAAGTGAAATTAAAATGGTATGTACAGGCAGAGGTCTTCAAAAGGGGCATTGCTTAAACATATAAGTAAGGTGAAAAGTTATGAAAATATTAAAATGTGAATTAAACATCACCAAGGTAGATGGAAGGAAGAGTGTCTTAGGATTGGCACAGGCACTCATGTTCTCCCTTTTACATCACATTCCTCTGCAATATTTTCCTTTGCATCACTTAAGACTTGTACTTCTACATCTTTCTTCCTAGTCTCTGAATCAGCATATTTTATACTTCATCTTCTTCTTCATAACTTTCTTTTCAGTCTCTTCTATGTGCTTCCTTCCATCTCCTCCTCTTCACCATCCTCTCTTGCTCTCTTTGGAATAGATTTAAGAAAAGTGGTGCTGCACCTAGTACAGCACCACTTTCCTTACCCCGATAAGCGCCCCACTACTGCCCCCATGTGTGTGCCGTATTTAAAATACAGCGCACCATGGCGCAGGGTAGGGGGCAAAAGCTTCAACATTTTTGACGCAATTAATGTACTGTTCAGGGTTAGCACCCAAATTTTGGCACTAACTCTGAACAGTACATAGGGGCCCATTGTAACCAATGGTGTGCCCCTTTTCGCTCAGAGCAGGCGTTAAAAATGCAGAAAAATATTTTTTCAGCCTGTTAATGGGGCTGCACCAGGCATATTGCATGCCCCCCTTGCATGCAATATGCCTGGCGCAGGCATAATGTGGCGCAAGGGGTTACAAAGTAGCGCAGTGCATGCAGTGTGCCACTTTGTAAATCCGACGCTGCGATTTTGGTCTCCTTTGGCAACATTAGCGTGAAATAAAAATCATGCTAATGTGGTGCATGGAGGCGCTAGGCCCTCTTAACTCTGGACCTCTGTATGTTTCTCTCTCTCTCTCACACACACAAACACACACACAACATGCACAGACACACACACTGGCAATTATTCAGCAACTTTTTACTTCCCTGGCACATGTCCTTATACTATCAAATTACAACTGGCACATATTTGAACATCAAATATGTGCACTCTGCAGAGGCCAGAGATTGGATGGCATGTAGTCTGAACATTTGATGATCCATTTAGGAAATGGAGTCATTACTTATGCAGGATGTGAGGCCTGCAAAAGTAATAGGTCCACAATTGTCTCCTTTCAGGGTACCAAACACCTTGTTGTAGCACTTAAGTCTTTCAAGGTAGCAAAGCAAAGCAGTCCAAGACCTACTCAGTAGAGGTGGTGTGGTCTAGTAATTGCCATTCCCTAGAATGCAACAATGACACTCAATAACTGATTGTCTGGTCAATGCTTTTATTTTGGAAAAGGAGAGGACCTTTATTTCACCCACTCAATACTTAATACTATATATTAATTTATAAATAAATACATCAGACAGTTGACAATACATTTGGTGACACTCTGGAATCACCTTTGATCCCTGGTGGGTTACAGTATACCACCATCGTCACTTATACAGATAAAACATCACAATTTAGGAGGACATCACTTTAACAAAGCCGGCCTATTGGCCTTGTTGAAGGGTCACAATAATAATATAAAGGTCCAGCCTATTGGCCTTGTCAAAGGGTCACCACATTCAAATATAAGGTAAGTATATTGACTTTCTCAAGGGGTCACCACTAGGCCTTGGAGAAATTTTAATTCAGCCAGAGTATTCAGAGTAATTTCAATAATTATGCATTACTCTTGGAACATGATTACACCAGGTGGAGTAATTAAGAAAACTTTGGGTCAAAATCCTACTTCAGGAACAATAAACTATGAAAGATTGAGTGGCTGCTTGCTGTTGATATTCGTGTCCTATAGCATGCAGTGCAAAATACATCCCCTGCTCATTTTTGATGCACAGAAAATAGGGCTGAATTCTGGATTATACTTCTTGCACAATTACACATAGTTACATGTATGTTTGTGGTATTTAGGCTAAAATAATTACGCCAATTACACCCACCACTATTCACCAAAGACAATTGATTTTTTCAAGGGGCCACTACATCAATATATGGGTCACCACATTGTGAGAACCATAATAACATGTTAAGAAATCATCACAATATTACTGAAATCAGTAGCTATGTTTAAATGTCATTGTTTTTGTCAAAAAAGCATTTCAATGTTTATTTAAAAACGTTGTCAGTGAAATATTTTCATTAAAGCATTAAAAATCAACATAACCTGTGTCTGGTTGCTTCTTTTACACATTGAGGCTACATAAATAACATCCATTGGACCAAGCACTAGATGTCCCTGCACTCCCAGATGTAGAGCAAAAGCTCCAGCCTAACAAGCACTTGAAAAGTAAGACAAAGTCTCCCCAGGTTATGCAGTTTGGGAGCTGGGAGACATTGGGTTAGTTTTTCCCAATACTTCCTAGTAGGGGCTGCTGCACTCTCTGCAGCCCCACGCCACATAGTTTGTGTTGATGGTACCCCTGCTCTCCCTGGGGCAACACAAAAGGCAAGAAGAATAGGCAAATAACTTAACCTTTTGTGACTCAATACGGGGAGCTCCAAGGGGAAGTGGTGAATATTTTATCAGCAGGTGCTCCCTTTTGGTTTTGGGCATGCAGCTGCCTTTGCTTCCTCCTGTGTTTCATTTACATGGTGCGCCAATACCACCTGGGCCCCCGCAGCTGCAAAAATTATTGTGGACCCCAGTGGACCCTTTGTTTGCCTTCTCTGACAGAGGTGGGAGCCAGCAGCAGTTTCCTTGCTAAAGCACAGAGAATTTCCGGGCTAGCGCAATCCATACCACTTCAGGCATAGGCATGTGTGGCAGGCAGCGTCCCTGGCCAAATGTGGCTTCAGCTGTTTTGGACTTCAGGGATGGGTCACTAGGCCCTATTCTTTCATCATTGCACTGGCCTTCTAGGGAGATGGGGCCCCCAAGGGCAGCCTACAGTCGGGTGAGGGGCCCCACGCATGCCTGCTCCCCTTTGATAATGGAGTAATCCTTCACTGTCCTCCAGGCTCTGGCCCACCAAGGGGTAGTTTAAGGACAGACACAGAGTCCAAGCACTCTGTCACTAAAGCAAGTGGGGGGAGTCAAAGGTCCAATACTTTACAGTTGCATAACTGGCCTCCTAGCCTCCAATGGGACACACTTTGCAGGGACCTGCCATCACTGGCTCCATGCTCCAGCTTTCTTCGGTGCCTGGCTCCTGATGCTGCCCTCATCTTGCTTGAGCCCAGAAGTCCAGGTCCTTTCTCAACTGGTACTCAGTGGGTGTAAAGGGGCCAGCATCACTGACCGTGGAGAGACCCACTAGTCCTGAGGTCTGATGCAAAGTCCTCAGTCCATTAGGGCATTAGGGGGCATGTCTGTTTAGCTATCGATGGTGTTGCTACCAATCAAGGTCAAGGGTCTTTCTCTCTGTTATGTTCTGGGGATGCCACTTTTATGCCTAGGGTGTGGAACACTCCTTTGCCTAACATTAGAATGGATCAGTTTCTACCTTCCAGCTGGGTTTGGCTCTAGTCTGGCTATTGATGCAAAGGTAAGGCAGGCCTGGTGTCAGGTTTCCACATTTGTTGCTGCATGCAGGTTCCTTTGAAGTGTAATCAGGGCAAGGAACAACTCTTCCTCAGCGATCTTATCAAGAAGACCCCCTCCCGTCTACACTAGGCCCTGTTTTTTCACTGTCTGACTCCAATATGTTTAGTCACCTGAAGGCCCCAGAAAATTTAGATAGGGAAATGTCAACTTTTTTAAAGTAGCATTTCTAAAATAATAATTTAGAAGCTGAGTTTATCATTAAAAAGGATTTTTAAATTACAATTCTAAAGAGGGGAAGAAGTATTTATCTAACTGCTACAAATCCAACTTTAACACTTAATAACTGTAACAATTTAGCCCAATGATTCACTATGTCACCTGCCAGACTTGCTGCAGTGAAAATCGTTTTGGGGATTATTTAACTGTAAGGAAATATTCAACATTAAATTCTGCATGTCCTACTTTTAAATATAGTGCACCCAGCCTTTACGGGCAATAAGGCCTAAACATGGGTGACTTATTAATATTTAAAAGGAAGAAATGGAAAAACTAAAACTGACAGGCTACACATGTGAAGCTACTGGGCTGCCTACAACTGTAGTCTCTCACATGTAGTCTACACCAGTGTGTACATGCATGTGCACACTTGTAACCAGCCCAGTGCCCCTTGCTCTAGATGCATTGCAGCAGCCTTATCTTTAAAGGTGGATGCAGGTGGTAAACAGGTGCAGTCCAATAATCATGCAATTATCGAAAGTGAGACTCAGGTAGTGAGATTCGCCCACAGTAAAGGTAAAAAAAGCAGCTGATTAAAAGGCAAAAAATCGTGGCATGCTAAACTGCACTGCAGTGTCTGTGTGTGCATTTTTAAACTGTAAATTCGACTTGGGAAGTGTACCCACTTGCCAGGCCTAAACCTTCCCTTTTCTTACATGTAAGACACCACTAAGGTAGGCCCTAGGTAGCCCCAAGGGCAGGGTGCAGTGTATGTTTTAGGTAGGACATGTAGTAATGTGTTTTATATGTCCTGACAGTGAAATATTGCTAAATTCGTTTTTCACTGTTGCAAGGCCTGACCCTCTCATAGGTTAACATGGGGGCTACCTTTAAATCTGATTAAAGTTTAGATTCCCTTTGGGAGTGGATGGCCATGTGGAGTTTGGGGTCTCTGAGCTCACAATTTAAAAATACATATTTTAGTAAAGTTGATTTTAAGATTGTGTGTTTGAAAATTCCACTTTTAGAAAGTGAGCATTTTCTTGCTTATACCATTTCTGTGACTCTGCCTGTTTGTGGATTCCCTGTCTGGGTCAGTTTGACAGTTGGGCTGGTTGCGCCTCACACTAGACAGCGGCACAATGGTAGCTGGGGTGTAGTCTGCATTTCCTGAGGAGCCTTCTGTGCTAGGAGCAAGGGAAGGAATGGTCACTCACTCCTGAAAGGGCTGTGCCGGCCATCACACAATGTAGTCTCCAACCCTCTGGTGAGTGTCTGGGGCCGAGCCTGGGCAAGGCAGGATTTCACATTCAAGAGAGACTTTGCTTTGAAGTATGCCTACTTCAAAGCAAAAAATGGGTGTAAGAAGGGCACCCAAAACCACAGACTTTAGAGGAACCTCTGCCTGGAGAAGAGCTGAAGAGCTGAGGAAGAAGATCTACCCTGCCAGTGACTGTGCTTTGCGGAGCTATCCTGCAGTTGCTGCTTCAGCCAGAGTAAGAGGGCAAAGACTGGACTTTGTGTGCCTTCCGTCTTGTGAAGATCTCCAAGGGCTTGATTTGGAGCTTGCCTCATGTTGTTTGAAGTCTCAGGGACAGCAAAGACTTCTCTCTGCCAGCACCTGGAGTCTTTGGAGAGACTCATACTCTGCCAAGTGGTGCCCATCCAGTTCCTGGGACCCTGAAAGGAGAAGCTGGCAGCCTAAGAGGAAGAAACCACACACAGAACGCCGTGCAGGGGAAAGATCAACGCAACTCCGATCTGCGGCTGGAAAATCGACGCGCCGCCGGCTTTTCGGCTGAAAATCAACACTCGTCTGCAACGTGACCCAAAGATCGACTCCTGTGGATCAGTAGCGGCCGGCAGCTTTTAGGAGGGAGGGGGGCGGGCGGGGCATACACACACACACACACTCATTCTTTCACACACAGACATGCACGCACGCACATCCATCACAACACTCATACCATTCAAACATGCACGCAGGCACCAAACATTCATTTTGAAACATCACGCACACTGATTCTTTCACACACACATGCACGCACATCCATTAACAACATTCATACCATTCAAACATGCACACACGCACGCAACAAACATTCAATTTGAAACATCACATACATACACACACTTACCTTCGGCCTCCAGGTCCCAGGAGGGTTGGGACTGCTGCCTTCCCTCATTGGCTGACCTTAGGTCAGCCAATGAGGGAAGGCAGCAGTTCCAGCCTCGTCACAGAGTAGGATGGGGTCAGTGAGACTGCTGACCCCACCCCACTCTGTGATGAAGTGTCACTGATTGACTCTCGCCTTGGGCACTTCAGGGCTTAAACTGAAGCGCCCAGGGAGAGTGTCAATGGGTGACGCTTTCCTCGTCACCCAGGGGAGATCCTCGAGGCACTTTTGCTGGGCTGAGGAGGTCATGCCCATAGGAGCTGTGATCTCCTCAGCCCAGCAACGTTCAGCTCAGTCATCCAGGAGTCTGCGCAAATCGTGCATGTCTGCTCCTTGCTGCCTGACCTGAACATGAAGAGTGTCTGTCCGTCTGACCATTGGTCAGCCTGACAGACACTCTTCATGGGGGGCAAAAGGTGGTGGGCGTGGCCCCTCCGTCCTAAAGGAGGGGCTGCCTCTTCCGGGGATGGAGAAACAATGGACAGCATTGCTGACGGAGGCTGGTGAGATCGCAACCCACGCTGCATGGTTTTCGGATCATCGTGTGGCTGGATTTACGACGCAAAGACTGCTGGGTATGTAAAAATGACACAAGGCCTGCCCGGACCCGAGAGTGCTGACTGGATCGACGGATTGCTCTCCTGCAGAGAGAAGAAACAACACACCCCAACCCGACCAAAGAAGAAACAACGCAAGGTCTCCCTTGTCAGTGAAATTGATGCAGCGCAAGCCCTTTTTGACGCACACTCTCCCGAGCGGGGTTATTTTTGATGCACCCAAGGTACATTTTCACGCTAACAGTGTTAGTGTGTGTTTAAAATTACATGAACACTCTCTTTGCATTTTTTGTGATAACTTGACTTTTGTATTGTGATTTTTTGTTGTTTTGGTCGTGCTTTGTTTAGATAAAAACTTCTTATTTTTCTAAACCTGTGTTATGTCATTTTGTAGTGTTTTCATTAAGCTACTGTGTGTGTTGGTACAAATACTTTACTCCTAACACTCTGAAGTTAAGCCTACTACTCGTGCCAAGCTACCAAGGGGGTAAGCACGGGTTAGCTGAGGGTGATTCTCTTTTACCTCTTTTAAACATATATTTACGCATATAGACTTGCCTTCAGAATTTTGTGGTATTCAATGTTCTGGTCACAATATTGTTGCAGAAAAATATTTTTGTTGTTGATATTCTGAAATGCAAACCCCTTTACTTGTCATACAGTTATGTACTGGTGGAGTTTCTGCATTTTTTAGACTGATCTGTGGGCAGAAATGTTTGCTGATCCTGAGTGTGTGAATCTTGATCAGTGAATTGCAGGTTATTGATAAGCTTTCTGTTCCCCTTAGGTGCTTAAAAAACCTGTGAGTTGGGGCTTAGTTTTTAAGGGCCTAATTTAGATTTCAGCGGATAGGTTACTCGGTCACAACAGTGATGGATAGTCGGTCAAAATATAAATCCCATAGGATGCAATGGAATTTATATCTCGGCAGATAGGCTATCCTTAACCTGATTGCCGAAATCTAAATCTGACCCTAAGTTTTCGAAGGAGCTTTCCTGAGCTTTGTTAGTTCCTTCAACATCTGTTTTCCATCACTGGTTTTTGGGCCAAATTCAGGATTGTAACTAGTTGATATTTACTGCACTCCCAAGTCATTTCCTCCTTTGTAAACCATTAGGATCTGGTGACATTTGAGAGGGGAAAATAGGTTAGAAAAGGGGAAACCGTGAAAACAACATGTAAGCAAGCTCTGATGCTGAACATCGTCCTTCATCTGACCTCCCCAACCTGGACCTGTCTGGTAAAATTGCTCATGTGGTATCTGGTTTTCTTTAAGTGGAAGGAAAGAGAGTCTGGCCTCCTTCCAAACAACTCTGTGGAGTGGTAATAATGCATTTATTTGGCAATCACAAGAAAAACAAGACAATTTTAAAATAAAATCAATACATTAAATCTCACATAGTTTGTTACAATTGAATAAACAGAGACAATTAATATACACAACATTTCCAAGCAAGTGACTTTAATCACTCGTACAAGTTAGTAAGACGAAGATCCTTCAGGACAGAATGTGTTGCTTTTCCATCTCGATGTTTGTGACAAAAAATGCTTAAACTGTAAGGAAATTTTACAGCAATTGCAAAAACAGTCACCCAGGTCTCATTTGATGGATCCATGTGGCCTCCAGCATGGAGGTGAGCAATCTGGACCCCACATTGGCACAGAATTTAAAGTAAAAGACCAAGTCCATCAAGGTTTCAATTGAGCTTCTGTTACACAGGCGATGTAGCGATGGGTCAGAACCGCAATCTTGCTTTGTCCTGCTGCTTGGAAAGGGATATGTCCTGAACTGAGTCTAGTAAACCACTTTCTGATGTGAGAATCTTCCACATTCAGTGGGTATCCAAATCTGTGGTTGGCCTCTTTTTAAACCAGTGTCTATCTGACATCTGGGGAACACTTGGGCTAAGACTGTAGGATTGAGCACCTACATGAACAAGAGTATTTATCAAGACACTACACTGAGGAGCACCCCATGAATATTCAGGTTTAAATCCCTCTTTATACCTGCTTGTGTCACTGAGGTGAACTAAGGCAAATCTATTTATTGGTGTAAAGTGTACATTGTTGCTGAAATTGCATCCCCTTATGTATTCATCAAAACATGTTCTGAACAGACAGCACTGGTGGTGATGGAGGATAACCCTGTAACCCCGTGCCATATGTAGATAGGATTAGGGACCTGGCCTTATACACCTTAAATATGGGACACATGAGCTATCCACCAAGTGTTCACCAGAAATTAAATAGTTAACAGGGCACTATTGAACTACAAATCTACAAATACATGGTCTGGAGGGTTGGTCTTCAGTAATCTTTTAAGATTGAGTTATTTTTTTCAACGGAAGATTCCATACAAATTAAGAGAACACAGCTCCATTGAACGATTGAATGTTTGTTTGATGGACACAGACATCGGTCGAAATGCATTAAAAAAAGATTGGGAACTGTGATGCTGCATGCAATGGGGCGAGGTCGATGAAGGTGGTGGGAAAAATAATGCACAGCTTAAATGAAAAATAGATTTGGAAAAGTGAAGTTAATTAGTGGTAATTGCACTATTGTGTATTTTGAAACCTCTATTGGTTAATGCACTGAGAGGTCTGTGTGAAACCAGAAAGCCACATAGTAAAATCTTGGTTGGTGCAGTGGAGAACTGTGGCTTGTTCATTGTTAGTGCTGTGAGGGCCCAGCCTCTGACAGAAAGCACTGAGAATGTGTAAGTCATTTTGTTAAACCTGCATTAAACACAATATAAGACAGACTGCTACAAAACATGCAAAAAAGTTTAAGATGAAATAGTTTTTCCAAAATATAGGTTTTAGTAATGCCCATACTGTACTTCATCATATATTTTTATTTAACTGTCCTGAAAAGGACACAATTCACAGCAGAGCTGGTAACTCCCTTGCACTACCAGTTGACAAGTATAAATCTTTGTTACCACAAAGCTTCAGGTGATTCGATCAATTACACCAGTACCTGCTCCCAAGCCCGCTTTACATTTGCAGATTAAACAGTTGTGCACATTAGCATTACTTTCAGGTGAGGACGCACCCTGGCAAGAAGGCCTGTTTATTGTTAAGCTGCCTGCCTACTCTCACAGAACAGGAGTCTCCCTGAATGAAACTTAAGCTGAAACATTTGCAGGCTCGGAGTTTACCTCCTGGGTCAGGTGTATTTTCATAAAAAGTAGGGGAAGGTTTTTTCATAAGTTAAGAAAATAGTGGCATGTTGTGCCCCTCGGATCCCACCCTCTTCGACCTCTGGGCACAGAGAAGGTTTGCAACTTGTCCGCGTTGTCCACAACAATTAGCCAGGCCGCCCCCACAGAAGATACTGTCTAGAGGCTAAACTCTCTTTGCATTCCTCTCACAGATCCAGTTCGCCTCCACCTCACAGCTTTCTGAATAAATTGATGTCTTCTTCGAGGCCCCGCATCTCCCTCCCTCATTGGTGCCGGTTATCTGGAACCTGTACAGGAAAACATGACAGAGTGAGGCCAGGAATGTGTTGTTTGTAAATAACATTCTGCAAACTAAAACACGTCTGGATACTTAAATGAAAAAAGTTTTAGAGCACTTAAAAGGGGTCGACCTGAGATCACTTAATCTTGTTGTCCTAGTCAGCAGGGGTATTGGGGGGTGGAAATGTTTGCACCTTGGCCCTGAGGGGCGAGCAGCTGCTCTTCAAAAGTGTCCATTCCATAATTAGCCTTTGATTGACTCTAAGAAAAAAGGGATTGCACAACATAATTATTATTGTATTTTTCTGATTAAAATAACTTTCACGTAGCCATCAGACAAACCTGACTTTACAGCAAATGTCAAGTTGCCTTTTGGGGGTTGCTAGTTTATTTTTAGGACTATGTGTATGGGCTCAAAATTCAGAATATGTAAACTGAGCTTTGATATAAAGCTGACTGTCACACACGCAAAAGCCATTTGGAAGTTGTGTTTCAGATTTTTACAGCGTGGGATAGTTCGTACGGACAGACTGCTTAAGTCACATCCAACACCGAAAGTAAACTCGGTCTTTCATAAACATGACACATTGGAAACAGCACTGACAATGCCAATCGTTTTGGCTTTTCTGTAGTAAAAAGCTAAGCTCACATAAAACACAGACAAAGCGTGGGCAAGACAAGTGCAGCTGCAGTAACACAGATATCAGGTACTGACAGGTGCAGCTGCAGTAACACAAGTATCAGGTACTGACAGGTGCAGCTGCAGTAACACGGATATCAGGTACTGACAGGTGCAGCTGCAGTAACACAGATATCAGGTACTGACAGGTGCAGCTGCAGTAACACAGATATCAGGTACTGACAGGTGCAGCTGCAGTAACACAAGTATCAGGTACTGACAGGTGCAGCTGCAGTAACAAAGATATCAGGTACTTAGGTGCAGCAGGAGAAACAGCACAGGGTTCTGTCAAACACACAAAGAGAAGGCAGACCACAGACAGCCAACACACAGAATGACCTGCCAGGAAGAACTGGTGACGTTTTTTATTGATACTCATTTTGGCAAGTTTATATTCTAACTTTAAAGCATTCTACCAAAAATGTCTGTGTCTACTTTGTGCAGCTTTTTATCTTACAATGCACATCTTTGTATTATATTTGATAGAATTTCGACTGTGTTTATTAAAAGGCAGCATCAATCAGGAGACAAAGCTTGCATCATTGCATAAGGCTTTTCTGGGGCTCATCCAGCAACATCCAAGGATGTGCTTCCGGTTTTCTGCAGAATGTAAACCTAGTTAAGATTTTATTGTGAATCATCTGGTCACAAATCATCTGGTGTTCCTTTTCCCTTTAACCTTGAGATATGCCAGCCTCTCTTTCTTGAAGGGCTAGCATTCTTTCCCACTTTCTGTTTCTCCGAATTGTTGAACTATCAGCAGAGGTCAGGGTCGTAGCTTTTGAAGGAGCATCTGAGTGGGGAAAGATGTGGGCAACTTACACATGATCCAGTGATCCCCTCCAGGCTAATTCTCAGACTCCTTCTCTTCCAACATAACCTAACCACACAAGCAACCTGTGGATCTCCAGACAATTGCATATATATTGAACTCTTCTTGTAAACATATATGAAAAAGAGACATTGAAAGACTATAAATACCATAATGTATACAAAAAGGTCTACAAAGGAGATAGTGTTCTATAAAGTGAGTGGCCACACAGTGCAGGTGAAATAAAGACCACCCAAAATACCTGGTAAAGTGTGATCAATTGGAAATGGTGAAATACAGGAAAGGCCAAAATGTCCAATTATGAAGTAAATCGAAATGAACATGTGTAGATAAAGTTAAAAAGAATTCTGTGAACTTTTTATAGCCATATGATTTCTAAAAGTCTTTTTGCCATAGACTGTGAATGACGTTTCGACCCTATTGCTGTTCCAGTGTCATAATCAGGACAGACAGTTTCAAAGCTGTGATTCTTTCTTTGTGTGTTTCTTAGAGATCAAGCAGGTTTGGTGTAGGATGCCAAGAGACGTTTCTAAACACAGCTGCACAAGCCCCTTTTTGGTGTCAGAGGACCTAATAGACAACATTTTTGAGGATTTTCATTTTGAACTTGCAAAGGGTTACAGCCCCAAAGAGTGGGAAGGTTGACGTTTTCATAAAGGGTTTTTGCAGGGTCCACCATAGCTATTTAAAAGAAATCTTCACAATGGTGTAACAATCATATTTAATAGTTTAAAAAATCAGGACAATAATTAAAGATGGTGCAAGGGGCCCCGTGCCATGTTTAGGACTGCACGAGCTCCACTGCACATGTCAGTCCCATCTATTGTCAAGATCATACATCTACCAGGCCTGCACACCGATGCTCCACATACCAGGGCCACCAACAGCAAGATGCTGAGCTCTACTGAAGACCCAGAACTCCACTGTGCCCAAGAGTCAGCAAGGAGCTTCACTTCCATGGACCTTGTACTTCTCTTAAGTTCATCAGTTATAGAAACATTGATGGTCTCTTCACATTTTCTTCTGCAGGGAAAGATAAACGTTTCTTTTCTTTAAGACTTGTAGAAGCCTGGTAAGGTATAAAACTATCATGCCACTGGGGGTGATCCTAAGACAATCCATAACAATGTGTGGCCTAAAGAACACATTCTTTCACTGAAGTGTGATGCTACTTAAAGTCCTTGGCAGTTAATTTAACACATAGCAGCTGTCATAGATTACTTATTCTTATTTACCAGATGGTCATTGCTTGTGAGCAAAAAACTGTTATCCTGCAACTTCCTGTTTCATCATCATCAAAAGCTTGTCTTATGTTGTCTTTATTCAGCCCCATCTCTAGTCTGGACAAGCCTCCATTCTTGGCCCATATAAGGGCTCTTTCTTTAAGAGTTCCTCAGTGGAATCCGATCAATCCTCCACTACTTATTATCAATTGTCTGATGTGTTCTCCTTCACTTCTAGCCTTCTGAAAGTGCACAGACATACACAAGTTGTGAACAGAAGATGTAGGCATTGTTTTTGCTTGGTGTACTCTGAACACTGCTTCAGTGCATATGTAGAGTAGGGTTGACATACATAAACCTTTTGCATTGATAGTGTGACATTGCAGATGCCTCTGGAAACTCCGTGTTTCCCCCAAGAATCCTCGGAAGGCAATTTGATCACAAGTAGCACTGAACTCTTTAGGTTGTGTTTCGATGGAAGTCTGTAGCTGTATGCTGTGTCCTATGTGGAAAGAGTCCAGGTGTCATACGTGTGGACTGGAATGGTACTTCTTTCATGAGCCTGTGTACGTTTTTAAGGATAGAGTAGAGCGTAGTTAAATGAGAAATAAATTCTCCTCTATTCATTCACATAATCAGGATTTGTAAAGTGCGGCTAATCATCCAGGGGAGTATCCAGGAGCTTGCTGGTCCTGGAGCTCATTCTAACAGTCTGGACTAGAGGGCCCTTTGGAAGGAAAGCACACTCAAAAATGAGGTGAAAAAGCAAAGAGAAAGCAGCAAAAATGAGTGAAGAAGCAAGTACAAAGCAGTGAAAACGAGGGAAGAGCAAGGAGAAGGCACTCAAAAAACGGAAGAAAAACCAAGGAGAAGGCAGTGAAAATGAGGGAAAAGCAAGGAGAAGGCACTCCAATAATGAGGGAAACAGCAAGTAGAAAGCAGTGGAGAATGAGGGAAGAACAAGAAGGCACTGAAAAACAGGGGAACAAGCATGGTGAAAGCAGTGAAAACTAGGGAAGAGCAAGGAGAAGGCACTCAAAACACGGGGGCAAAAAGCAAGGAGAAGACAGGAGCAAGAGCGATGCAACAGTACGGGAGAGCTGTACCATCGCTGTGTTTTGTTGCTGGAGTGTGGGATTATGGTGTGGTTTAAATGGTAGGGTTTTGGAGTCATGAGTGATGACTAGAAGGGTGCAACTGTTGTGATGTGACAATCAAGTTGTTGTGTTCAAACCTTCAAGGGAATTAAAAGAAGTTTATAATGGAGTCGGTTAAGTATATATATATATATACTTGTGTTTGGTTGCTTTGTGGGTTTATTGTATGGCCAACATGAGAAGTGTTTTGATATCATGATCACAGCGGTGCTTTTATCATGCCTCCTGTGCAGCTAAGAATCTGACGTGTCAATGCAGAGTGGTTATGGAGTACGGAAGATCCAAGGTAACTGACAGTGACCCTCTATGATGCAAAGCATGGAGTACTAGTGTGGAAGCTACACACAGCCCTGGTGTGGGCCAAGTGAATGAGATCAAAGGGGGTGTCAAATGCTGAGCAAGTGAAACTGCAGAAGTCACTCAGCTGAGGGTGATCCACTCACTCCCTGGGTTTGTGCCCCGAGTGTTTACACAGAGGAAGCAAATTCAGAATTCTGCCCCCTAGTGGCTTCAGCAGCACGTGCACTCAGGTCTTTTTCTACCATCCAATCAAGATGAATGCAAGGAAAGACACGGGCGCGCGACTCCTCATCCTATTGGCCACGAGGATGCCCAACATGAAACTGGTAAAATCTGACCAATAGCAGCAGAGAAGGTACTCACAAGTCACTGTTTAACACGGAACCATTCACCCAGGTCCACTTCTTGTCGGGGCACGCGAGGAAAAGTCCGAGCCAGACTGGGTTACCGTGATTCACCATGCGGCGTACAAAACTCTGTGAACGGGATAAAAGTACACAAAGTTAATGCTGGCAAAGGAAGACTCATATTTTGATCTGTTTCAACATTAGACTTTATGTTATTAGATTTGGACGTTTGTGTTACTGATGTTTATGTTACTGAGAGAGCGTAGCTTACATAATCAACATTAACATGAAATGTTTAGGAACTAATGTGTAATAATGCAGCATTAAAAATTTATAAATGTATTTTGCTAAAACGTGCGCTTGAAATGTACTCACGGGGAGTGGCCGCCAACATATACAGGGACTAATGAAACTGACTAATTATGTTAAAACATTATGTTATGATATGATTTTACACTAATAATAATAGATATATGTAAAGATTTTGCTAATAAATTATTAGGCCTTAGTTAGCATGAGTCGAGGCCTAGCTACCCAGCTCTCATATTAAATGTGTTTTTCTAACGTTCAGTTTGCTGAGTTGCTGAAGGACATGAACTCTTGTTTTTTACAAACTAGAAGCTGAATGTAACTCTAGTAGATCCATTCTCATGAAATTTGACTTGCTTGTAGAAACATTTTAGCTGAATGCAACACTGTAGATCACTCGTAGGTACAAGGTCGGCTGAACCGGTACAGACAATGGAGCCACTGACTGAAGATGTGCAAAGGACCACAAGACTATGAAATCATACCGGACATTCCACCCGCTAAAGACGTCAATCCTAAGGACCAATAAAATACGTGAGAACTGTTATGGGGTGACAAATTCGATAAGCTAATGTGAAGACAATTGGTTAAAGATAGTGGGGTGCAACCCCTTGTCCAACCAAATTTTAGGGGAATGTACAACGAAAAGGGGATAAAAACCCTTGACACCAGGAAGTAAATTAGACTAGAGAACAGGAGGGAAAAGAGAGAGTTAGGGGAGATGCTGATGCGTTTTGCTATGACCCAGACATTTTGTCACTCTGCATAGAGACTTTGCTGTTTGGTTCTTAAAACAATTCTTGCTTTATAAATTGCCCGTTTACACTTTACCTCCTTATGAGGGAAGTGCCCCCCTTTTACCCGATTGCTGAATTCCTGATGGCGAATCAACTGCTGACCTGAGGACCAAGACCGAACCTGAGTGCTGACCCAAATACGGAGGGTAACTATATGACAATGAAATTGTAATTGTCTGTTTGCTTTTCCTTTCTAGGTACCAACTGCTTCTTTGACAGAGACCATAGTTAGATGTTTTCCAAATCGGTGTTACAAAATTGTTTTGCATGAAGCCCAACATGCCAATGCTAATTCGAGGTTAGGAGAGGGGTCCACTAAACTGACGCAAATAGACAAATGACTGAATCTATGCTTTGTTGAACAACGTGATGTTACTCTGCTAAGGATAACCTATGTTGGCGCTGTGTTATGTGCTAATATTCATGATTCTTACTTTGATGAAATCTTATCAGAGTTGCCATATTGTGACTATGCTAATGTGTTTCTTGGTTTTGAGACTAATAAACTCGCTAGTAGAATTGTAATCAATAGGGAATAAACTTCACAAAATCTTACTAAACTGGTGTGGTTATTCATGACTGAAAGATCATGGTGGTTTGGGAGTTCTATTAAATGTCTTTGATTAATTTGAATTGTTGTATTACTGTGAACTTTGATGACATTATTGACATATTGATTGACATGCTGATTAGCTATCTCATCCTAAGGTGTCTTCAATCAGGGTCAAAAGATTCATTGGCCTAAAACGAGTCCCAAAGTGAGTAAATTAGTCATAAATGGACGCGTTAGCATTACATTAAGTCGAAAAGTATTCTTAATTAAAAAAAACAATAATGTAATGTGTCTAATGATAATGGGGCTGGGCTATCCAGATAGCACTAGTTTCAATTTATAGAGAAATGCGGCGTTGTGGGAAAGGATGAATGGCCCGTTCATCGCTAAATATGCCAGCTGAATATTAGAGTTGCTCTAGTGCTTTGAGACGTAGGGAGTGAACTGCTATGTAGACAATTTGGAAACGGATGATTGTGCAGAATAACCATATTCATACACAACACTCGTTGTATTCAGGGAACTACAACTCATTATTTGACTGGTCCTTGATAGTGAAACTGGGGTCGTTCTCGTCAGTTTAAGTGCACCCGTGTAGGGTGACCACCTCCCTCCGGGTCATTAAAGATGACGTCTCCAGTCCTGAGCTTTTCAACTTTAAATCATTGTTTTCAGATGTGTTTCGATAATTTATGAAGTTCAAGTGGAAACAAAACAAGACTGCAATACCCAGAATGCACTAGATAATCCAAGTGTGGGATGCTGCAAGAGCAGATAATAACTTGTGATATTTTATTCTGATGATGATGTTTTTTAATTGTTGTGTATCAACTGGTTATTCTGCACAATCACCTCTTCCCAAATTGTCTTCTTAGCACTTCACCACCTAAGTCTCAAAGCACTAGGTCATCTCTTACTTTTTCCGCAGCTCATCGCTCCTCATTTAAAGGTCATATGCAGTGGTGTAGCTTCAGGAGGGTGTTTGGGGTGTCACCCCCCTAATAAATGTAAATAGTTGGGTGCAGCGGTTTAAGCCGTGCATGGTGAGGGGGTCTGTCGGTTTTCAGCAGGAATCTTTACATACACACAGACAAAAGCGCAGGCACACTTTCTACCCCTCTATGTTTTGAAAGTCCTAAGAAATTTTATTTATTTGACAAAATATTATATTTTGCCTCCCTTAATACTCCTACCAACCCCCACTTCTCTCTCTCTCTCTCTCTCTTCCCACTACCCGCCAGACCTCTCTAGTGCACCCGCTTGTCGCATATAGTATTTTAACATCATATGCAAGCTTGATTGTTGGAAAATCTGAAGCTCACACCTTCCAAATTTACTGACCAAGCTATGTCCCTGCTGATGTGACTCCCAGAGCACACAGGCATTTCTGCAGGGAATGCTGTACTCCAAAGTTCTGTTTGCTGACAAGTATCTCAAGAGTCAATGTCAGCCTGGAGTGAAATATTTGGATTGGGAGAAGATTTTATTGCACAATCTAGGCTCATGTAGACGGTGATTGTTGGTCTACCCTTAGCCCGCAACATTTCCCAAAAGGAGTGCTGAAATGGGTGCACCCTTTATGTCTAATTTAACTCTATTCTATACAGCACTTATAGAGCGCTTGGCTATCCATGGGCCGCCCAGCGCTAAAGTGTGTCACAGAATCAGTATCAGGGTCCGGGGGGACTTAAAGGAGCCTGTCTCCAAAGAGCCATGTTTTCAGTGCTTTCCAGAAATCGAGTTCCTTTTGAACTGATTTTAATGCGGGGGAAGGTTATTCCACTATTTAGCCACATTGTAAGTGAAGGAACACCCATCATAATTTATCCTTTTGAAAAGGGGAATCTTGGCTAAATGAGCATTTGAGGTGCAAAGCAATCTACTCAGGAGGTATTGAGATACCAGAGATCGTAGGATCGGGGAGCCTTTGCCAAGTAGAGCTCTGTGGGCAGTGCAGAGTGGTTTCAATTTAATTCTCTCGTTCACCGTGAGCCAATGAAGGGAGCGTAATGCTTGTCTCTGATGTCTGGGGATAATATACAATAGTCGAGCCGCAGAGTTCTGCACAATCTGAAGTTTTCTTACTGTGGCCTTGTGCGCTCCCAGGTATAATGAATTCCCATAGTCCAGGCGTGACAGAATGAGTGCCTGTACTACCAACCTTCTCGACATGGAGGGAAGCAGAGGGAGGGTTGTTCAAAGCATTCGCTGCATACCCTAGCCGGTAGCTGAGCACTTTATTGCCTGGGATTCAAACTTGAAGGCTATATCCAACAGATTCGCAGGGTCTTCATAGCTGTTTTTGGTACGGAAGAGTTCCCCAGACAACTTGGCAAGCCCAAATATAAAGCAGGATTGAAGTTATTTGCAAGGATCATCAGTTCCTTATTGTTTCCATTGAATTTTAGACAAGAGTCCTTCATCTACTGAGCCACGTTCACTAAACAGGGACCCAAGGGAGGGCACAAAGAGTCTTGGTTGGCTTAAGGGAGACAACCAGTTGCATGTCATCAGCATAAGACACTAATGAAATCCCAAAAGGAAGAACAATGTCCACCAGTAGTCTCATGTACCAATTAAAAAGGGTAGGGCTCAGTGATGAACCCTGAGTAACTCCACATTTTTGAGGAAGGATTTCTGAGGTATTGTTACCGTCAAAGACCTGAAAGGTCCTATCCTTTAGCAAAGACTTCAGCCATGCTGAAGCAGGGCCTAAGATTCCCACACTCTGTAACCGATCCCCAAGAATACCAAGGCTTTTGGTATCAAAAGCTGAGCTTAGGTCAAGGAGGACATTTTCTGTTGTTCCTTCCTGGTCAGGTAGCTTTTTGGCTTCTTTTACTATGGCTAGAAGGGCTCTCTCTGTGCCGTAATACAGGCCAAAACCCGTTTGAGTGGGGTGTAAGTATCATGATTCTCAAGGACCTCTGACAGTGCAAGATTCACATGTTTTTCTACAATTTTGCTTATCCCAGGAAGGAGGTACATAGGGCGGAAGTTACCCATGTCAAGCGGATCCAGATTAGTTTTTTTTAAATAGACTTTAACCATGGCATGTTTCCATGCTTTAGGGGCCCAGCCAAAGGTTAAGGAGAGATTTGCCATCTCTAACAGAACTGGAAGAACCTCATCTGTTACTTTTCCTAAAATATGAGGTGGTATTTGATCCTTAGGTGAACCAGACTTAATTTTACCTGAGAGCTTGTCCAGGTTGTCTAGGTCATGGGAGGTTTCACCTTAAGTGAATACAGACTAGTATGGAGCAGGGCCTCCTTGAATCTATTATTATCATGCTCAACTGATTAATTGAACATATTAAAGATGTGCTGAATATTTATCATGAAAAAGTATGCCGGCTCATTGCATTGTGCTGTTGAAGGTTCAACAACAGAGCCCCTTGTGGATGACTCCAAAATATTTTTTTACTATTTGAAACATCTCAGATGTGGAATTAGCCGCTCCATTAACCTTTCTCTCACAGTACACTACTCTAAAACTAGTTTCCTCTCAATTTTGAAGCTTGATGGATGTTGGTTAACTTTTATTCTCAAAAGAAGTAAAAAGAGGTAGAAGAGTCAAGCAGGAAACTCACAGAAATCGAAGAAGCAATTGTAGCTGTCAGAAGAATAAGGAGAGTTTGCAGCAAAAGTTGCTGCAGGTTCACACACCATTAGAATGGATACCAGAGAAAAGAGCAGAACCCAGTCTTTTGCAGAGTTGATTAATTATGGAAAATTACTGTGGCACCACCACCAAGGCATTCTCACTATTCTCACTCTTGAATAAGAATAGAAAAGCCCAAACAGTCAGCCACCTAAAAGAACAAACAAATAGTGAGAAGAAGCCACTGGGATACTCACTGGGTGATTAATGATGGAAAAGTAAATGGGCAGGAAAGGCAGAGCCATGGGTGGTAGAGCCTGGCCATAAGAGACGGGAGCTGACCTCCGGATGGCTGCTGCACCAGTTTTAAGCTTATCCTGTGCATGGTAGACCATGAGCGGGCAGGCATGCCTGATGCTATAATAAGGATACCTAGAAGCAAGTTATCCTGTGCTATCGCTCAGTGCTGCTGGACTGATTTTTAGTGTGGGTGATACTATTCATGTCACACAAAAAACAAGTATAGCAAATGTGCCACACCCGTTCAGCAGGAGAGTGCGAAGCGTGTGGTATGTAGTAGGTGGTGCATTTTGGAGCTCTGTAATTTACAGCGAGCATATTTTCAGTAGAAATGGCCACTAAGCTTGCATAGACATGTCGTTTTACTGATAGACCTACATAGTGTGCAAAGATGTGTGGAAAAAAGGATTCAGCAAATATTTATCATTTGTACATCACCAGTAAAGTGTAATTTGAAATATGTCTACAGTTCATGTACAGGTGTTTAAATTTAGTTGTGTTTTTGAAAAAATGACATATCTCAGTCTTTCCTTTCACACTCCCTGTACTATCGCCTTGGTCACTTTTAAAAAATCCTCTAGCATTGCTTGTTTAAAGAATAAGCAACAATTTGTCAGATGACAGAGCCCAACATTTGACTTTTGGCTTTGAAGGCACATAGATGTGACAAGATAAATACAACATATAAAGACATCTTTATTGCTCATTTACCTTCTGAACATCCTCATGGTTATTTTGGGGTGCTGCAGCACCCCCAGCACCCACACTTCCAGTGTCTATGCTATCGCTGTGGCGTGGGTAGCATGGTGCTGTCCTTGTCCTCTGCAGCCTCCCTACCTCGGCTCTGGGATAAGACGCCGGGCCCCTAGTGCTTGTTGCTCTCTGAGATGCTGACTGACTTCACTTATGCTGCTACTCAAAGGAGAGGCAGTCAGGTCGGGAGCAGTTGTAGGGGTGCTGGTGCTTCCGTATGTCCAACCTCCCTCAAAACATCACTGCTGCTGACAAGTCAACTCAAAGTACCTTGCTGTACATACTAAGCAGAGATAAAAACATGCACCAGGAGTTTATGGCCTGGAAGTGCCATAGATTGTCCTCACTGACTCAAGTGATCAGCACTGAGGCCTAATAGTTGGCAGACATTTATATTTGGGCAAGTAATTCAGGAGCAACCTACTGAATGTCACAAGATGTCTCCTCCTCTGGACAATCATGAGCTTGCCATTGCAACTGATATCTAGTGACAACACAAGAGCGCCACATATTAAAATGCATTAATAATAATAATGCCTGCACTTTTCCTCTCTGAGATTGGGCTGGACTTTTTTCCTACATGCTCCTATAGATCAACACTCAGACACTATATTGTATGGACCTGTATCACATTCAGTTAAATAAAGGCCATATAAATAACGAATGGCAAGGCATCCTGATATTTCTTGCAGGAACTGACAAGCGGCAATAAGAAATCTCATCAGACACCTCCAGACCCAACCATGGCCTCGATACCCTAGAGGTCCCTATAAATGTGCTCAAAGACATCAATACCTCAATAAATACAGTGGACTCATCATTGAAGGAAACAATTTGAGAACTAAAACACATGCATACAGAATTCTCGCTCTTCAAAACCCAACTTTATTGAAGGTTTATAAAGGAGGGTCAAAGAGACACCCGACTGGCGCACAGGTATATGGCATTTACAGAGGAAGGTCAGGGATTTAGGAGACAGAAGAAGGCAAGCCAATGTCTGTCTATATGGCTTTCTAGAAATGGAAGAAGAGAACATTTTGGGCTTTCTGGTGACTTTTCTACCCAAGCTGTTAAAAGTGGATTATCCCCAACCTTTAAACTTTTTAAAAGCCCACAGACTAAAATCATGGCCCCTATGTTTACAAAGGCTCAAAACCATCCTTCTCTGCTGACATCTCCTTTGAAAAAAATGTGCTCTGTGAAAAATCTATTGCCCTCGGCCTGACATTAAAACGATACACAATTTAGTATTGCCTTTTAGACTTGCAAAAATGCTGATAAGGATTGAGAGGTGAACTCAAAAATTTAAAGATTTTCAGGAACTTTAGTCTTTTCTCGAATCGTTCAACCAACATCAGATGTAGGTGCTACTTTCCTGTCATGAAGAAAATGATGTGTCAGTATGCCTAAATTAATCTGTACCAGAAGCCTCAAAGATCAACACTGGTTCATTGCAAATGAGACACAAACCCATCCCCAGACCGTCTTCTCGAGAAGATGCCCCCTCTCAAGATAGAGAAATGTTCAGAACCCCCCTCATGAATTGGAATCCAGGTCACAATCAGACCATCTGAGGATATTTGAAAAACTCCCTGGGATTGTTCATACCCTGCAGTATGATTACTATTCCCAACATTGATACACTACTACTTGAAAAGTAGATACACACATTTTTAAGTAGTGGGGCAGCCCGTGGGCTTTCTGAGGGGAATCCCACCCAGTTTAGTGTTATGCATTGCTTTAATGATTCAGTGTTCATATCTTAGGATTCACCTCCTCTTGTTTTCTCTTGTTTTTATTATATGAATCTAAACTAAAAAAAACACCATACTCATAACTAACATTTGGATTTCTATTTGATCTCTTTGCATCACTGTCTAAAACTTGATAATGTCTATGACTGTGGGCTTCTCCCTGTGGTCCCTCAATGTGACTTGTAATTTTGTCAAATTAATTAAAAGTACTCTTTCACCTTAAATCGAAGAGACCGCATATTGCCCTCTTACAAGAGACACATTTGTCATTAGTGGAACTTGACAAATTAAAACAAGAGTGGGTTGTTGATGCTCTGTAGCTGCTGGAATTTTCTCCCACATCCAGAACAGGATGCTGTAGAACAAAAATGGTCACCATCCTAATTCTACCAGAGAGAATTTAAAACTGCTGGGTTCTATGTCTTCCCCAAAATAACAGTCCAAGGATACATGCAGGGAACTGGGTTTATATGTGCCCCTAATATCGAAAAATCTTCCTACTTTAATGCTGTGAAGAGGGTCTTAATGGAAAGTCATCTGCAAATAGTGATCAGTAGTGATTGGAAGTTAGACATAGATCCGGTACTCGATGCTTTCGGCCACCAGCCATCTGAATGGTGCTTAAAGAGGCTGCTGCCGGAACCATATTGGGTTTTCCATTGTACAGGAAAATCCAATAGCTTTCTCTCTTGCATGCATGCTACTGACTCTAGAATAGGCCACGTCCTGGCTCAAAGTGCTCTTCCTCCTTGAACTTTCAACTACGAAGTTGGGGTTGTCTGTGCATCTGGACATGAACTATTCATTCTGCAATTGTAGTTGCAACTTTTGATTCTAAAGAATAGACCTTGGAGGATGGGCACCTTAACGTACATGCTGCCGGAGGAAAAGAAAAAACTGCAGCACTCGTTTAAGGATTCCTTAGACCACAACACATAATTAGCTACCTCCTGGCAAATTCTCTGGCTGGCGGGACAGTACTCTAAGCGGGACAAACTTATGCGAGATGCTGCTACTGCACATAAAGCTTAACCAGAAGAATTTATTTGAATCAGAAATCCCATGCTCTATAGTTGCTAACATTCTCATCCCACAGCGTAGAACCTAAAGACATTAGGTGTAAAAATAGTATAATTTGAATGCCTAATTCACACAAAAGGCCACAAAACCATCAATTAAAGGAACAACGGTAGGAGTGAGGGGAAAATTCATTCAGCTTCCTGTACCCCAATCGGAACAAAGGAAGTCAAATCAGTGACCCTTCTGATATCTTACAAATGTAGCGCCCTGCTTTCTTGCCCCCATGACACTGCCAGGGAAGTTGTTTTCTTCTATGCCAGTCAATATGCACTCCACCATGATTGGCTGTCTGCAGTCTGAGGGAAAAGTTGCGGCCGCCCTATTGTGCATCACCACTTGGTCTCGGGGGAAAAAATAAAACTTAAAAGTGTTTGAAGGGGTCAGGTTAGAGGTACCCTTACTCCATGGAATGGATAGAGGTGTCTGTAAGGGACCCCTCATGAGAAAGAAGTTGCCCAAAAATGATTTTTTAGAGCACACAAGGATCTGTGAATCTTCTGCAGTGCTCAGCGTGGCCCTCAGATGGGTCCGCAGTGGATCCATGATTCCAGATCCCAATGAAAAAAACTTACACCCAGTCACAGACCCACACAGCCACTCACACTCCCATTGGCACACTCACAGACCCACTCACACACTGATATACAGACACACTCAAACACCCACTCACACTCCCATTCACACACCCATTCACAGACCCAATCACAGACCCACAAAACCACTACCACAGTCTCTCACACACCCACACAGTCACTCACAAACCCGCTCACACACCCATTTACACACCCACTCGCACACCCATTCACATACTCCAAAGACCTCTCACAGACCCACGAAACCCCTACGACACCCACTCACAGACCCACAAAGACACTCACACTCCCTCTCACGCACCCATTCACACACTCACACACCCACTCACAGATCTACAAAACCACTTCCACACCTACTTACAGAACCACGAAACCATTACTACACCCACTCCCAGACCCACACAGCCACTGCCGTTCCCACTCATAAACCTATTCACACACACACACACACGCACACACCCACTCACAAACCCCCAAAAAACTACCACGCCCACTCATAGACCCACCTAGGCACTCACACACCCACTGACACAGCTGTACAACAAAATAACAGACACACCCACTCACACTCAGATACAGCTACATACACACCCTTTCACTGACCCACACAGCCACTTACTCACCCACTCACACACCCATGCAGCAAAACCACTGACACTTCCACTCACATACCAATACCACTAAGAGACCCAAACAGCCACTTTCACACCCACCCACCAAACCCTCACATGCCCCCTTACACACCCACACAACCACTCACACAACCACTCACACACCCACTCAGAGTCTCAGAAAACCACTGACACCCGGGTTGGCTGCATGTGGGGCGTTTGCCACAGGTCCTAGCCGAAGGGTGTGTACGGCAGCGGTTGGATTAACATATGGTAATTTAATATTACTTTACATTTAAAAAAAACTTTAACATTCATTGAAAAAACAAAGGTTACATGGCAGTAATAGTTATGAAATAGCACTGAAAAACATAGACATTCATTGTAAAAAACAAAGATTAGAGAGACATTATTGTTAGAAATTAACGTTAAAAATGTAAAAATTCACTGAAAAAAACAAAGGTTACAGGAATAATACAGTTAGGAAATGGCATTAAAAAAACCTTAGAAATCCACTAAGAAACCAAAAGTTACATGGGTGCTATAGTTAGATTCGAATTGTACACATACAAAACCATAGAGATTCAGCAGACATAGGCCCATATTTATACTTTTTGACGCACAACTGCGCCAACGCAGTTGTGCGTCAAAAATTTGACCGCTGGCTAACGCCATTCCCACGCGCCATGCGGGCGATCTATTAAATGAATGACGTTAGCCGGCGCTGCGGACTGGTGTGTGTAAAAAAAAATGACTCACACCAGGCAGCGCCGGCGTATGGGAAAATGGGGGTTGTGCGTCAAAAAATGGTGCACTTCAGGTCTGAGGCAAAATTCAGGCCTCAAACCGGATTTGCGCCATTTTTTTGACGCCCAACCTCCATTGACATGACTCCTGTCTTAGCAAAGACAGGAGTCATGCCCACTTGCCCAATGGCCATGCCCAGGGGACTTATGTCCCCTGGACATGGTCATTGGGCATAGTGGCATGTAGGGGGGCCCAAATCAGGCCCCCCTATGGCACAAAAAAAATCTGAAAAAAATACTTACCCGAACTTACCTTTACTTCCCTGGGATGGGTCCCTCCATCCTTGGGTGTCCTCCTGGGGTGGGCAAGGGTGGCAGGGGGTGTCCCTGGGGGCAGGGGAGGGCACCTCTGGGTTCCTTCCGAGCCCACAGGTCCCTTAACGCCTGCCCTGACCCAGGCGTTAAAAAACGACGCACATCAGGCTGTGCGCCGTTTTTTAAGGCCCACCCCCTCCTGTGTGTCAAAATGACGTCAGAGTATAAATAAGTGGCACAGGCCTTAAAGTCATTTTTTGGAAGGGAACGCCTACTTTGCATATAATTAACGCAAGGCTGGTTCCCCCTTCCAAAAAATGACGCACATGGTGGAATTTTGACGCCCGCGGGGTCGGACGTCAAAGTATAAATATGGGGCAGGGTTTGCGCCGATTGTGCGTCAAAACTTTTGACGCACATTCGGCGCAAACAGAGTATAAATATGCCCCTTAGTTTATAGTTATAGTTATTGCAAGAAACTATAACTCACGCCCTCACCATGCACTACTAATTACCCCCACATATTACATAGGTCATGACATATATGACATCACTGATTATATCTCTGTAACATTCGCAGTAAAATTATTGATGAGAAATCTATGCATGGCGGGGGCGTGAGTTAAGTTAGCTTAAGGTATGAGTTTTAGTTTCTTGCAATAACTATGTTTGTTCACAAGTGTCTCCGCTGTGTCCACAGTTCCTCTCCAGATGATAAAAAGGTAATTGATAAAACAGAGCCATAGGATAGCATTCTCCATGTCCTGTGCTGCATCTTTGGTGATGGACACCTGCTTTGCCCCCAGCTACGCAAACCTGTTCATGGGCTGGTGGAAGGAGCTGGTGTCCATCACCGAAAACAAGACACAGGACATAGAAAATAACGTGCGCCCCCACCATGCACTATTTATGACCTCACATATGACATCACCCATGACACGTTTTATGACATTGTTTATGACATTATTTAGGACATAAACCAAGACAGTAATGATGGCATCACTGACTAGCATTTCCTTTTAGACCTCTGTCTGTGATGACAGGTGTGTGTACTATAGTGTGGAGAATGCCATGGACATTGGCAGTGCAGGGGCCCTATATGGCCCCCAACACCGGCTTCTCAGCAGCTTGTTCATGGCAGGGACCCATGCCATGAGAAAGCTGGTGGAAAGCTGAGGTGTAATTAGCCAGGAGGCGTTCAACTCAACGCCGCTCTGGCTGAGTACAACTCAGACGACCGTCATAACGTCGAGAAACACATTCCCAGTGGAGGTGGGGCCCCTGACGTTCCTCCTGCCAGGGTTGTATTGTGGCTGTCAGACCGCCACAGATGCGGTGGTCCAACATTGACCCCGAGGCTGGCGGTCCTTGGGCAGCCAGCCTCGCAATGAGGCCTTAAGTAATTTGCAGAGAATCACAGGATGTCGAGCCACAGTCATTCTGATTAGAGCAATTTCATATCTATCTTACCTGACACACTAATTTGAGTAATTTCTGTAGCCTGGTGTCATAGTCTGCTAAATGTTACACCGCCATCTTGTGTTAAAAGAAAGTAATCACACAATGTAGATAGATTACACACAATTTAGTCTGATACAACAAACGTTTGGCACACACCGAACAGGGGCTTTAAAGTTAGAACAAAAACTAGACGAGGGCAACAAGGAACTTCTAGGGCACTTGTGTGGAAAAGAGAAAGGAGAGAGGAAATTGGAAGCCAACATATCATACAGGACAAACTCATTTATGGGCCATTTATTGAAGAAGTATAGATTTCGGATATATTCTCAGTGAAAGGAGGAATATAATTTTGATTGTTTCAGAGACCGCATCTGACCTTCACGCTTGCTGAAAAGGACGTTTTCAAGTTTGATTTCCATTCATTATCAGCTATATCTGTAATATTACTTAAGGCTACGTTAAAAGATGCTGCTGTGCGTCTGCTCTAAAAAAAATCAAACCAAATCAGCATTTCCTCCTTGCAAAGTCGATGAAGATTACCTTTGAATTACTAGTAACACGGGTTAATGCAAAGATTCGGCAACAGCCACATGACCTGTTATATAAAAGGTGTTGTTTAGAGGGTTTCTTTATAGCTTTTCCTTTCAGGTCCTTGAGGAAGAGCTGCAGATGTCAAACATGAGACCATATGGACCTACTGACTATGCACGTCCACAAAAACTATTCCTGATTGACCTAGTTGTGAACCTTCACATATCTTGCCACATGCAAATCACACAAGGCTTAGATGAAATGAAGTTTTTACAGATATAATTACTCTACAGGAGCATGTCACGTGCTGCATCAAGACAAGATCTGCATTAGTGAGTTGTGATTTTTACAGAGTGTAACCGGCCCCTCGCATCTCACCTCAGAGCGCTGGTAGGTCAGGTGGTATTAGACTGAAAGTAGTGTCTGCAGTCAGTGCTGACCGCCACAGTACTTTTTTTCCTTTCGTTTTAGTCATAATGCTGTGCAATAGAGCTAAAACACATTGACAAAGCCAATAGCTCTAATCTAGGGAGATCTACTGCTTTTGCCAGTGGCTGTTTTTTTGTGAGTTTTAAAGCAGCGCTTTCACGCTCAGTTGTTTTTAAAGTGCAAATCCAACCCAGATCGGTACAGAAAAAAAACCTCAAACGTAATTTTATGGAGTCAATTAACCAAAATGACACACACACGAACACACACACAGACAGACAGTTATATATTTTCATATTTTTTAAATAGCTTTTCGTACAAACACTCGCTCTTACATAAACACACTCTCACCCACAAGCAGGCACACAACACACATTTAAAAGCATTTTTACTTACCTCAGCTGCCAAGAAAGGGTATATGCTAGCTAACTACTCAATTTCTATTACACTAATAGTGAATGAATCACTACTGTTCACTATTTGTGTAATAAAAATTGACAGAAAACGAAGAGAGCGAGTTCCCAACAGACGAACATAAGGACGAGCTGCCACTGTGTTCCAGACAATGAATTTGTCACCTCTGAGGCCAGGGGTTGCAAAGGGCAAGCTGGGAGTCACAGCTGCGACCCCAGGCGACCCCTAAATGTCTCTGTGCCCAATTTTGTAGACCTCCGCATGCATGTTGAATGCGTGAGTATAAAATAGCATGGCAGCCTTATCGTCGCGCTTTATTTTTATGCCATAATGCACAGCAGACGCTATGCTGTAGTGCGTGGTTAAAAAAACATTAGAAAGGCCAATCTGTCTTTGCTAATGATTGTTTAAATATTAAGTAGGTGGGAAATATTTGGGGTTTTGAGCGGTTTGTGCAGCGTACTGAAGTGAAAACTGGTCCACAGTAAGGGGCAAATTCTTAATTTTCCACTAGATGGCACTAATTACCAAGTGAATTAATTGATATAGACAGAGTCGTAACACGCAGAGCGTGCCACAGTTAACATTTACCCAATAGCAGGGAATACAGAAGAAAACTTCTACAAGTGCTTATTTACGAGCACCTTGTGCCACAGTGGCGTCACTTTTATTGGCTGCTGCGGCGGTGCAAGCAGTCCCCTACACTGCGCCACAGTTACAAACTGGCCGGTCAAACATACATGCGCACTGAGGGGGAGTGCTGTGCACTCCACGTTCGTGCTCATCACAGCTCCGTGGCCACACCCATTTTACCATAAAATGATAATAAAGAGAGCAGGTGTTAAACTGACGCAGGGCTTTTTAACATGGGAGCCTTCCACGCAGTGCTGGAGTAGTGTCATTTTTTAACTGTAGTGCAGCGCTGCCGTGACATCGTTAAGGGCTCTGAGGCTGGCCCAGAAAACTGGTGCATCGATTCTGATGCGCCCGTTTCTTGTAAATGAGGCCCTTAGGCTCCTTGTCTGCTTTTTAGTTTCCAAAATATAAAAATAGAGAAATGGAAAGAAGAACACTGAAATAATGTTTATTACAAAAACAATAACACCGCCCAACCATCGCTGGCATTGAAGGAAGCCTTCCTTGAACTGTATGCTTAGGTTGGTGTAAACAACATTGATAATAGCAATTTGTATAGAATTCTATATTTTTTAAATAGCTTTTCTTACAAAAGAAAGGTGTTGACTAATGCCAGACTAAATGAAATCATTTGTCTCTCCTACCTTTTAAAAGGCATGAGTTTGATACAGATCAGCACTTAAGGGCGATTAGTTCTGCCTTACGAGCTAAGAGGATGTATGTTCACACACGAACACTCAGAGATTGTGGGCCTTATTTATACTTTTTGGTGCAAAACTGCACTAAGGCAGTTTTGCCCCAAAAAGTTTTGCAACAGCTTGCACCATTTTTTAGCACCAGCTGGGCACCATATTTATGGAATGGTGCAAGCCGGTGCAAAGGGTAGGCTAGCTTTAAAAAAAATGACGTTAGGCAGTTTTGAGTCAAAATAAATTAATCTGACCAGATTAGCATCATTTTTTGATGCTAAGGGGCATATTTATACTCTGTTTGCACTGAATTAGCGTCCGTTTTTTTTTACTCTAATTCAGTGCAAAACTAACTCCATATTTATACTTTGGTGCTAGACCCGTCTAGCACCAAATTTATGGAGTTAAAGTCATTTTTTGGAAGTGGAAACCTATCTTGCCTTAATAAGATGCAATGTAGGCGTTCCCCTGCAAAAAAATGACTCTATGGCTTTAACACCATATTTATACTCCCATGTAAAAATGGTGCAAGGGAGGGAGGAGGGGTCAAAAAATGGGGCAAAGCAAGCTTTGCCCCATTTTTTAAGACCTGGGTCAGGGCAGGGGTTAGGGGACCTGTGGGCCTATTTACATGGTGCAACACCATGGAATAAGCCCAGAGGTGCCCTCCCCAGGCCCCAGGTGCACCCCCACCCACACCATAGGGACTGCGGAGGATGGGGGACCCTATCCCAGGTAAGTACAGATAAGATTGTATTTAATTATTATTTTTTTTGTTTAAGTGCCATAGGGGGCCCTGAAATGGGCATGGTAGGTTTAGCACCATAAAATGACGCTAATCTGGTTAGAGTCATTTTGTTTTACTCTAACCTGCCTAAAGTCGTTTTTTGGTGCTAAACCCTCTTCTTCTATACTACCAGCCCCACCCGACTTAAGTCATTTTTTTTTACTCTAGCCTACCCTTTGCACCGGCTTGCACCATTCCATAAATATGGTGCCCGGCTGGTGCACAGAAATGGTGCAAGCCGGTGCTAAACATTTTGGTGCAAAACTGAGTTAGTGCAGTTTTGCAGCAAAAAGTATAAATAAGGGCCAATATCTTGTAAGTTTGCGCCACTTTTGCGTCATATAATGACGTTAATGCGGTGCAAAAAAAGTTTAAATCAGGGCCTTGATGATAGATGGGTCTAGCACCAAAGTATAAATATGGAGTTAGATTTGCTCCGAATTAGAGTAAAAAAAAATGACGCTAATTCGGTGCAAACAGAGTATAAATATGCCGCAGAGTATAAATATGCCCCTAAATATGGCGTTAAGGCCATAGAGTCATTTTTTGCACGGGAACGCCTACCTTGCATCTCATTAAGGCAAAGTAGGTCTCCACTTTCAAAAAATGACTTTAACTCCATAAATTTGGTGCTAGAGGGGTCTAGCACCAAAGTATAAATATGGAGTTAGTTTTGCACCGAATTAGAGTAAAAAAAAATGACACTAATTCGGTGCAAACAGAGTATAAATATGCCCCTATATTTCCAAGATGAAGTTTTTCAGAAAACTTTTATCTGGCCTTACAGTTAATCACACGTCCTTGACCAAGTAGCACCCCGCCATGCCCCCTAGTGGCAGTCAGTGAGAAAGCATCCTGGTTCAGCTCATCTGCTATAATAAATAACCATGCTCTGAAGTAGGCAGCAGTGCTCAGTCAAGTTGCTATTTCTTCTCCTTTCACCCATTGCATACCTAACCTCACTCTCCCCGGGTAACAGAGCAGACAAGTAAGAAGAAAACATTGTATCTAACAGAGAAGTGAGAACTTTGACAAAGAGGTTGCGGAGAATACATGGCTGAAGTGTAAGAAATCAAGTGATCTGGTTGTCAGACTATTCTTCTACTTAGCAAATGATTTAAATCTTGTGCTCATAACTGACGCAAGAACAAGCAACACATTGATGGAAAGATTGCTTGACTTGTTCTCAGTTACTGTGATCATGCAGGCAGCATTCTAGTCCATTGTTTTTCACCCACTATGCCACTCGAAACAGAGACCAGCCTAAGCATATCAGCATTGGGCCTGCTCCTCTAGGAAGACTCCAGCACTGCCCCCCATGTCTAGTCCCCACCAGAGGCAAACACAAACTATCTCAGACCTGTTATGACATATTTAGGCCTTGCAAGATCAGCCTAGAAATCAACATCAGCCCTGGGAAAAATGTTAAATCCAGCCCACACCAGAGGAGGCTGTGAACAGAATGACCTCTGTAGAGACAGTTTTGCCATGGAAGCTCGTTCTCCTCTGAAAGTCTGGAGGCCACTGGGAAATTGCAAAGTTTCACAATGGCCAGTCCTGCCCTTAGGCCCTACCATTGAAGTATAGCTTCAACCCTCTGGCACAGTGAGCAAAGGACCAATGTCTAGGCACATTGGTCACACTGAATTTTGTCCTGTATAACTGCTCCCATACCAACTCTGCTTCAACCTATATCATTAATGCTTTACAAGCTCTACTTTGTGCTGTACCACTAACACCTTATCAGCTGTGCCTTCCACTGTATCACTAACACCTTCACAGCTCAGTTTTGTCCTGTATCACTAATACTTCACAAGCTCTACTTTGTACTGTATCACTAACTCTTTATCACCTGTGCCTTGTACTAGCTCCCTACCAACTTACCAGCTCTGTCTGGTATAACATCACTAGTCCCTTTCCAGCTGTGCCTTGAACTGTATTGCTAACACCTTACCAGTTTTGTCTGGTATAATATCACTAGCCCCTTAAAAGCTGTTCCTTGCACTGTATTGCTAACACCTTACCAGCTCTGGTTTGTCCTGTACCACTAATACCCCACAAGCTCTACTTTGCACTGTATCAGTAACTCTTTATTACATGTGCTTTGTTCAATATCTCTAACACATTACCAGCTCTGTCTGGTCTAAAATCGCCAGCCCTTACACCCTGTGCCTTATACTGTAACACTAACACCTCACCAGCTCTGGTTTGTCCTGTATCACTAATACCTTAACAGCTCCTCCTTGTCTAGTACCATTAACCCCTCATAGCCTGAACCTTGTCCTCTATCACTAATGGCTTACCATCTCTGCCTTGTCCTTTATCACGAATGACTAACCAGCTGTACCTTGTAACGTATCACTAATGACTGACCAGCTGTGCCTTGTCCCGAATCACAAATTACTTACCACTGTACCTTGTCCTGTATCACTAACAACTCACCAGCTCTGCGTGGTCATTTCTCCTGTATCACTAGTGACTTACCAGTTCTGCCTGGTCCTTTATCACTAATGACTTACCATCTCTGCCTGATCCTTTATCACTAATGACTTACCAGCTGTACCTTATCCCGTATCACTAATGACTTACCAGCTGTACCTTGTCATGATCACTAATAACTGACCAGCTGTGCCTTGTTCTGTATCACTGTAGTGCTTTTTCTCTTATCTAGTTTCTAAGCACTAACATAACACAACAGAAATGCACTTCTGAGGTCAAAGAAGACTTTTATTGTTGTTATATGAATGACGAATTAGTAGCTTTCAAGTCCGCGTTAATCAAACAAAATATATCAGTTTGCAATATACACAGCAGGTTATATTTATAAGATATTGAATGCAAAGCAAAACAAATACTTCACCGTGTAGGAACTATTTACAGCTACATCTTTCTAAGGTCTGCAAGCTGATGACCCCTGTCAGCCGCGAGAAAGAGTTTCATCTACCCACACGGGATGCTGGCAGCTGGCGCCAAGCTCCAGCACGAGGTCCGGCAGATTTGATCTGACCCTCTGCAGCCTGTTACATTCGTTACAAAGGTGTGCCCCCTCCTCTCAGACCTGGGAAACTGAGCAAGCCTTTTGGAGACTGGCCAGGTCTCCAAGACTACTCCTGTTCCCAAGCTCAAGCGAGGAAAAACAACGCCCATGTACCCTCTCTTATCAGGTCTAGTCTACTGTGAGAGCAAAACATCTTGGTTCATCTGGTGCAAAAACACAGCTTGGAAAAATACAGCTTGGATTCTCAACTGCAAGATCTAACTCCACGTTAAAGGCAATAGGCAGCTAACCTAAGTATCAAATGCAATGTCATGTTAAAGGCAATAGGCAGCTAACCTAAATATCAAATGCAATGTCTAGTGTCATGTCAAAGCCAATAGGCATCTAAGCTGAATACAAAATGCAATGTCTTATATCATGTCAAAGCCCATAGGCAGCTGAGCTGAATACAAAATGCAATGTATAATATCATGTCAAAGCCAATAGGCAGTTAAGCTGAATACAAAATGTAATATATGATATCATGTCCAAGCCAATAGGCAGCGGAGCTGAATACAAAATGTAATATATGATATCATGTCAAAGCCAATAGGCAGAATATCTAATAGCATGTCAAAGTCAATAGGCAGCTAAACTGAATACATCATGTCAAAGCCAATAGGCATGCAATGTCAAAGCCAATAGGCGGCTAGACTGGATACAGCATGTCAAAGCCAATAGGCAGAATACAGAATGTAATGGCTAATGCAATGTCAAAGCCCATAGGCGGCTAAACTGAATACAGAAAGTAATGGCTAATGCCATGTCAAAGCCAATAGGCAGAATACAGAATGTAATGACTAATGCAATGTCAAAGCCCATAGGCGGCTAAACTGAATACAGAAAGTAATGGCTAATGCCATGTCAAAGCCAATAGGCGGCTCAACTGAACAAAACATACCATGTGCTACTGGTGAACATTGAGCAACTAATATGCGCAGTGGTGAAACACAAAGTCATTGGTCAAAACAAAATTCAACAAGTGGCAGTACATTCCGCCCTTTGACCAATGAATTTTTGTTTCACATATCTCATATTTCAAACAAACAAAAAAAAAACATCAGCACAAAAAAAAACATTATGATCAAAGCAATCCCTGTAAAGCAATAGAAGTGGATTAACACATTGATTTCATAACCTTTCACATCAGATACATCTACATAGAAAAGACTGGGCAATTTTTATACTCTGAGTGAGTCTCTAATTCAACAGTGTTAGCAATTTGATGTGGCATGAGTTCTGCTCATGTAAAGAGGCACGGTCCACCTGAAAGGTTTGCTGGAAGATAAGCAAAAGTCAGAGTTCCATACGAGAGGGAAAAAAAAAAAAAAAAAAACACAGCAAACAAGTTGAACTTGAACTGAAGGCGCAGTTTGCGCAAAATGGATCCATGGTGCTGGCACTTTACTCAGTCAGGTTCAGGTTGGGGATTCGGTCCCTTCCCCGACCCCACACGCACACACCGGAAGGGGGACCACACAGCGCACTCAGGGACAGTGGCGAAACGTGGTAGGATCTGCAAAAGAAACAAGTATGACTTTTCTTGCAAATAACATTTTTCATTTAAACTGCACCCTTCCTCTTTCTTTCCCTGTTTTATAATCAGCAGGACGTTTTTGAGGCCCTTTGTTATATTCTCTGCAGGTTCTGGAGGGTCACTTGGGGCTTCAGCCCACACATCAGCACGGAGGTTTTTATCTGCTGCGCCACAGCTTCCCTTTTCTTGCACTGTCAGAAGGGCTGGGGCAGACTCATTCTTTACCAAACCTCCATTCACTGCATTTTTGCCAATTTGGGCCATTCTGTCTCCAATTTGTTTGAATGAATCAGATTATTTTCTGGGTATCAGCATAATTTCGATTTTTCCTTGGTAATTTGCAGCAATCACTCTCCCTAAAACCTGATCAATTTGCCATTTCTGTCCTGGTAACTTTCCTCTCCCCAACTGCTCTGTGACTGCTTGCATGACAGATTGCTTTTGTGCGTGCTGCACAGTTTTTATCAAATCTAGGGGAATGTGCATCTCTCTCATCTCTGCCCACCTGTAAGTGGCCTTTTCTCTCAGCTGTTCACATTTCTGGGGCACCCACTTAGCCATCCCCACTAAGGCAGAATTCTGGGTGTACACTTCTCTCTCTGAATTTTTCTCATTAACATCTGCAAGGTAATTGAACCAGTTAGGTGCTAAAACATTAGCAATGAACCAAAAATCAGCGTAAAAATGACACATCTCACGTAGCTCTTGCTTTAAAATCTGACACACATTATACAACGCTGTTCCTTCTACTGTGCCAGAAAGCAACATTTCAGTCAATGAATCATTAGTAAAACAAACATGCTTTTTATCTTCAGTGTACACGAATTCAAATGGTGCACTCAATTTCATTGGTAATTCTTTTACCTGTGGTACTCTAGCCCTGTCTTGCAAATACCAGATCCATTGTATGATTCTAGCTAGGGGCACTATTTTCTTTCCTTGTTCTTGAGTTACATGTACATAAGTATTTCCTTCTTGCACTGCGCAGAAACCTAAAGTCTGCATTATTTCATTTGCCAAATCACAAGCGCGCAGCTGCATATTATTTTTCACAGTGACCATATACAAAAGTGTTAGGATTTCTCTCAAATGAGGGCTATTCTTTTTCCAAAAATCAAACAAGCTAATGAAACTCGGGGTGTCTTGCTCTAAAATCAACTCGTAAATCACATTCTGAGCTCTCTCGTCCATGTTATCAGTTAAGGAATGCACTTTGGCTGCCAAAAACCCTGGCTCACACGGAAACTCAGTGCAGCTCGGAGCTGTCTTAACCCCCTCATTACTGGAATGGGACAAGAAAGATTCTTCATTTTTATAACTTTCAGCATTATTTTGAATTATTGTATCCTGGCTAATTTGCTCACGTAAATTCCTATTTTCATGTTCCAACTTCCTACATTTCTCCTGCATTTCTCTGTAAGCAGATAAAGGTATCCAGACCTTTCTGTCATCATTACTTCCAAAACACACGTTTTCTACATATATACAACGGGAATTATTTCTCAAAACAACATCAGGCATTTTAGCTACACATGCATTTTCTTCTGTAATTCCCCAAACAGAAAACAATTCACAGTTTTTCTTAGCACCATCAGGCAGTTCATCAACACATGTATTCTCAGACATGGTCTGCCGTGCTACTGTGATTCTCCAAACAGAAAACAATTTCTGTAATTCTCCAAACAACAAAAAACAATTACACTTTTAAAGTGTGCACTTAGAAATCTACTAACTCGTCAAACCCCTTCTTAATCACCTCTTAATGACCGACACCCCACTCCTGGTACCAATTGTAGTGCTTTTTCTCTTATCTAGTTTCTAAGCACTAACATAACACAACAGAAATGCACTTCTGAGGTCAAAGAAGACTTTTATTGTTGTTATATGAATGACGAATTAGTAGCTTTCAAGTCCGCGTTAATCAAACAAAATATATCAGTTTGCAATATACACAGCAGGTTATATTTATAAGATATTGAATGCAAAGCAAAACAAATACTTCACCGTGTAGGAACTATTTACAGCTACATCTTTCTAAGGTCTGCAAGCTGATGACCCCTGTCAGCCGCGAGAAAGAGTTTCATCTACCCACACGGGATGCTGGCAGCTGGCGCCAAGCTCCAGCACGAGGTCCGGCAGATTCGAATCTGACCCTCTGCAGCCTGTTACATTCGTTACAAAGGTGTGCCCCCTCCTCTCAGACCTGGGAAACTGAGCAAGCCTTTTGGAGACTGGCCAGGTCTCCAAGACTACTCCTGTTCCCAAGCTCAAGCGAGGAAAAACAACGCCCATGTACCCTCTCTTATCAGGTCTAGTCTACTGTGAGAGCAAAACATCTTGGTTCATCTGGTGCAAAAACACAGCTTGGAAAAATACAGCTTGGATTCTCAACTGCAAGATCTAACTCCACGTTAAAGGCAATAGACAGCTAACCTAAGTATCAAATGCAATGTCATGTTAAAGGCAATAGGCAGCTAACCTAAATATCAAATGCAATGTCTAGTGTCATGTCAAAGCCAATAGGCATCTAAGCTGAATACAAAATGCAATGTCTTATATCATGTCAAAGCCCATAGGCAGCTGAGCTGAATACAAAATGCAATGTATAATATCATGTCAAAGCCAATAGGCAGCTGAGCTGAATACAAAATGCAATGTATAATATCATGTCAAAGCCAATAGGCAGTTAAGCTGAATACAAAATGTAATATATGATATCATGTCCAAGCCAATAGGCAGCGGAGCTGAATACAAAATGTAATATATGATATCATGTCAAAGCCAATAGGCAGAATATCTAATAGCATGTCAAAGTCAATAGGCAGCTAAACTGAATACATCATGTCAAAGCCAATAGGCATGCAATGTCAAAGCCAATAGGCGGCTAGACTGGATACAGCATGTCAAAGCCAATAGGCAGAATACAGAATGTAATGGCTAATGCAATGTCAAAGCCCATAGGCGGCTAAACTGAATACAGAAAGTAATGGCTAATGCCATGTCAAAGCCAATAGGCAGAATACAGAATGTAATGACTAATGCAATGTCAAAGCCCATAGGCGGCTAAACTGAATACAGAAAGTAATGGCTAATGCCATGTCAAAGCCAATAGGCGGCTCAACTGAACAAAACATACCATGTGCTACTGGTGAACATTGAGCAACTAATATGCGCAGTGGTGAAACACAAAGTCATTGGTCAAAACAAAATTCAACAAGTGGCAGTACAATCACTAATAGCTTACCAGCTGTGCCTTGTCCCGAATCAATAACGACTTACCAGCCGTTCCTCATTCTGTATCACTAATGACTTACCAGCTATGGCTTGGTCTGTATCACTAATGACTTTCCAGTTCTGCCTGGTCCTTTATCACTAATGACTTATCAGCTCTGCCTGATCCTTTATCACTAATGACTTACCAGCTTTACCTTGTCCCGTATCAATAATAACTTACTAGCTCTGCTTTGTCCTGTTAGACTATTGACGTTCCAGCTGTACCTTGTCCTGTATCACTATTGACTTACCAGCTCTGCCTGGTCCTTTATCACTAGCATGCGAGAGCCCCTTGAAGAGCAGTCTTCATGGCTCCAGCTCCAGGTTTTAACCTCCTTGTCTTTTGAGAAGTAATAACAGATATCTCCATGGAGCAGCCAGTCCTTAGGGCACCGCTCACATCCACGTCCTGTCAAAGAGGGGAAGTGAAACCAAGAAACTGTGATTTAAATCATTAAGGCATACATATTTTATTTTCTGGAACAATACTTATATGAGCAATATCAAAATGGGAATCACCACTATGGGACCTATTGTCAGGGTAATTTTCTGGCAGAAATAATACATTATTGGTTAACCTCTTCACTTACCCCAACTGCTGGCAAGCTGAACCCCAGCAAGAATTACAAAAAAACTAAATCAATCTAACCAGCCCCTTGTTTACAGAGACAAACGCTAATCCAGCTCTGTCCTGTTCTTTCCCATCTATGTCATCCACTTCTGTAACCAATTCGAAATTTCTAAATTGAACCATTAATTCCTCTGGAAACTCTTGATCCTTGTGTTTAAATCTCAAACAATCTAAATCAGCTCATTCAACCAGTAGGGTCATCTTGGAGGGATGATATGTAGCATTGTGTTTGCAGAAAATACATGATTTCTGAGCATGTTAACTTGAAATAGTTTACATGATAGTAGAAGACCTGCAGAAGTAAATTGTGCATATTTCGAGTGTATTTTTAATCACATTTCAGTAAATGCACACAACCTCCCGTGCCTAGTCTCCACCAGAGGCAAACACAAGCAATGCATACAACTTCTGAAATTATGAATCTTGGGTTATGTTCGCGTTTCATTGTAAGTATTCAAAAATAACCTTTCCTCTAACACAAACAAAATATTAATGCTACAGCTTATGCAGTGAATCACTAACTGTCTGAGCCTATTATGTCAATATTATAAACATTTCTGAATAAAAGTAAGCAAAGCAACATTCCTAACCCAGGCGAAATACACTCCCAGGATAAGGCATCATTTCTGCCTCTTGAGAATACTGCATAGGAATAAGAGTCTGATGCATGGCTTTCAGTAAACCTCATGACAGGCTCTGGTCAAGAAATAGTTTCTCCACAATGAAGACAACAAATTATGAGGAACAATTTACAAATTATTGCAGAACAGCATTTTTGTCCAAAAATGAAGTAACATGCAGTGATGTACCTACCTGTTCTTGTCCAGTCTGCTGTTCCCTGATTGAATAGCTCCCCGTTCTCACACTGTTTGTCTGAAGCTGGAGACAATGCTGCTCCCTTTTGAGAGTACTTGAAGACTGGAAGAGAAATGGTTTGAAATGAGAAGTCATTAATGAGTGAAGAATACTGTTATTAGTCAAAGGAACTCAAAATGAGTCAACAAGTTTACAATGGACGTGACGAGTCACAGAGAACCTCGAAGGCAAGACAAAGACCAGCTGCCAACTATTATCCATTTCCTGGGCCCTCATTATGAGCGGCCCAGGAAATGGATCAGTATTTACCCCTCCAACAGTTACTGACAATACAGGAACCAGAACCTCCTTTGGTGGAAAAAGTCAGCCCATTATAAGCTGGACTCTCAGGATCCCCGAAAAAAATGAGGAATTACAAGGGTAACATTCAATCCTTCGTTTGACTCCATTTGCTATTCCTTTGTTTCTTCGCAAACATTCAGCTGAAATATTTAGGTGAAGTAAACATATCTGGGATATTCCTGTGGCTGTCATAAATCTGTTGAGTTAGTTGCTGTCTTTTGTAGCCCCATTGGAACACACAACCGAAATATGGAACCTGCTGAGCAGTGAAGCATCTGACATCCTCGTTCATCACAGAGACCTGACTCAATCCCTCATTGGCTCCTCGCATTGCCACAGCTCTTCCATTGGGCTACAAGATCATTCAACAGGACCACCTTCACAAGCTAGGACGAGGACTCATTATCATCCATGAGGAAGCCATCAAATGCACAAAATCTGCAGAGAACTCCACTTCATTCATGCAACACCTATAGTTCAAGCTGCAAGTCTCCAAAACCTTCACCCTGAAGGGAACCCTTGCCTACCGACCACCTGGAACACGAGCCACCTTTACCATCCTCATCACTGACTTTGTTGCTCCACTCAGAATCCACTTCAGAGCCCACATTCCCCTCAGACTGAAACAAACCCTGCTCCACAGCACTCCTCGAAAGCTTGAGAAACATCTGACTCACCCAGCTTGACTCAGAACCAAGAAACACCACAGGACATCCACTGGACCTCATCTTTACCACAAGCGACAGGATCCTATGCAACTCCACCACACCACTCCATCTTCCACTTCCAAATCAACACACCTCATATTAACAACCTTACAAGGTTCAGCATTCCAAGCCCATGCTGGGACACAATCACAGAAGCAGACTGGCTCAGTACCCTCAGCACAGATCAACCCAGTTTTTCATACAACCTTGACAAGGACATCTACAACTTTAGCAACTGGATCAAGAACTACGCAAACTCCATCAAGCCAATCAAACCCAAAAAGCATAGTAGATGAAACAAGCAGGCCTGCTTGTACACAAAACATCTCAGAACCATCAAATGACACTGTAAATAGCTAGTAAGGAAATTGACAGCCAGCTACGTCACTTCGGACAAAACAACCTTCAAGGTTGCACTCAGATACTATCACCAGCAAATACAAAATACCAAGAAATATGTACTAGTGGACCTCATTGAAGGAAGCTCCAACAGCTGCAAGGAGACTTCCCGATTTGTCAAGGATTTCCCCCTTGCTCTGAGCCACTGTTAACACCATCACTGCCTCCCAACAACCCTGCGAAAATGTATTCAATTTCTTCGACAGCAAAATTGCAAACATCTAAAGCAACTTTGCTCAGCAACCCAACCCCAGAGAATTCATCTCAAACCTAGCCACCACCAACCAAGACAGCCATTTGACTGAATGGACAATCCTCAACAGAAACAGCACAGCAGCAATAATTTGACCATCCGCTCAGGAGCCTCAATGGATGCATGCCCCCACCACATCTACAACCTGGGAACTTCACTAATCAGCACCACACTGACCCACATCATCAACACCTCCATCATGTCTGCCACTTTCCCTAATTAATGGAAACTTACAGAGCCCTCCTCAAGTAGCCCAGAGCTGACCTAAATCAATTGAGCAGCTTCCGACCCATCTCCCTGCTCCCCTATCTAGTCATCTAGTCAAAATGTTAGAGAATGTCATCAACAAACAACTCACAACCCACCTCGAACTTCAGCATCTTCTAGACAAAACTCAATCCAGATTTGGAAAGAACCACGGGACTGAAACAACACTCACCACAACAACTAACATCAGTCAAGTCATCCTGGACCAAGGAGAAACAGCGACCCTCACCCTGTTTGACCCCTCCGTGCCCTTTGACACTGTCACCCTCAAAACCCTTAGCAGACGATTCAATGGGATTGGCACACAAGGATCCGCTCTCAAATTGATCTGTACGCTCCTCACAGGAAGAAGCCAAAGGGCCAGTTGCCATCCTTTACATCATAGACAATGAAACTGATATGCAGAATCCCACAGGGATGGTACCTCAGCTCCACCCTTTTCAAAATATACATAACTATGCTCTCCAACATAATTCAATTACAAGACATCACCATCATCTCCTATGCCGATGACACCAAACTCATCCTATCCCTAATGGACAAGACAACCACCACCAGAATTAACTTGACCATCTGCATGAACATGGTAGCAGAGTGGATCCAAACCAACCGCCTGAAGCTCAACTCTGACAAGATAGGAGTATTGGCCGTCAGCAACAAGACCTCACCATGGGACTCCACTTGGTGGCTATAAGAGCTAGGACCAACACCTACATCCACAAACCATGCAAGAAATCTAGGGGTCATTCTAGATGACAAGCTCAACATGACAGGTCAAGTCAACACAGTGTGCATCTCCGTCTACCACATTCTACATAAGCTGCAAAGGTTCTACAAATGGTCGCCTCAAAACATCAAACAGACCATCACGCAAGCACTCATCACCAGCATTCTGTACTGCAGCTACTCTCTCTATGTCAGAATGTCCAAACAACTCCTACACAGACATGTGACCGTCCAGAACACTGCTGCAAGGATGATACTCGAACTCCCAGGCTGCACTCACATCACACCGCACTTCATGAAGCTTCACTGGCTCTCCATTCACAAGCTCATCTAACTCAGACGTCTCACACTACACAGAGCTCTATACTGAGACAATACAAGCAAATACATCAGAAATTGAACAGTACCAAGACTCATTGGTATTACCAGGGTTAGACCAAGGAGCACAAGCCTTACTTGTGGCTCCCATCACTCTCTCAGAAGTAAAAGAGGCAATACGAGTTGTGCCTAATGGGAAGGCCCCTGGTGAGGATTGTCTCCTGGTTGGATTTTTAAAGATTTTGTAGGGCCAAATAGCCAAAATAGTAGTTAATATATTCAATGAAATATTAGAAGGGGGAAGGGTTCTACCTTCATTCTCTAGGGCCACAGTGGTTAGTTTTTTAAATAAAAGGATAAGCTACTGGAAAACCCAGGCTCATATCGCCCGATCAGTCTTCTCAACCAGGATTAGAAGTTATTCACACACATTCTAGCAGTATGTACAGTAAGTGGCACAAGGACTTATTCATGAGGATCAATGCGGCTTTCTCCCTGGAAGGCTGTTGTCTACTAGTACTAATTTCTTGACACAGGTGTAGGAAGTTGGCTCTGTATGTACTATTTCAAAGTAAGAAATAGCATGCACAGAGTCCAAGGGTTCCCCTTATAGGTAAGATAGTGGCAAAAAAAGATAATTCTAATGCTCTTTTTTGTGGTAGTGTGGTCGAGCAGTAGGCTTATCAGAGGGTAGTGTTAAACATTTGTGGTACACATACAGGAAATAAATGAGGAACACACACTCAAAGACAATTCCAGGCCAATAGGTTCTTATATAGAAAAATATATTTTCTTAGTTTATTTTAAGAACCACAGGTTCAAGATTTACAAACAATACTTTAAATGAAAGGTAGTTCACTCAGGTATCTTAGGAACTTTGAATCATCACAATAGCATGTACAGGTTTGGCAAAAATGGCAATAAGCTATTTTAAAAACGGACACTGCAAAAATCAACAGTTCCTGGGGGAGGTAAGTATTTGTTAGGTTCACAGGTAAGTAAAGCACTTACAAGGTTCAAAGTTGGGTCCAAGGTAGCCCACCGTTGGGGGTTCAAGGCAAACCCCAAAGTTACCTAACCAGCTCAGGGACGGTCAGGTGCAGAGGTCAAAGTGGTACCTGCAAGGGAAGGAGCTAAGTTACAGGCTTCTTTGGGTTCAGGGTACCTGTCTGCTGTGTAAGAGTGGGGGGTTACTACATCTTGTAGTAAACACCCTTCTTCCACTCTTTCTTCTGTTAACTGAGGAGCCACCCACTCAGGTTCAACAGTTGCCTGACTAGCCAGGACTTCTTGTGGGTCAGGTTGGACTTTACCAGTGCCATTTTTTGAGTTCTCCCCTACTGGAGCAGAATCTCCTTGGCTTGCTGGAACCTTGGCTAAAGGTTGTCCACTTTTCCTACTCTGTTTTCCTTTCTTTTTCTTTTGGGGCCTACTTGTAGTTACTGCAGGTGTAGCACCTCCAGAATCCTTGGGAGAGTACTGGCGCTGGACCAGTTCCTCTCTTGGGCTCTGACTAGCCTCTGGGTAGTCATTTCCAAGGAGACAATCAAGGGGGAGGTCTGTACTGACTACCACCCTTCTCCAGCTAAAAGTCCCACCCACTTCTATGGGCACAAAAGCCACAGGCCTATCAGTGACCTTGTCTGGGCTAACTCTTACTCTGGCAGTCTCACCTGGGATGTACTGTTTTGAGAACACCAGCCTGTCATGCACAATAGTGTGACTGGCACAAGTGTCTCTCAGGGCAGTGGCTGGGATTCCATTCACCAGAAGGTGGTGGAAGTGTCTACTTCCCTCTGGAATCTCCAACTCACCTGTTGGGCCCTTTTTCCAGTTGAAGGCTATGAAGACCTCCTCATCTGAGGAGTCATCCCCAATGGCTACACTGGTCACCCCTGGGATTTTGCTAGGGGTTTTGTTATTGGGACAAGAAGTATCCTTGGTGTGGTGCCCTGTCTGTCTACAGTTTTGGCACCATCCCTTAGTGGCATCCCAGTTCTTACCCTGGTACCCACCTTTGTTTTGGGTTGTGTCTCGGGGCCCACCCACCTGGTCTGGTTTTTGGGGGCCTACAGAGGACTCTGTTTCTTTGTTTCTAGTGTCACCCACTTTCTCCTGGGGAGGCTTCGTAACCCCTTTCTTTTGGTCGCCCCCAGTGGAAGTTTTGGTTACCCCAGTCTTGACCCAGTGGTCTGCCTTCTTTCCCAATTCTTGGGGAGAAATTGGACCTAGGTCTACCAGATACTGATGCAACTTTTCATTGAAGCAGTTACTTAAAAGGTGTTCTTTCATAATCAAATTATAAAGCCCAACATAGTCATGCACTTAATTTCCAGTTACCCAACCATCCAGTGTTTTCACTGAGTAGTCTACAAAATCAACCCAGGTCTGGCTCGAGGATTTTTGAGCCCCCCTGAACTTAATCCTGTACTCCTCAGTGGAGATTCCAAATCTCTCAATCAGGGTAACCTTCATGAGGTCATAGGATTCTGCATCTTTACCAGAGAGTGTGAGGAGTCTATCCCTACACTTTCCAGTGAACATTTCCCAAAGGAGAGCTCCCCAGTGAGATCTGTTTACTTTTCTGGTTGCACAAGCCCTCTCAAATGCTGTGAACCATTTGGTGATGTCATCACCATCTTCATATTTTGTTACAATCCATTTGGGGATTTTTAGGATGTCAGTATTCTCTCTGACCCTATTTATGTTGCTGCCACCATTGATGGGAGCTAAACCCATCTCTTTTCTTACCCTTTCTATGGCTAGGAGCTGTTTCTTCAAAGCCAATCTTTCGGCCATCCTGGCTAACAGGAGGTCATCTTCATTGAGGCTGCCCTCAATGTTTTCAGAGGTATTGGACTCCCCTATGGAAGAACCAGTTTCTCTGACTAGGATTTGAGGAGTCAGGGTTTGAGGGACCCTGTTCTCCCTATTTAGGACAGGAGGGGGGAAGTCATCCTCCTGTTCACTAATTTCCCCATCTGAAGGATTATCCTCAGAGGGGTGGTACCTTTTGAACTCTGCCAAAAGCTCCAGGAGCTGTACTTTAGTAGAGTTGGACCCAGTTTTTATCTTTTTTAGCTTACAGAGAGACCTTAACTCTGACATCTTTAGATGCAGGTAAGGGGTGAGGTTGAGTTCCACCACCATCTCATCTGTGCTAGACATTATTTCTCTAAAAGTTGGGATTACTTTTTAAGAATCTAAAAACTACTTCTAGAACTTAATCCAAACTTGTACAAAACTTTTAAATTCTAAAAGAAATGCTAACAAGGACTTACACAAGGCCCTAGCAGGACTTTTAAAAATTTAGAAAAATAGCTCAAATTTTAAAAATCTGTTTCTAATGACAATTTTTGGAATTTAGTTGTGTGATCAGGTATTGGCTGAGTAGTCCAGCAAATGCAAAGTCTTGTACCCCACTGCTGATCCACCAATGTAGGAAGTTGGCTCTGTATGTACTATTTCAAAGTAAGAAATAGCATGCACAGAGTCCAAGGGTTCCCCTTAGAGGTAAGATAGTGGCAAAAAGAGATAATTCTAATGCTCTATTTTGTGGTAGTCTGGTCGAGCAGTAGGCTTATCAGAGGGTAGTTTTAAGCATTTGTTGTACACACACAGGCAATAAATGAGGAACATACACTCAAAGACAATTCCAGGCCAATAGGTTTTTATATAGAAAAATATATTTTCTTATTTTATTTTAAGAACCACAGATTCAAGATTTACAAACAATACTTTAAATGAACACACACAGGCAATAAATGAGGAACACACACTCAAAGACAATTCCAGGCCAATAGGTTTTTATATAGAAAAATATATTTTCTTATTTTATTTTAAGAACCCAGATTCAAGATTTACAAACAATACTTTAAATGAAAGGTATTACACTCGGGTATCTTAGGAACTTTAAATCATCAAAATAGCATGTACAGTATTGGCAAAAATGGCAATAAGCTATTTTAAAAATGGACACTGCAAAAATCAACAGTTCCTGGGAGAGGTAAGTATTTGTTAGGTTCACAGGTAAATAAAGCACTTACAATGTTCAAAGTTGGGTCCAAGGTAGCCCACCGTTGGGGGTTCAAGGCAAACCCCAAAGTTACCTAACCAGCTCAGGGACGGTCAGGTGCAGAGGTCAAAGTGGTGCCCAAAACACATAGGCTTCAATGGAAATAGGGGTGCCCCAGTTCCACTCTGCCAGCAGGTAAGTACCCGCGACTTCGGAGGGCAGATAAGGGGTTTTTGTAGGGCACAGGGGGGGACACAAGTAGGCACAGAAACTACACCCTCAGCGGCACAGGGGCGGCCGGGTGCAGAGTGCAAACAGGCGTCGGGTTTGCAATAGAGATCAATGGGGAGACCCGGGGGTCTCTTCAATGATGAGGGCAGGCACAGGGGGGCTCCTCGGGGTAGCCACCACCTGCGATAGGCACAGGGTCACCTGGGGGTCGCTCCTGCACTGGAGTTCGGTTCCTTCAGGTCCTGGGGGCTGCGGGTGCAGTGTGGTTTCCAGGTGTCGGGTTCCTTGAAGCAGGCAGTCGCGGTCAGGGGGAGCCTCTGGATTTACTCTGCAGGCGTTGTTGTGAGGGCTCAGGGGGGTCAACTCTGGCTACTCACGGGCTTGCAGTCGCCGGGGAGTCCTCGCTGTAGAGTTAGTTTTCCACAGGTCGAGCCAGGGGCGTCGGGTGCAGAGTGGAAAGTCTCACGCTTCCGGTGGGAAACGGGTGGTCTTTAAAAGTTGTTTCTTTATTGCAAAATTGCAAGTTAGTTGAACAGGGCTGCTGTCCTCGGAGTTTCTTGGTCCTTTTAGATGCAGGGTAGTCCTCTGAGGCTTCAGAGGTCGCTGGACCCTGGGGGACGCGTCGCTGTTGCAGATTTTTCTCGAAGTGGGGAGACAGGCCGGTAGGTCTGGGGCCAAAGCAGTTGGTGTCTCCGTCTTCTCTGCGGGGCTTCAGGTCAGCAGTCCTTCTTCATCTTCAGGTTGCAGGAATCTCGTTTCCTAGGTTCTGGGGAGCCCCTAAATTCTGAGTTTAGGGGTGTGTTTAGGTCTGGGAGGGCAGTAGCCAATGGCTAATGTCCTTGAGGGTGGCTACACCCTATTTGTGCCTCCTCCCTGAGGGGAGGGGGGCACATCCCTATTCCTATTGGGATCCAAATCAAGATGGAGGATTTCTAAAGGCAGGGGTCACCTCAGCTCAGGACACCTTACGGGCTGTCCTGACTGGTGGGTGACTCCTCCTTGTTTTTCTCATTATCTCCCCTGGACTTGCCGCCAAAAGTGGGGGCTTTGTCCAGGGGTCGGGCATCTCCACTATCTGGAGTGCCCTGGGGCATTGTAACACGAAACCTGAACCTTTGAGGCTTTGAGTTCCTGCAGGGGGGAGATGTGAAGCACCTCCACCCAGAGCAGGCTTTTGTTTCTGTCCTCAGAGAGCACACAGGCCCTCAACACATGGGGTCAGAAACTCGTCTCTCAGCAGCAGGCTGGCACAGACTAGTCAGTCCTGCACTGACCAATTGGGTATAATACAGCGGGCATCTCTAAGATGCCCTCTGTGTGCATTTTTTAATAAATCCGACACTGGCATCAGTGTGGGTTTATTATTCTGAGAAGTTTGATACCAAACTTCAGTGTAGCCATAATGGAGCTGTGGAGTTTGTTTTTGACAAACTCCCAGACCATATACTTAATATGGCCACAACTGTACTTACAATGTCTAAGAATAGACCTAGACACTGTAGGGGCATATTGCTCATGCAGGTATGCCATCACCTGTGGTATAGTGCACCCTGCCTTAGGGCTGTAAGGCCTGCTAGAGCGGTGACTTCCCTATGCCACAGGCAGCATTTTGTGTGCATGGCATCCTGAGGGGGATGCCAAGTCGACTTTGCCTTTTTCTCCCGACCGACACACACAATCTGCAATGGCAGTGTGCATGTGTTAGGTGAGGGGTCCCTTAGGGTGGCACAACATATGCTGCAGCCCTTAGGGACCTTCCCTGGTCACAGGGCCCTTGGTACCTGTGAACGGGTCGGCGAGACCACGTCCCCGTGTAGTACACGACACGTCATTAAGTATACTAAGCATGAGCATTTTCGCTCAATTCCAGCAGCGTTTTCACCTTGAAATCGCCATTTTCGTCCTGCACTCGTGGCTCCCATTTTATACACTCCCCACTTGCAGCACCATTTTCAGAGCCCAAGTTTAGTGTGGCCAAAGACCTTTGTCATCATGGATTTGTCCTGCCACTTTGCAGATTGGGCCTTTTTGCAGTGCCTTTGAGCATCCCCTACTCAGAGTCTGATAAACCCAACTAAGCTGGATCCTCACCCAGCCTAACCGCAGTACAGTGCTTGACCTGTGAAAGGATACCAAGTGGGTTGAACCTGCTGCACATGGCATTCCTGACCTTTGAAAGGAACATGAGGCAGGTGCACCCTCTTCCACTCGAAATCCTATGACAGAAAGATCTCCACAAATCATAAAGCTGATCTTCTAGGTGGCTTCACAGAAAAAAAGCTGAGGAGGACATTACCATCCCATCTGATTAGTCTCAACTGGGCCTGAACTTCGCTGCTATCTTTTGTTTGACACCTTCAGAGTCTCTAAGTGCTCCCCCCAATGGTGTGTGGACCTCAGAAGTGTTTCCCTGTTTTTGTTTCGTTACAAAAAGAAGTTTCAGAACTTTTTCACAACTTTTGCTCAACAGGCACAGAGCTTAAAGTGGCCCGAGCGCGAAAAGTATCCTACTGGCAGCTCTACAGCATCAGATTGAATATCGGGTTTGTCCTGAGTGGAGACGAGTTTTTCATCAAAAAACAACAAAGCTCCTTTTCAGATGGGGACTTTGGCATTTGTATGATCTTCCCTATTCCCAGCCGTCACAGCCGTCACAGGGCAAACCTACTTGGTGTATCTGACTTGTGCTCCATTGTGAGTCACCCTCAAATTGTGCCTAGGTCCTCTCTTAACGTGACTTTGACTGCCATTTTCATGTTGCACTTTATCTTTAGTTACTTAGGCCCATATTTATACTTTTTGACGCACAACTACGCCAATGCAGTTGTGCGTCAAAAAATGTACCGACGGCTAACGCCATTCCAACGCGCCATGCGGGCGCCTTATTTATGGAATGACGTTAGCCTGCGCTGCGGACTTATGTCCCCTGGGCATGGTCATTGGGCATAGTGGCATGTAGGGGGGCCCAAATCAGGCCCCCCTATGCCACAAAAAAAATCGGAAAAAAATACTTACCTGAACTTACCTTTACTGCCCTGGGATGGGTCCCTCCATCCTTGGGTGTCCTCCTGGGGTGGACAAGGGTGGCAGGGGGTGTCCCTGGGGGCAGGGGAGGGCACCTCTGGGCTCCTTCCGAGCCCACAGGTCCCTTAACGCCTGCCCTGACCCAGGCGTTAAAAAACGGCACCCATCTGGCTGTGCGCCGTTTTTTAAGGCCCACCCCCTCCTGTGCGTCAAAATGACGTCAGAGTATAAATATGGGGCACAGGCCTTAAAGTCATTTTTTGGAAGGGAACGCCTACCTTGCATATATATGACGCAAGGCTGGTTCCCCCTTCCAACAAATGACGCACATGGTGGAATTTTGACGCCCGAGGGGTCGGACGTCAAAGTATAAATATGGGGCAGGGTTTGCGCCGATTGTGTGTCAAAATTTTTGATGCACATTCGGCTCAAACAGAGTATAAATATGCCCCTTAAATCTTTAAAAATGTATATCTCTGGTTCCACTTATTGGATTTTTGTCATTTTTATGTTATTTTTCTTGTTACATTTTTCTAAATTTCTGTAATTTGGAGTAGGATTTTTATTGTGTTATGTTGTTCGCCTTTTAACTGTTTTGGTACTTCTAAATGCTTCCCACACTTTTACAAATTAAGCCTCTCTGCTATGTGCCACCAATACCATAGGTCGAGCACAGGGTGAAATTATTGAAACCTTTGACTAGACCAAACACCATAATGGCCTTATTACTGGTGGTGGATACCCACCTACACCAACCAATTAATCGTTTTCTTTCAACAATGAACTGGGGTTAGTTTTGTTCCTTAGATGCACATAGGACAGGTACACAATAATATCAAATATGTTTATTACAGTTTAAAGGGCTAAAAGTCATGCTGTGTGCTACACATCAGCAGTGCAATACTTGGTCGATGTACACTATTTGATTCTCTTGTGTCATTAAAGAAATGAAATATTGAATTGTTACCTCTTGGAAAATAGTGTAAATGGAACAGTCTGGCAGGCGCTGGCAAAAACTTTTCTGGCCAACGCCAGCCACCTAGACATCCTGTAGTGGAACCACAGAGGCACTAGGGCCAATATTTATACTTTTTTAGCGCAACATTTGCGTCATTTTTTGACGCCTAAGCAGCACAAACTTACAAAATCCAATTGTATTTTCTAAGTTTGCGCCACTTTTGCGTCAAAAAGCGGCACAAATGCGGCATTAAAAAAGTATAAATATGGGCCTAAATTTCTAACATAGCCAAGCCAAGGGTTCATAAAGTTAAAAATCAACCTACTTGGATCCTTTGTGGCCACTGTCCATAGTTATCAGGTAGGGTCTACACTGTTTCTCCAACCTGGAAAGGTGGATTAATCAAGAAACATGACAGAGCACGGTTTGACAAAGGAGAAGCGATAAGTTCTTCTGGTGAGCAGTAAAGACTGTGAAATTATGTAGTCATGAGACATCTCAAAAAGTGTACAGTCTGCAAGGAAATGAAAAGTACAAAGTTAAAAATATGTGTAAACTGCAACACCCAGAATACACTAGGGCCACATTACTGACCAGTATGCCAGATAAATATCATGTGAGATGCCTTCATGCAAAAGCCGTGCCACACCCCTGCATGTTCCTTCACGTATGGACATGCTTGTGTACTTTTGAAGATTTTGCATGTAGTGTACCTATTGTTTCTTTTTATATTCAGTTTGGGTGTGGGTATGATGAAAAACAAAGACCGCAAATATTTGGAGCCGTATCAATGATGCTTACTCTTACAAGGTGTAAGAAAAAAAGGCTTTTTGCATGAATCCCCCACATTTCTGCCCCATTTTGGACTATTAGCTGCTGGTTTTTGACTATGAGAGTGCACTGAGACATGCTATCCAGATCTCAGTGACAGTGTTCTTTCTCCTTTCAAATGATATATTTAATTGAGTACCCCCAATTCGCATGTGCTGGTTTACTTATAAGCCCCTAGTATATGGTACCCAGGTTCCAAGGGCATGCAAAGCTGGCTGTCCATACAAAAAAACCTGTCAATGATGCTTACTCATACAGGGGTTACAAAATCCTTCCAGAACGTGACCTATTATCCCAATGTTGATCGTCTAAAAGTCCAGATAAAACATCGATCACCAATGTAACCACAGGGCATTCGTTCATGCTTACAAGAAAAACAGTGCAACAATGCACTTTGTACAAGAAAAACAGGAATCCGTGTGGTTTGGAACCTGAACTCACTCACCAGTTGCCAGGCTTCAGTGACAGTCAGACATCAGGACAAGATGGAGTGGAGAAACTGCAATCACAGACATCCGAGAGGCCAGAGAGAAATGCTGATTTTACTTCACAATTCCACAGCATTTGACACAGAAGACCAAACAAAACTGGGGCGATGGACCAGTACTTTGTAAAACAAAATGCAGGTTCCAAACATTTTCTAAAGAGGCCTCCGCCCATTCCCCTGTTGGCTCCACCAATGTTTCAACAGAAGGCCGACCCGTTGTTTACATTTACATTGCATAAAGCTGCAGTGCAGCGAGTGAGAGAAGTGACTGAACCCTCCATTCTGAAAAGAAGTAGTTGGGGGTAATAGTCCATTAAACAGCTCGAATTTCACCTAAATGGGCACTTATAAAACAATCCAGTACTTTCATAGTTCAGTTTGGGGTGGGACCAGGAGGTACTCGCGGTACTAAAGAGGGGTGGGGGCACTGCGGCACGCGCAGGTTGGGGGGGCTGGTGGGGGGCCGTGGAGTGGGGTCTAATAAAAGAATAAAACTTACCTGAATCGTCATCACCGCTGCCGTCACCACCGCGCTGCTCCTCTCCTGCGCAGACAGGCTGCAGGTACAGGCTCCCAGCCTGCTCTGCGGCCAATCCCGACGCTGCTCAAAGCAGCATTACGATTGGCTGGGAGCGCTCAGCCAGGGCGCTCCCAGGCAGACTGGGAGTTTGTGCCTGCTCTATCCAGCCCAGCAACATAGTGCTGCGCATGTATGTTTGATCGGGCTGAGACTGACGGCAAAAAATGCATGCGCAGTGAGGAGGAGTGCTGTGCAGTCTGTGGCCCACCCCTTTTACCAAAAAACATTAATAAACATAGGGTCAGATTTAAGGTAAGTGGCGCTGCACCTAGTGCACCGCTACTTTCCTTGCACCCCTTAGCGCCCCCCTACCATATCTAAAATACAGCGCATCATGGTGTAGGTAGGGGGCATTCGTGTCATTTTTATTGACGCTATGGATGTACTCTGCAGGAGTAGTGTCAAAATATTGGTGCTACTCTTGCAGAGTATATAGGGGCCCATTATCAAAAATGGAAGCCCCCTTTTAATGCATGTCTGAGCAGGCGTTAAAAGTGCTGTAAAAAATAATGCAAGAAAATCTGTTAGATGCCTCCTTTACATACACAGTTCCCTGTGGTAGCAGATAGAGATGTGGAATTTGGTTTCTCTGTACTCAAAATTTTAAAATACACATTTTGGGAAAGTTGGTTTTTATGTTGTCAGTTTGAAAATGGCTCTTTTAGAAAGTGGGCATTTTATTGCATAGACCATTCTGTGACTCTGCCTGCTTGTGTTTTCCCTGTCTGAGTCAGACTGACTGTTGGGCTGTTTGTGAATCCCCTCTAGACAGTGACACAAAGGGAGCTGGGGTGTAGCTTGCATATCCTGATGAGCCATCTGAGCAAGAGTGGAGGGAGTAGTGGTCACTTACACTTGAATACGATGTGCCTGCCCTCACACAATACAGTCTCCAACCCCCTGGTGTGTGTCTGGCATGGGCAAGACAGGATCCTATAAACAACAGAGACTTGTCTTTGAAGTTGGGAAACTTCAAAGGTAGAAAGGGGTATAAGTGGTAGTTTTTTATATTACTTCTGGAATCAAGAGGAACTTCTGCCAAGGAGAAGAGCTGAAGAGCTGGGGGAGGAGTACTGCCCCTTAGCCTGTGACTGTGTTTTGCTGGGTTGGCCTGCAGTTGCTGCTTCTGCCTGAAAGAGAACAAAGACTGGACTTTGTGGTATATTCCTTCTTGTGAAGAACCTCCAAGGACTTAGATTGAGCTTGCCTCCTGTTTTGAACTCTCAGGGCCTTAAAATACTTCCTCTACCAACACCTGTACTCTCTGCTGAGATTCCTGACCTGCCAAGTGGTGCCCCATCCAGTCTCTGGGCCCTCGAGCGGTGAAGTTAGCAGAACAAGCACAGAACACCGCATGGGTAAAATTTTGACGCACCACTTGCAACGTGGCTGAAAAATAATGCGCTACGTGGCTAAAATCAATGCTCTACCTGCATTGTGGCTGGGAGATCGGCGTTTCATGGCAGGAGAAACAATGCAACACCCGCTTGCGGCTGCTGATAACAAAGCAAATTCCATGCAGCGCGGTTTTCTAACATTGTGAAGCCAGATTTCTCATGCATCCTCGCTGGGCATCAAAAATCAACGGAAGCTTGTGCGGATCCGAGGTGCCCACCTGGAAATTAACACATCGCTCTCTTGCGGGACAGAAAAATTACAGCTTGCTTACCCGACCGGAGAAGAAATGACGCACGGCCTCACTTGCGAGTAAGGAATCGCCACATTGCTGACTTTCCCGACACACGCTTGCCCGTGTAGCTTTATTTTTGACGCAAACCAGGTACTTTGTGTAAAATCAATGTTTCCATTGTTTTCTATTGGATAAGACTCTTATTCTTTTGAAAATTCATATCTTGACTTGTGTATGTTGGAGTTTTGTTGTTTTGGTCTTGTTTGATTTAGATAAATATTACCTATTTTTCTAAACTGGTGTGGTGTCCATTTTGTAGAGTTTTCACTGTATTACTGTTTGTAGTGGTGCAAATACTTTACACATTGTTTTTGAGATAAGCCTGAGTGCTTGTGCCAAGCTACCAAGGGGGTGAGCATGGGTTATCTTGAGTGTGCATCTTTATTGCCCTGACATGATCGAGGGTCCCTGCTTGGACAGAGTGCAAACTGACTGCCAACCAGAGACCCCTTTTATAACAAGTGGTAATAATGCATTTATTTGGCAATTACAAGAAAAACAAGACAATTTTAAAACAAAATCAATACATTATATCTCACACAGTTTGTTACAATTGAATAAAAAGAGACAATTATTATACAGAAAATTTCCTTGCAAGTACTTTAATCACTCCTAAATTATGAGTTAGGAAGATGAAGATCCTTCAGGACACAGTGTCTTGCTTCTCAATCTTTAGTTTTGTGACAAAAAATGCTCAAACTGTTAAGAAATCTTCAATCAATTGCAGAAACAGTCATCCAGATCTCATTTGATGGAACCATGTGTCATCCAGCATGGATGTGAGCACTCTGGATCCCACACTGGCAAAGAATATATAGTAAAAGACCAAGGCCCTGATTTATAGTTTTTGACACAAACCTGCGTTAGCGCAGGTTTGCCTGAAAAAGTATAGCACCGGCTAGCAAGAGCCGGGTGTTATATTTAAGGAATGGTGCAAGCCGGCGCAAAGGCCCGGTTAGTATCAAAATCCATGACGCTAACCGGGTGGGGGAGGCGCAGGGAAAACTGGAGGTTGTGCGTGAAAGAATGGCACTAGTCAGTTTAGAGTCAAAATAATGATTCTAACCTGACAAGCATCATTGTTAGATGCACAACCCACATGGACATGACTCCTGTCTAAGTAAAGACAGGAGTCATGCCCCCTCAGCCCAATGGCCATGCCCAGAGGACTTAAGTGACATGTAGGGGGAAGCCCAAGTTAGGCCCCCAATGGCACTTATAAAAAAATGTAAATACTTACCTGTACTTACCTGGGATGGGGTCCCACATCCTCCGCTGTCACCTTGGTGTGGGTGGGGGTGTCCCAGGGGCATGAGGAGGGCACCTGTGGGCTTAATCCATGGTTCTACCATGGAAAAAGGCCCACAGGTCCCCTAACACCTGCCCTGACTCAGGCATTAAATAATGGCGCAAAGCAAGCTTAGCGCCATTATTTAGGCCCACCATTTTTGCTCGGGAGGATAAATGAGGCGCTAGGTTCTTTGAGTCATTTTTTGCCCAGGAATGCCTACTTTGCATCTCATTGACGCAAGGTAGTTTTCTGCAGGCAAAAAATGGCTAACTCCAATGTGTTGGCACTAGACATGTCTAGCGCCAAAATATAAACATTGAGTTATGTTTGCGCTGAATGAGCATCAAAAAAATTTATGCTAATTCAGCGCAAACAGAGTATATATAAGCCCCCAAGTCCATAAATGTTTTAATTGAGCTTGTGTTACGCAGGCAATGTTGTGATGGGTCAGAACCACAATTTTACTTTATACAGCTGCTTGGAAAGGGAAGAGGTTCTGAGCTGAGTCTAGTAAGCCACATTTTGATGTGGGAATCTTCAGTGGGTATCCAAATCTGTGGTTGGCCTCTTCTTAAACCAGTGTCTATCTGACATCTAGGGAACACTTGGGCTAAGACTGTAGGATGAACCACTACATCAGCAAGGGTATTTATCATTGTCCTACACTAAGGAGCACCCCATGAATATTCAGGATTACACCCCCCCTTTATAACTGCTAGTGTCACTGAGGTGAACTAAGGCAAATCGTTTTCCTGGTGAAAAATGAGCATGGTTGCTGAAATTGCACCCCAAATGTATACAACAAAATGTGCTCAACAGGCAGCACTAGTGGTGAACAAGGATAATCCTGTAACCCTCTACCATATATAGACATGATTAGTGACCTGGCCTTATACATCCTAAATATAGCACACATAAGCTATCGACCATGTGTCGTACCAAAATGATTTAAAGCACCATTGGATGGCACAATCAATGTGCCAATTTTAGGTAACTGTAGTGACCAGGAAAACATATTCCTAAATTCATTTTCCTAAGTATCTGAATGAGAACATTTCTTCCAGACATGGAACTTTGCACCATATGGGCTCAATCAAACATTTTGAGGGTTTAGAAACATTACTTTTTATTCTATTGCCATTTCTCTATATAGTCGACATAAGCAGAAACCAAACATTGTAGGCTAAACTTGGGTGTGGGGCTGAAGAGATAAAAGTATGCATGTTATGCAAAGAGGTGTCAAGGGATAACTCTTTCAGAATCTACTACGCACACACTGCTGTCCTCCCTATGCCAGAGGATGAAAAAATATGTGAATTACCGCAGGGAGCAATATAGAGCTCTATCTGAGTGTGAGAGAACAGGGCTGATTGCAGAGGCCCCCTAACTTTTTGCCCCAATTTTCCACTTTTTGCTGGTGTTTTCCTGACTCTGATGGTGCCCTGGGTACTGCAAACCAGTCCCAGGGCCTGTGCTCTGTGTAAAATCAGTATGCAAATTAGGCTAATTATAATTGGCTATGTCAACCTACCTATAAGTCCCTAGTATGTGGTAGGGCATGTAGGTTTAGGGACCCAAGCATAGGTGCTGAGGTGCCCAGTGTCGTTTTAAAGGCAGGCCTGCCTTGGTGGCTGCTTTTAAATTAAAGTTATATGCAAATTCGACTTTGGAATTAAAAGTAGTTCTAAAGTCTTAAACTACCTTATTTTTACATATACGTCACCCTTAGGGTGTGACCTATGTGCCTCTAGGGCTGGGTGCCATGCAACTATAAGCAGGGACCTTATAAAAATAGTTTTATTAGCCCTGGTGAGGTAAAACAGCCAAATTTGTTTTCCCCTCATTGTAGTGAATGGGCTCCATAGACTAGAATGGGGAGACTTTATTTTAATTTTAAAAGTCCCCTTAAGTAACAGATACCAGAAGTTTGGTATCAAATTAATTGTTATAATAAATCCCACAACTTCCAGTTGTTGGATTTAATATAACTTGTTCAGGTTAAGAGTTTTAAACTTTACCTGCAAAGTTACCAACTTCAGCCCTGCAGTGTTTTTGCTGCTGTGCTCTGATTGGCCAGCCTCTGGCAGCCTGGCCAGGCTGCCTTGATGAGGTGTGAAGTGGCCTGGCTCCACACAAAGAGATGTGCCTGTGGGAGGATATCTCCCCTCAGCAGATGGTGAGGCAGGAAGGGTGAGGGCTGCCAAACTGGTCTTCAAAGGCAGAGAAGGACATTTGGAGCAACCCAGCAACACCCTCACATCCTGCAAACCCAGACAATTAGGTGCCCCCTTGATTAGATTAGGAGAGGGCAAGACAGGGGTGTGTTTATGATTTTTAGCTACACCAGTGGGTGGGCTCAGCCAGATGTAACCTCCAAAAATCACTTTCAGCCATGATTGATTTTTGAGGAATGTGCTCCCTCGGATTGATTTTTGCCACACTTCCCAGGAAGTGAACATCACAGGGGGAAGGACCAGGCACCTGATTAGGGAACCAGGACCCCCCTGTTTTTCACCCAGGTTGGTTTGGCATAATGGGTCGCTCTTGTTTACTTTGTAAATTAATGTTTACTTCTTTATAATCGCTACTGAGTGCTGCAAGAAGGATATGCTGATATGTCTGTGTCCATTCAAAGTGCATCTTCTTCAAGGCTGCTCAGAGAAAGGTTGCTCCTGTGATCTCATTTCAGAGGGCAATGGTTGAACAAGGAGTCAGTTACGATCCAATTGTCTCTTCATCCTTAAGCTCCTTGGAAGATTGTATTCTTGAAAAGTAGAACATTCAACAGACTACATTAAGGACTCCAGAACAATTATTTATTTAGTCCTAAATATAATAAAAAAAGAACATAGTATCATATACCAGGTATGAACATTCTCAATCACTATATATTAATTCAAGAAGAATTAACCCACATAGCCAGTCCCAACTAAGATCTCTCATTATTGCTGCCCAGATGGTGAAAGCAGATCAAAGCCCCTCAAAGCCATCAATTTTCCCTCTGTCTCTCTTTTTAATGCTTTCAGCCTCTGTTCAGTATTTGAATCTGTATCCAGTGTAGAACTGAGAAGACATCCTTACGCACTTGTTGTCGCTTGATGTTTCATCACTTTACATGTTGTTGCCCTGGGTTGCTTTCACTAAGAGCATAATGCAAAGCCCGATCCAAACAAGTGACAGCCGACTATACCCAAAGGAGAACATTCACCTCTTTTTTGGGATGTTTAAGAATTTGATTGTGACCATCCTTGGTGCATCCATCCAAGAGAAGGGAGGCTTCACTATACAACAACCGAGGGTGGGTGGATCTGAGAGTGGAGATCCCAGCAGAGTGTCCTGCTAGGAGAGAGATCAATATTATCCTGTATTGTTCAGTGAGCTAGTTAAATACAAATATACAAACACACGGTCTAAGGTGTTAGTCTTCAGATATCTTTTAAGAATGAGTTCTATTATTTTTGTGAAGGAACATTCCATACAAATGAAGCAAACACAGCTCTGTTGAACTATTGACCGTTCATTTGATGGACACAGAAAACTTTTGCAACTTGTTCACTGTGTCCACCATGGTCAGCCAGGCCTCTTTCTTACTGCTCCCACAGAAGACACTATCCATAGTCTAAACTCTATTTGCATAAACTCTCTTTGCATCCTTTTCACAGATCCAGTGTGTCTCTGTGAGACAGCTTTCTGAATAAATTGATGCCTTCTTCGTGGCCCCACAGCTCCCTTCTTCATTGGTGCCGGTTACCTGGTACCTGTGCAGGAAAAAATGACAGAGTGAGGCCAGGAATGGTGATGTGTTTTTTGTAAATAACATGCTGCTCTAAACTAAAACAATCTTGGGTTATTTACATAGAAAAAAGGTTTAAAGCAGCTAAAAAGGGTTGAACTGAGATCACTTTGGGGTTCATTACGACTTCGGCGAATGAAAAAGCCCGTCTGCCGAAGTGCCGACGGGCAGGTTGCCGCCAGTGGAGCCGCCTTCCCGCGGGCCCCATTAAGAGTTTCCCGCTGGCCCAGCAGTAAACGCCCAACAGCATTGTCTCCGTCTCATTATAGAGCAGACGGCAGTGCTGTTGTGCATGTGGTGCACCAGCACCTATCACTATGTTTACTGTCTGCAAAGCAGACAGTGAGCATCGCAAAGGAGTTGGCCAGGGGGGCCCCTGCACTGCCCATGCCAAGTGCATGGGCAGTGCAGGGGCCCCACTAGGGCCACGTGCACCCCGTCTCAACCAACCTTTACATGGTGGGGCTACTGCCATGTAATCACTGGTGGAGAAGGGACTTGTGATCCCCAGGGCAGCACTGCTTGCAGCGCTGCCCTGGTGTATTTGGACCTCCAGCCCCTCCTGTGGAGTAAAACTGGCAGTGCTTGCAGTCCCACGGTGGGGCAACCGCCATGGTCATAATGTGGCTGCCACACCGCCACATTGGTGGTGGTCCGAAAAAGGCTCGTAATCAGGTCCTTAATCTTGAAGTTATAGTCAGCAGTTCAAAGTTTGTCAAATGGTTTTGCAAGTGCAAAAGTGTGCTAGGTGAAGAGAGAGGAACCTAGAATCTCCACAGTCAACATCTTCTCTCTCTTGTAACGGGAATGGAACCAGCCTTAGAATGTAATTGGTGGGGGATGGACCATACTGGCCAACAGGGCAAGGTGGAGTGTCAGAACGGCTGATCTCAAAGGTCAGAGCGAGGGCTGTATTTTATGGCTGTTTGGAGGCTGGCATTTTGGTCTGGTGTGCCGGTATTTTCTTTTGATTTCCTTTAAATTACCAAAGCATTCATTGCAAAATAAACAGTGTCTCCCATACCTTGCCAAACATCTATACAGCATGTCATTTCAAGTTCAAATCTGCCCTGATTTGCAAATGTGGCACTGTTTTAGCTTACACAAACACAAAGCTCCCTTTCTGGATATTTTAGTATAAAACCCAGAGAATATTGCTGGCACTCCGTTACTATTTATCAATTGCAGTGTAGTGGTTATGTTATAGCTGTGTTGAAACCTTTCATGCAGTAAGAAACACACGTGTTTCAACCCTTTTCTTATATATAATAATACTTTCATTTATTATTGTACTCATATATTAATTTAAGAAAATATACACAAATTTATACAAATCAATCCCTAGGTATTCTTAATTCTTTCTTCATTGATTTTTTTCATAAAAACATTTGTTTATAAAACCTAAAACACAAATTATTATACATTAAAAATTACAAAATCAAAATTGCAATCACTCATACAAAAATATTTATAAAAAAGTGTCCTTAATTGATTTTTTGCATAAAAGCTTTTATTAATAAAACCTATTGACCAATGTATTATGCAATGAAAATTACAATTGCTCATATATAAGTGTTTATATAGAAGTGTTGATGCAGTGTTGTGTAAGAGAGGTGTAATACCCCGTTGATTCTATTAACAAGAGAATCACCTTCAAACTCCTCACCCACGCTCACAAGGCACTGCACAACACCGGACCAGAATACCTCAACAGACAGCTCTCCTTCTACACCCCGACCCAACAGCTTCTCTCTGGTGACATTTCCCTCACCACCGTCCCACGCATCCCCACAACAACCACCGGCGGCAGATCATTCTCACACCTCGCTGCCAAGACCGGAACACTCTTCCCACCCACCTGCGTCAGACCAAGGACCTCCTTACCTTCAGGAGAATTCTCAAGACGTGGCTGTTCGGGCAGTAGCAGCTCCCCCACCTCAGCACCTTGAGACCCTCACAGGTGAGTAGTGCACTTTACAAATTCCCTGATTGATTGATTAATTACATAAACGAGAGACTGCAGAACGCCAATTCACAGATCTCGTGTGAAATAAAGAACACAGAGGAAACACGCGGCTTGAATAAACTACAGAAGGAGGAAAAATTCAAGAGGCACGACTGGGAAACTGTTTGGGATATCTATATTGAAAAGATTTTTCCCATTGGCAGAAGAAAATAAATGACTTACCATCTATTACAAATAAATAACAATATGAATGGCAGTGAGTAATTTGGAAATCAGATGTCATAGCACAATAAATCATGATCTGTTGTGTATAAAGTGTTCTTTGTCCTGAAGAAGGTAGAGTGAACCATTGGAAAGACCACCAAAACGCTTTTTAAATCTCTGAAGATTAACTATCTGCAGAGGTCAAAGTGGTAGCTATTGAAGGGACATATAAGTGGGGAAAGGAGTGGGCAACTTACACATGATCCAGTGATCCCTCTTCAACCACAGAAGCACTTTGTAGATCTTCAGACAAGTGTATCTATATTGAATTGTTTTTATAAACATATATGAAAAGGAGATATTGAAACACTATAAATATCTTAACATAATTTAGCATGTAACATAATGTATACATAATGTAAACAAAAAGGTCTACAAAGGAGATAGTGCTCAATAAAGAGAGTGGCCACACAGAGCAGGTGAAAGCGGGGAACAGCATTTATCACGAAAGCCGAACAACGAGAGGCCTGTACAAGGAAGGGCATATGACAAAAATGCCTTTGCAACGAAAGGTTTTGACCAGGATAATTGTTTACAACAAACATGCCTTTACAACGGATGCCTTTTATAACAAAAATGGTGGTAAATGTAAGTATACTGGGGTGGAAATTACATCCCTGGCAGCCTTGCCTCTCAACATGGAGCGGTACAGGCAGAGGCTTAAAACCAATGGAACTGAGGTTGAGGGTCTGAGAAATACAGGAGCCAGTGTGGCTGTGGTTACAGAGAAACTGGCTTCTCCAGAGCAGATCCTACCTGGTGTGTAAAACCACGTATCCTATGCAGACAACAGAACCAAACGCCATTGACTGGCAATGGTGAGCTTGAATGGGGAGATGTGACAGGCCCTAAGAGAGTAGTTGTGTCTCCTGCAGTCCCAGTAGATTGTCTACTGGGAAATGATCTTGAAGCGTCTGACTGGTCAAGGGTGGAGAGAATGGTCCATGCAAGAATGCTGAATCTCCCTGAGTGGATATGTGCTGTGACTAGGTTACAGGCTGCTCAGCAAGTACACGCAGGACACTTGGACTATGGAATAATGGGCCAAGCTTCCAATGACAAGAAAAAGGGCACTAGGTCTAGTGAGCCAACCCAGAGAACTCCAGAGGTGCAAGAGGAATCTTACCCTGAGGGGGAGGATCAGTCCTCTAAGATTGGGATTCCATCCCTGCAAGATCTGTCCAACTTGACAGAACTGAAATTGACAGGAGCTGGTGGACCCACCAGAGAGGAGCTTTGTCAGGGACTGCCTATAGGCTAGAGGAGGGTGATGTCAGTGGATTCCGCAAAGTCTACTGAGATGAGGGAGTCCTATCTACTGAAGCCAGAGACGTGAAGGAGATTGCCACCAGGAGGTTGGTTGTCCCCTAATGTATAGAAACTTCTTCCTCAGATTGAGCCATGACATCCCCTTGGCAGGTTATTTGGGTCAGAATAAGACTTGCAACTGGTTGGTTAACCATTTCTATTGGCCCACCATGTCTGCCAAAGTGAATTAGTTCGGTAGCTCCTATGCAACATGTCAGGCCAGTGGCAAGACAGGGGACAAATCAGAGGCTCTCTTGATACCACTGCCAATGGCTGGAACTCCCTTTGAGAGGTTAGGGGGTGGACATTGTTGGATCCCTAGACCCAACAACTGCATCAGGGATCAGCTATATCTAGTAGTAGACCATGCCACCATATATCCTGGAGCAATTCCCCTCAGGACAGTCATTGCTCCTTCAGTGACTACAGCCAAACTTTGTGTGTTCACCAGAGTAGGTTTCTCAAAGGAGGTGGTTTCAGATAGAGGCACAGATTTCCTGTATAGCTATCTGAAGGCGATGTGGGAACAATGTGGTGTTACCTACAAGGTCACCACTCAATATCACCACCAGGGTAATGATCTAGCGGAAAGGTTCCTTAGGACCCTGAAGGGCATGATCATGGGTTTGTCTGAGATTGGATGTTTTTCTCCCATGTCTACTGTTTGCATACAGGGGGGTCCCACAAAAAGGGGTTAGCTTTATCCACTTTGACTTGTTGTTTGTGCACACTGGAAGAGGGCCACTGTGCCTGGTGAAAGAATCTTGGGAAAAGCCTAGGACAATGTGCTGGGTTATGTACTAGGCCTGTGATCTTGCATGGCATAGTACATGTACAAAGCAAGGAGGAACCTGGAAGACAGCCCAGAGCACCTAATGCTCTGGTATGACTAGAAGGCTACTATGCCTAAGTACAAACCAGGACAATCGGTGTGAGTGTTGGAGCCTGCAGCTCCCAGGGCCCTCCAGAACAAGTGGACTGGGTCATATCCAATCCTAAAGATGAAGGGTGAGGTTGCTTATCTGGCAGACCTTAACAGCCCAAGGAACCCCACAGGATCCTGCATGTTAAAAGATGAAAACCCTACAAAGCCCACAAAGACAGGGTAGACATGACCATGCTGCTGGTCACTGATGAAGGAGAAGAAGGGGAAACTGAGCCACTGCCAGAACTCCTCTCCAACAATGTGTAAGATGGGTCAGTGGAGGGAGTGGCACTCTCTCCCCAGTTGACAGACCAGCAGCACTGAGACTGCAAGCAAGTGTTGGAAAAGTTTGTTGGTCTGTTCTCTTCGATTTGTTCTATGACATTGACTTTGGTGACATTCTACCTGTCAAAAATAAGTTGTAAAGGTTGTCTGTCCAGGTCAAAGCCAGCATCAAAGCTGAAGTAGCTAAGATGCTAAGATGCTGGAATTGGAAGTAGTTGAGTCCTCTGACAGTCCATGGGCCAGCCCAGTGGTGCTGATACCCAAACCTTATCCTCAAGGGGGAAAGAAGGAGTTAAGGTTATGTGCGGAATACAGAGGACAGAATGCACCTACCTAGAGCTAATGAACTAATTGACAGGTTAGTGTCTGCAAAGTACCTGAGTACATTTGACTTGATCTCAGGCTACTGGAAGATTGCCCTCAGTGAAGGAGCAAAGGACAGGTCAGCATTCTCCACATTAGAGGGGAGTACCAATTGAAAGTAATGCCCTTTGGTTTAAAGAATGTCTCTGCCAACTTCCAAAGTTTGGTGAACAGGGTACTACTCAGGTTAAACAGTTCAGTGCATCTTATCTGGACAATATAGCTGAGTACAGTTCTACCTGGGGAGGCTCATCTGTACCACCTGAAAGAAGTGCTTCAGGCCCTGCAACAGGCAGGCCAGCCTATTAAGAGGAGAAAGTGCTAAATAGTGCAGAGTTCAGTGGTGTACCTGGGCCACCTTGTAGGTGGAAGCCATGTACAACCTCTCCAACCCAAATTCCAGACCATCCTGGATTGGGAGGCTTCTAAAACCCAGACACAGGTCAAGGCCTTTTATGACCTGGCTGGGTATTACAGAAGTTTTGTGAAAAAACTGTGGGACAATTGTAGGTCCCTTGACAGAACTCACCTCAAAGAAATAGCCCAAGAAAGTCATTTGAACTGCAGAGTGTTAGAAGGCCTTTGACACTCTGAAGGAGACTATGGCCCTCATTATGACATTGGTGGTCTCCTGACCGCCAGGCCGGCGACGGCGGTAACCCTCCGCCAGACTGGTGGTGAAGACCACCATATTATGAGATTGGCGGGTTGGCTGCAGCCAACCCGCCACTTCTTCAGCCATACCGCCATGTCCATCTCCAACACGGCGGCCGACAGCGTAACGCCCCTTGCATTATGAGCAAGCCTACCACCATGGTTTTCGTGGTGTTAGCCATGGCGGTAGGCCCTACTGGTAACAGGAAATTCATTCCCTGACACCAGTAGGTGACTCTCCCACCCCCTCCAACACTCACCTGATGCCCCTCACTCCCCTCCATCCAAACTTATCCCCCATCCACCCCCAATTCAAACACCCCCACCCCGATACATAGACTAACAACCCACCCCCATATACGCACACACCAGCAGACACGCACACACCACACAGCTGACCCCACAGCCATACACGTACACAACACCCCCCACACCCCCAACCCCCACTATAGTTACAGCACCCCTCACCCCACACACCCCTCCCCGCATACATGCACAAAGACACCCACACACACCACGCACACACCCATTCACCTACACTTCCAAACACACATTTATTCACACATACTCACACGCATTCAGGCATGCATACGCACTGACATACTCACACACATTCATACAGACGTCCAAACACACACTCACTTCAACATTCATACATGCATTCACTCACACACATACAACCATGCATGCACCACAACACTCACAGATGCATTTACACATGCACACACACATTCATACAGACGCGCAGACACCACACACACACACACGCATAACACCCCCCTCCTACCCCCCCTCCTCTGTTAGAGAATCACCGTACCTGCTCCGGGTAGGTTGTTCGGCAGGAAACAGGAAGGGGCGCTGCCTCTGCCAGCAGTGCCCCGCCAGCTGGATACCGCCAAGACATATTACGGGCCATAATATGGCGGGCGGTGTCCTACTGGCGGGGCAGTGCAGGTGCTAGCAACGCCAGGGTACCACTGGCCGTCAGCATGGCTACTGCTGGATTTCCACCCTGATTGTGGCGGAAATCCCTCAGTACCCACAATATGGCAGGCAGAAGACTGCCAGCACTGGCGGTCTTCTGGCGCCCGCCTCATTGGCGGTCTTGGAAAAAACACTGCCAATGTCATAATGAGGGCCTATGTGTTCAGCACCAATGTTCCTGGCCCCTAACTACACAAAGGAATTTGTGGTTCAGGCAGATGCTTCAGAACATGGCACTGGCGCAGTACTGGCACAAGTAAATGAGGAGGGCCTAGATCAGCCAGTTGCCTTCATTAGCAGGCGACTACTCCTCAGAGAACAAAGACAGAATGCCATTGAGAGGGAAGCCTTTGCTGTGGTCTGGTCCCTGAAGAAGCAGAGGCTTACTGTTCTACTGAAATTTCATGTTTCATCATCATTAAATGCTTGTCTTATGTTGTCTTTATTCAGTCCCATCTTTAGTCCAACCAAGCCTGCATTCTTGGCCTCCTTTAAAGGCTCTTCCTTTAAGAGTTCCTCAGTGGAATGTGCTCACTCATCCTCTCCTTGCTCTCAAATGTCTTATCTTGTCCTTCACCTTTAGACTTCTGACATAGTGCACAGGCAGGCACCTGTTGAGAATGGAGGATTGTGGCCTTGTGTTTGTTTGGTGTACTCTGAAGGCTGCTTCAATGCATATGTAGGCTAGGACTAATTTACAAAAATATATTTACATTTTGCATTACATGGAATAGTTTAGTAGAGTCCTTGGGAAAGCTCCTTGCACCCCCAACAATGCTCAAGACATATTTTCATCACAAGTACCACTCTACTCTTTTGGGAGTGTATGGATGGTAGAATGTGGTTGAGCATTATGGCCTATGTGGAAGGAGTGTTAATGTCATGAGGAATGGGTTGGTGCTCTTGCCATGAGCCTGCGTACAAGTTTTGAGCCATGGAGTGGGGCAATATAAAATGAGAGTCTCCTACTGTTATGCACACCAACACATTGTTTTGTTGGGAAGCTGTGTGATTCAGTGTGGTTTAAGTGAACGTGTGTTGGAGTCATGTGTGATGACTAGAAGGGTGTAACTAATACAGGCTTAAACCTTGAGTAGAGCTGAAAAGATGGGGTAATTCATATATATATATATATATATATATATATATATATATATATATATATATTTACTGAAAAAACTATTGAAGTGAAAATTGTGCATTGCGAGGGCGTGAGTTATAGTTACCTTAGGCAGCTGTTTATAGTTACTTGAAATAACTCTAACTGCTGGATTTATATAGGTTTTTATAAGTAAATTCAGAACCTAACTATAATGTCTCTCTACCCTTTGCTTTTTTCAGTGAATATCTACATTTTTTTGTTCTATTTCCTAACTATAATTTACGTGTAACTTTTGTTTTCAGTAAATTTCTATGGTTATTTTAACATATAGTAATTTGGCCCAGTGCAGCAGAGGTTGACTGCAAGGCCTGGCCTGTGGCCACGCCCCTATATCCACCCAACCCTGCACCACGCATGGCCTTCAGCTGTGCATGGCAGGAGTTGGCCAGGTCCTACAGCCTACCCCTATATCTACCCAACCCTGCACCATGCATGGCCTTCAGCTGTACGCAACTGGGGTTAGCTGCAGGGCCTGCGGCCAATCCCCTATAAACACCCAGAGAGAAATTGAGAGAGGGCGAGAGAGAGAGATTTTTCAGTCTTTGATGAATGATGTACTTAGAATGAGACATTTTCAAACAAATTGAAAAGAAAAATGCATTTATCAAGTAAGATGATTGAGATTACCTTTCGGTATGTGACCACAGTCACACCTAGACTAAAACCCACAACCTTCAGTGTGATAGTCTGAGATTTTAACCCCCTAGGTCAAAGTGACCTATTACTCTACATTGTCCAGACATAACTATGACTTTAGACCCAAAGGTTTTTGATGGTAAAAACACGTAAACGTTCCATCACTAAAAAACTTTTACATTAAAAACACTAGTAAATAAACAGAACACACCATGAGATACCAGGACTTTAACCTACCATCTACTGAATAACAGTCCAAAAGATGTCCCAGGAGGCCATTTTGTTTTATTTATTTTATTCATTTTTTAAAGCTAGATTACCACAGGGGGGAGCATCAAGGCCCGACCAGCGGTCCTAGCCTTCCTCCTGTATCCTGCAGGCGCTGGCATTGTTCCCGCAAGCAGGAAGCTGCTTGAAATAGAAGCTACCTGCTTGCTGGAGCAAAGGTTTCATCTGTTTTCCTGCACACATATTTGCGTGCAGGAAAACAGATGAAAACTCTGCTTTCTGCAAGCAAAGTGGAGTTATGTTTGCTTTTGCTTGGTGGGATCTGTCACCTCCCACCAAGAAAAAGCAAACAGCTATGTCCCGGGGGTGGACACCTCGGGACGTAGCAGGAGCTGGCCCTGGGGAGGTGGCTGTCCCCAGGGCCATCAGTGGCTCCTGGAGAGGGCTCCCCCCTTACATGAACTTTTCCCAGAGAGGTGGTGGACCCCAGGGCTGCAGGTGGTGCCGCATGGCCCCCTCTTAATTATGATTGAAGCCCCAGGGAGTTGGCGGTGACAGACCCCCTCCCTTCCTTTAATTCAGTCCCAGGGGGGTGGTGTGGCCCAACTGCATTCATTTTTATTAAAGCCCCGGGGAGGTGGTGGTCCTCGGGCTGCGGGGGGTCATGCAGCCTCCCCACACTCATTAATATTTAAATTCCAGGAAGGTGGGGGTCACTGCAGCTGCAGGGGGGCACACAGCCCCCCTGCATTCATTTTCATTAAAACCCTGAGGAGGTGGTGGTATGTGGAGCTGCAGGGTGTGCGTGGCCCCCCTGCTTTCAATGTAAAAATCACCCCAAGGAGGTGGCAGTCCCCGGGGCATCAGCAAGCCCAGGAGGGGGGCCTTTGCAGCCCTGTCCTTATTTTTTACATGCTCCCGGGATCTGGCCCACCCAGGTCTTTATAAAAACAAGCGTGAAAGCCTGTGCTTGTTTTTTTTTTAAAATGTTTGCAGCAGAATCACAACACCTTTGCAAATTTTTTTAACGTTATTTTTTTCCCTGGGGTAAGGGGTCAAGGTGCCCTACCCTGGCCCCTTTTCTTAGTTTTTACCTTGTTTTCAGGGACTCAGCTGAAGTGGAGTCCCAAGATGGCTGTCTCAGCACGAGATTGGAAGGGTTCACAAAGCCTTCTCGTTCCTATACATACAAATGTATTTTTTCTTTAAAATTTCAAAAATAATTGAACAGATTTACACCAAATAATGAAAGGGGTGCTTTCTGGACCAAGAGCTACCTTTCTGCCAAATTTGATGTAATTCCGTCCAGTGGTTTGGGCGCTGGTCCTGTTCAAAATCACTATGGGAATTAACCTGGGGAAAACACATTTTGGGAACCTCCCTTTTTCTCAGCCCCCTCTTGAAGTATCACCCCAAAACTTTCCAGACAGCAGCTGACATGAGGGTCAAATTGTTTGGAAAAAATTCATGAAGATATTTTGAACAGCACCGACGAAAAAACGCTTCTTCTTTAGAAACTAGGTCCTAAATATAACTACCTACTGACGACAAGCAGTAGGTTATATATATATATATATATATATATATATATATATATATATATACACACACACACACACACACATATATGTATACATTCTGAATAATAATTTATTGTTTCAGTTAATTAAAACCATCACAATTCTTACATTTTCTAAATTCGAACAACTATGCAAAATTATAATAATTTAAAACATTAAATATTAAATATGATCTTCTAAAATAACTCTTAAAATGACTAGGGTGTCAAAATTACAATGTCTGAATAGCGATAAAATATTATTTCAGTGTCCCGGATATCGACATACATTTTACACATTAATTTGAACAAAGAATACCTGCCACTGCAATTAAATCCATACTCAGGGGCCCGTCTCTGGGACTCATACAGCTTAAAGGTTGATGTCAATTACCAACCCGTACTTCACTCAGAATACTGTCACATGGAATTAAATACTTCATCAGACTGCAGTTAATCCTAGGATCTAATGGATGAATAGCATTAATTATAGCTGACCTACAGGTTTTAATGCCTTGACTATTTAAAGCTTCTTTCAGCAATACAACCCTCAAATGTTTTAATAGTGTACAGATACAAACTAGTGCCCTCAATATGATTTTGGCGGTCAAAACAGTTAACCGCCGAAGTCACGCCCGCCAGGAGACCGCCAGGCAGTTCTCCACCATAAATTGGGCAGAGAGCCGCCAGCATCCATGCTGGCGGTCGGCGGTCTATTAGAGGTTGCTCTGCTTGGACCGCCATGTCATCACAACACCGCCAGCCGTATTACAAGTTTGTAATCGGCATGGCAGTGTTGTGGTGACGGGGCGGTGCCGGTGGAGAAGGCCCAATGGACCCCATTACCTCCTGGATGACCAGCATGAGCAGGTGAGGTGATCGTCTGACAGCGGAGGGGGTGAGGGGGTGTTGAGGGTTGTATGTGTTAATGGGGTTGTAAGTGTGTGTGGATGGAGGGGAGGGTGTTTGTGTGCGTGTGTGTGCATGTATCTGTCGGAATGTGTGAATGCGTGTCAGCGGAGGTGGGGAGGTGTTGTGGATGCGTGGATGTGTATGAAAGTGTGTGCACGGATGTATGAATGTGTGTGTGGTGTGTGCCTGCGTGGATGGGGCGGGGGTATGTACGGGGTTCGGGGGCAAGGGAGGGTGGTGTCTATGGGGTTCGGGGGGCCATGGCTATTTCGGGAGGGTGGGGGAGTCGCATACTGGTGACAAGAATGTTAATTCCTGTTGCCAGTATCCTTTCTGGAACGTGGTAAATCTAACCAATAGCGGCAGTGAGAACTTACCAGTCACTGTTTAATATGGAACCATTCACCCAGGTCCACGTCTTGTCGGGGCACGCGAGGAATAGCCCGAGCCAGACCGGGTTATGGTGATTCACTCTGCTGTGCACAAAATTCTGTGAATGTGATAAAAGTACAAGAAATTAATGCTGGCAAAATTTAAATTTTAATGATTTTCTTTTTAGGCTTTATAATTTTTGCACATTTCTGTTACGCTAAGTAGAAATATATTCTTAAATTAAAGAGAAAAGCAAAAATGTTATGTGCCTGAAGATAATGAGGCCATCGAAACAGCAGTAATTTGAAATAACAGAGAAATACGGCCTCATGCAAAAGGCTAATTGATAGTTCGTTGCTACATGAAAATGAAAGATATATTAATGATATCATGAAATGGATTTTTACTTTCTTCGACAGTCATATTACAATTTCATACCTTTTTAATATTCTCATGTTCACATGTGCATACCCTAAATCAATGTTTTGGAACACTTTTAAAGTTCTGTGTTTCATTATTATTTTAATGATTTTATATTATTTTGAATACCCATACGACACATTACAGAGATAGCTAAACATTGATTGTTGTGTCTGCTTCGTTATCACGTTCTTTGTTTACCTCTAAATGTTGACTTCCCATTCAAAAGCCTGAAATAAGGCAGACTCTGATTGGTCGTGTTGGAGTGTAGCTTTTATAATCCAAAATTAACATGGACTGCTTGCAAATTAATGTGTAAAGGAGCTGCATAGAAAATGTGACAGACTAAAATTAATGTATGCCTTTGAGATGTGCCCTCGGGGAGTGGCCACCAATGTATACGATGATTAATGAAATTGACTAATAATGAATTATTAATGTACTAATGTATGATTCTGTTTTAGCATTAAGAGTTATATGTTAAGGCTTTGCTGAATAAGTCATTAGACCTTAGTTAGCAAGAGTCTGGGCCTATCTGCTTGGTCTCATATTAAATATGTTTTTCTAACGTGCACTGTGCTGTCTTCCTGAAGGACATAAAGCTGTACTTTTCCAGAAGCTAGAGATGTGTGTAGCTGTAGTAAATTCTTTCTCATGGGACCCGACTTCCTCAAGGAGACGTTCTTGTTGAATGTAACAGTGAAATTCGCAACAGGTACAAGGTCGCCTGAACTGGTAAAGACAATGGAGCTACCGACTGAAGCCGTGCGTGTAACTTTTCTTACCTGCCATCTCACCCGATGAAGACGTAAATCACAGGAGCCAATGAACTGTATGAGAACTGTCTTAAGTGAAAATTCTAGTGAGGTGACCACTCAACTATTGGACAGAGATAGTGGTGCACCAAATACTGACCAATGGGAAATTAGAGACTTGTCTGGCAAATTCAATTTAACGTCGTGTCACAAGGAGACATCAGCCATTAGAGGGACGCCCCTGCTGTTACTCTGGCATTCCGTCTTCACCTTTGCTGCTTTGATTCTTCAAAACCATCCTCACATTGACTTGCCCAATATCTATTTCTTCTGTACTTTGCTTAAATTTTACTCAAGTTGCCATATTGTGACATTATTGATGTGCTTCCTGGTGTTGAGACTAATACACTTGCTAGTAGATTGTAATCAATAGGGAATACATCTCATGAGCCTTACTACATTTCGTGTGGTTATTCATGGCTGAAAGGTCATGGTGAGTTTTGATTCCTATTAATGTCATTAACTAATTAGATTAATTTGCTGTTGTGAATATTGATGAGACTATTGACCTATCGATTGATATGCTGATTAGTTATCTCGTCTTAAGGTGTCTCCAATCAGGGTCAAAAGGTTCATTGGCCTAAAACGAGTCCCAGAGTAAGTAAATTACCTAGGGCGGGAAGCGTTATCAGTCGCCTTCAGAAGGCGTGAATAAGGTACAGTAAAATATGGTAAATAGTGAATTTCCCGGGGAGTTTTGCATTTTACTTAGTCAGTTTATGAGGTCCATGGCTTTCTCAGTTATTTTCATAGACTTTATGTTACTAGATTTGGACTTCTATGTTACATTAGGTCAAAATGTATGATTACATTTAAAAAAAAAGCAATAATGCAATGTGTCTAACGGGTCTATCGAGATGGCACTAGTTTCAATTTATAGAGAAATGCGGCGTTGTGGAAAAGGGTGAATGGACGTTCATCGTTGAATAGAAATGAAAGATGTATTAATGTTGTTATAAAATATTGTTATTTACTTCAGCTTATTATTACCAGGTATTCTGGGTGTCTGCCTTTTATGTACGCAGTCTTTGGGGGTCCGTGAATATCAGAGATAACTTGTATATCTACGTAAACTGGTCGTTGGACCCGCGGATCCGCAAAGAGTGCGACAAGGCATTTGAAATGTTTTTGTACACATACAACACTCTTATTATTCAAGGAACTGCAACTCATTATTTGACTGGTCCTTGATAGTGAAACTGGGGTGGTTCTTGTTACAGTTTCAGTGCATCCCGTGTAAGGTGACCACCTCCCTCCGGGTCATTAAGGATGACGTCTCCAGTCCTGAGCTTTTCAAATTCAAATCATTGTTTTCAGATGTGTTTGGATAATTTATGAAGTTCTGGTGGAAGCAACACAAGACTGCAATACCCAGAATGCACTAGATGAGCCCATGAAAATCCTGGGAAGCGGTGGCCCTAGTGACCAAGAGCAGATAATAACTTGTGATACTTTATTCAGATGATGATGATTTTCAATTGTTATGTATCAACTGGTTATTCTGCACAATCTCCCCTTCCCAAATTGTCTACTTAGCAATTCACCACCTAAGTCTCAAAGCACTAGGGCATCTCTTACTGTTGCGCGGCTCCCTGCTCTCCATTTTACAGATCATATGCAGGGGCGTAGCTTCAGGGGGGTCTTTGGAGTGTTACACTCCCCTAATAAATGGAAATAGTTGGGTGCAGGGGTTTCATGGGCATGGTGAGGGGTCTGTCAGTTTTCAGCAGGAATCTTTACATACACCCGACAAAAACGCAGGCACACTTTCTACCCCTCTATGTTTTGAAAGTCCTAAGAAATGTTATTTATTTTACAAAATATTATGTTTTTCCTCCCTGAGTACTCCTACCAATCCACACTTCTCTCTCTCTCTTTCCACTACCCCCAGGCCCCTCTAGTGCACCCTGCTTGTTGCATATTGCATTTTATCACTATGGCACTCCCATGATGTCTATTTGGTGATCCCCGCTTGGCCGGCGGGCGGAAACCTGGTTTCCGCCCACCGTCCCAGCGGGGATCTCGGCTGCACCACGGGAGCCGCCTCCAAATTGAGCCGGCGGTGTTGTGGCGGTGCTATGCAGACAGTGAAAAGCTCCATGGGGCCCCCAGAGGCCCGCAACTCCCCTTTGGCAGGAGGGGGACTCGTAATCCTGTGGGCAGCGTTGCAAGCAGCGCTGCCCTGGAGGATTAAATCCGCCAACCAATGTGGCAGGAAACCGCCGGTCCTGGCGGTGTGACCGCGGTGCTTCCGCTGCGGTCGTTATGCCCGAGTTTGTCCCACCAGCCTGTTGGCAGTACAAACTCCAAAACAGCCCTGGCGGTCTTTGACCACCAGGGTTGTAATGAGGGTCTATATGCCAGCGTGATTGTTGGAAAATCTGAAGCTCACACTTCCCAAATTTACTGACCAAGCTATGTCCCTGCTAATGTGACTCCCAGAGCACACAGACATTTCTGCAGTGAATGCTTTACTGCATAGTTCTGTTTGCTGACAAGTATCTCAAGAGTCAATATCAGCCTGGAGTGAAATATTTGGGTTGGGAGAAGATTTTATTGCACAATCTAGGCTCACGTAGATGCTGATTATTGGTCTGCTCTTAGACAGCAACATTTTCCAACATGAATGCTGAAATGGGTGCACCATTTATGTCTAATTTAACTCTATTCTATTCTATGCAGCACTTATAGAGTGCTTGGCTATCCATAGGCCACCCAGCGCTAAAGTGTGGCACAGAATCAGGATCTGGGTCAAAGGGGACTTAAAGGAGCCTGTCTCCAAAGAGCCATGTTTTCAGGGCTTCCCGGAAATCGAGTTCCTTTTTAATTGATCTTAATGCAGGGGAAGGCTATTTCACTATTTAGCCACATTGTAAGTGAAGGAACACCCAATATCATTCATCCTTTTGATAAGGGGAGTCTTGGTCAAATGAGCATTCGAGGTGCAAAGCAATCTACTCATGAGTTATGGAGATACCAGAGATCGTAGGATCGGAGAGCCTTTACCAAGAAGAGCTATGTGGGCAATGCAGAGTAGTTTCAATTTAATTCTCTTGTTCACCGAGAGCCAATGAAGAGAGTGTAATGCTTGTCTCTCTGACTGACATCTGGGTATATTGTACAATAGTCGAGTCGTAGAGTTTTCTACAATCTGAAGTTTTCTTATTGTGGCCTTGTGCACTCTCACGTGTAATGAATTCCCATAGTCCAGGTGAGACAGAATGAGTGCCTGTACTACCAATCCTCTCGACACGGAGGGAAGCAGCGAAGGGTTTTTGAAAGCATTATCTGCATTCCCTGGCAAGCAACTGAGCACTTTATTGCCTGGGATTCGAATTTTATTCCCAGGCTCTTCACAGCCATTTTTGCTACAGGAGGTTTCCCCAGACAACTTGGCCAGCCCAAATATAAAAGAGGGATGAAGTCATTGCCAAGGATCATCAGTTCCTTATTGTTTCCATTGAATTTGAGACAAGAGTCCTTCATCTAATGAGCCACGTTCACTAAACAGGGACCTAAGGAAGGGCACAAAGAGTCTCGGTTGGCTTAAGGGAGACAACCAGTTGCATGTCATCGGCTAAAGAGACTAATGAAATCCCGAAAGGAAGAACAATGTCCACCAGTGGTCTCATATACAAATTAAAAAGGGTAGGGCTCAGTGATGAGCCCTGAGGAATTCCACATTTTAGTGGAAGAATTTCTGAGGTACAGTGACCCTCAAAGACCTGAAAGATTCTATCCTTTAGGAAAGGCTTCAGCCATGCTAAAGCAGGACCTACGATTCCCACACTCTGTAACCGATCCAGAAGAATACCATGGCTTTAGATATCAAAAGCTGAGCTTAGATCAAGGAGGACATTTTTGTGACAAGATAAATACAACATTTAAAGACATCTTTATTGCTCACTTACCTTCTGAACATCTGCATGGTTATTTTGGGGTGCTGCAGCACCCCCTAGCACAGCACCCCCTAGCACCCACAATTCCAGTGCCTATGCTATCGCTGTGGCGTGGGTGGTATGTGCTGTTCTTCTTCTCTGCAGCCTACCTACCTCCCCTCTGGGATAAGACGCCAGGCCCCTAGTGCTTGTGACTCTCTGAGATGCTGACTGTCTTCACTTACATTGCTCCTCAAAGTAGAGGCAGCCAGGTTGGGAGTGGTTGTATGGGTGCTGGTGCTTCTGTGTGTCCCTCCTCCTTCAAAACATCTCCGCTGCTGACAAGTCAAATCTGAGTACTTCGCTGTATTTACTGATCGGAGATAAAAACATGCACCAGGATTTTACGGTCTGGAAGTGCCATAGATTGTCCTCACTGACTCAAATGATCAGCACTGAGGCCTCATAGTTGCCAGACATTTATATTTGGGCGAGTAATTCAGAAGCAACCTACTGAATGCCACAAGATGTTTCCTCCTCTGGACAATCATAAGCTTGCCATTACAACTGATATCTAGTGACAACACAAGAGCGCTACACATTAAAATGCATTAATAATAATAATGCCTGCATTTTTCCTCTCTGAGATTGGGCTGGACTTTTTTCCTACATGCTCCTATAGATCAACACTCAGACACTATATTGTATGGACCTGTATCCCATTCAGTTAAATACTGACCATTACATATCAAAGGCCAAGGCATCCTGATGGCTTTCTTTCTTGCAGGAACTGACAAGCAGCAATAAGAAATCTCATCAGACACCTCTAGACCCAACCATGGCCTTGATACCCTAGAGGTCCTTATAAATGACCTCAAAGGCATCAACACCTCAAAAAATACAGTGGACTCATCATTGGCAGAAACAATTTGAGAACTAAAATGCATGCATACAGAATTCTCACTCTTCAAAACCCAACTTTCTTGATGCTTTATAAATGAGGGTCTAAGAGATATACGACTGGTGCACAGATATATTGCATTTACAGTGGAAGGTCATGTGTTTAGGAGGTAGAAGAAGGTGAGACAATGTCTGTCTATTTGGCTTTCTAGAAATGGAAGAAGTAGAGAATGTGTTGGGCTTTCTGGCGACTTTTCTGCCCAAGTTGTTAGAAGTGGATTATCACCAACCTCTAAACTTTTATAAAGCCTCCAACAGACTAAAATCATGGCCCCTATGTTTACAAAGGCTCCAGACCGTCCTGCTCTGCTGACAGCTCCTTTGAAACAAATGTTGTAGGAAGCTGCCTCTGTATTTACAATATCAAAGTGAGGTATAGGCCCTCATTATGAGTCTGGCGTTCTTGAGCCCGCGAATCTCACGGTGGCGGTCGTAATGCCACATTATGACCGTGGTGGAGCCGCCATGGTCGGACCCCCAACACCGTCGGCAACACTGTTTCCGCCCGCCGGCCCTGCGGTGAACTCCAAATAGGGCCGGGGGTATTTGGACCGCACAGGCCATCTTTCGGCGGTTTGAGTTTGGCGGGCTCTTCCTCTGCCCGCCTAACTCATAATGAGGGCCTTTGTGTACACAGAGTCCAGGGGTTCCCCAGAGGCCTAACAGGGGCTAAGGTAGATAATACTAATGCTCTCTTTTGTGGTAGTGCGGATGAGCTACTAGAACCAGAAGACTCAGTTCAGAAGTAAATACTGTTGCAGGTAAGTACTCAACATAGATATCAATGTATCCTCGTTTCACTTTAGCAAAGTAAACAGTTTTTAACAGAGAATATCTATTTTAAAAATGGACACTGTAATTTCAGAACAGTTCCTGGGGAAAGAAAAGGAAGTACAGTTTTAGAGGTAAGTACTCTACTTACAGTTCCAGTCTCCGTGGGTTAGGAAGTCTACTGCTGGGGGTTCAACTTAACCCCAAACATCCAACACCAGCAACATGTGGCACGCCAGGTGCAGAGATCAAAGCTGAAGCAAATTTAACATGGGCTCCTATGGATACTGGGGGCACACAGAATCAGGCAGGTAAGTACCCGCGTCTGCAGAGGGCAGACCTGGGGGTTTTAGAGGAGCACTGTGGTGTCCACAAGTAGGCACCAAACACACACCCTCAGCGGCACTGGGGCGGCCGGGTGCAGTGTTCAAACAAGGCGTTGGGTTTTCAATGCTTCTCTAAGAGGGGACCCTGGGGGTCCCTCAGATGCTGAAGGCGAGGTCCAGGAGGTCATCTCAGGCAAACCATAGGCCGGACAGGGAGGAGGGCTGCCTGCTGACGGTAGCTGCACCGGAGGTTGGGTTCTTGGAGGCCTGGCAGCTGCGGGTGCAATGTGTCTCCAAGAGTCGGATATATTCTTCCGGAGCTTTCACGGTCAGGGGGGTCCTCGGGATTCCCTCTGCAGGCGTCGTCATGGAGGGGTGGAGAGGTCAACCAAGGGTGGGCACTTGCTCACAATCACCTGGGGACTCTGTCTGGTTGGTTTGGCTACCTGGACACGGGCGGTGGGCATCGGGTGCAGAGTGGTCAGAACTCACGCATCCGGAGTGAGGCTGGAGTCCTTAGTTGTTACTTCTTGGACAGGGCCGCTGTCCACAGGAGTTCTTGATCCTTTTGGGTGTAGGGCAGTCCTCTGGAGCTTGGCAGAGGTTGCTGGTCCTGCTGGAGGTGTCAGTGTTCTTTTGCAGGTTCTTTGAAGCAGGAGACAGGCCAGTAGGGCTGGGGCGAAATCAGTTGTCGTCTTCCTTCTGCTCTGCTGGGAGTTTCAGCTATGCAGTCCTTATTCTTCTTGTCAGTTCACCAGGAATCTGGTGAACTGGGTTCAGGGAGGCCCTTAAATCCTGGATTTAGGGGCATGACAGGGGTCAGAGGGCAGTAGTCAATGGCTACTGTCCCTGAGGGTGGCTACACCTTTCTTGTGTCCACTCCCTTTGGGGAGGGAGACACAAACCTAACTCTATTGGTCCCTGTCCTCCAAACCAAGATGGAGGATTTTTCAGGGGGGGTCACCTCAGCTCTGGACACTTTAGGGGTGACTCTAGCTGGGGTGGTCACTGATCCTTGTTTTTCCTAATTTTCCCGCTAGACTTGCTGTCAAACGTGGGGCTTTGTTTGGAGGGCCGGCTACTCAACTAGCTGGAGTGCCTTGGGTCACTGTAACCCGAGGCTTGCGCCTTTGAGGCTCACCACCCGGTGTTACAGTTCCTGCAGGGGGGAGGTGTGAAGCACCTCCACCCAGGTCAGGCTTTGTTTCTGACCACCAAGAGCACAAAGGCTCTCACCTCATGTGGTCAGAAACTTGTCTGAAAGTGGCAGGCTGGCACAGACCAGTAGAGTCCTGCACTATCAGTTGGGCTAACATACAGGTGGTGTCTCTAAGATCCCGTCTGGGTGCATTCCTTAATAAATCCCACACTGGTATCGGTGTGCATTTATTATGCTTGGAAGTTTGATACTAAACTTCCCAGTATTCATTGAACCCATTATGGAGCTGTGGAGTTCGTAATGACAGACTCCCAGACCATATACTCAATATAGCTACACTGCACTTACAATGTCTAAGAATGGACTCAGACACTGTAGGGGCATATTGCTCATGCAGCTATATCCTCACCTGTAGTATATCCTCACCTGTAGTATAGTGCACCCTGCCTTAGAGTTTTAAGGCCTGCTAGGGGGTGACTTACCTATACCACAGGCAGTGGTTTGTGGGCCTGGCACCCTGAGACGGGTGCCATGTAGGCTTTGCCTTTTTTTCTCACTACCAGCACACACAAGCACACACAGGGCCCTTGGTACCATGTTTTTTTTTTACAAGGAACTTAACTGTGTGCCATGGGTGTGCCAATTGTGAACACAAAGGTACAGATTTGGGGAAAGAACACTGGTGCTGGGGCCTGGTTAGCAGGATCCCAGCACACTTTCAATCAAGGTTGGCATCAATATAAGGCAAAACGTGGGGGGGAGGGTAAACATGCCAACAGTGGCACTTTCCTACAAATGTGCTCTGTGAAAATATCTATTGCCATCTGCCTGACATTAAAATGATAAGGAATTTAATACAGGCTTTTATGATGCTGATAATGAATGAGAGGTAAACTCAAAAATTCAAAGATCTTCAGGGACTTCGGTCTTTTTTAGAAAGGTTCAAGCAACATCAGATGTAGGTGCTGCCTACCTCTCATGAAAAAAATGATGTGTCAGCAGACCTAACTCAATCTGTACCAAAAGCCTCCAAGATCAACCTTGGTTCTTTGTAAATGAGACACAAACCCATCCCCTGAAAGTCTTCTCAAGAAGATGCCTCCTCTCAAGATTGAGACAAATCCAGCACCCCCCCCCCCCAAGGCTTGGAATCCAGCTCACAATCAGACCATCTGAGGATGTTTGAAGAACTCCCTGGGATTGTTCCTGCCCTCCATTATGATTATCATTCCCACCATTGATCTATTACTACTTGAACAAGTAGATCCACACATTTGTAAGTAGTGGGGCAGCCTGTTGGCTCTCTGAAGGGCAACCCACCCAGGAGTTTAGTGTTATGCATTGCTTTAATGATTCAGTGTTCATATGTTAGGCTTCACACTCTCTTGTTTTCTCTTGTTGTTATTATATGAATCTACACTAAAGAACACCATATCCACACCTAACATTTGGATTTCCATGTTATCTCTTCACATCACTGTCCACAACCTGATAATGCCTATGGCTTCTCCCTGTGGTCCCTCATTAAGACTTGTAAGTTCTGTCAAATTAATTAAAAGTACCCTTTCACCTTAAATCGAAGAGACCACATATCACCCTCTTCCAAGAGACACATGTGTCATTAGTGGAACTTGACAAATTAAAACAAGAGTGGGTAGTTGAGTTAATTGTCCCATCAGGCTTTGTGGGCGGCTGGGATTTTTGCACACATCCAGAACATGAGACTGTAGAACAAACATGGTCACCTTTCTAATTCTACCAGAGAGAATATAATAACTGCTGTGTTCTATGTCTTCCCTCAAAATAACAGTCCAAGAATACATTCAGGGAACTAGGTTTATCTCTGTACCTAATGTCGAGAAAGTGTCCTATTTTACTGCTGTGATCAGGGTCCTCATGGAAGTTATCTGCAAATAGTGATTGGTAGTGATTGGAAGTTAGACATAGATCTGCTACTCGATGCTTTGGACCACCAGACATCTGAATTGTGATGAAGGAGGCTGCTGCCAGACCCATAGTGGGGTTTCCATTCTACAGGAACAGCTAATGCCTTTCTCTCTTGCAATGCATGGCACTGACTCCAGAATAGGCCACTTCTGGACTCATACTACGGTTCCTCCTTTAATTTTCAACTATGCAGTAGGGGGTATCTTTGTATCTGGACATGATCTGATCAATCTGCAATTGGAGTTGCAGCTTTTGGTTCCAAAGAATGGACCTTGGAGAATGGACACCTTAAGGTACATGCAGCTAGAGGAAAAGAATGAATTGCAGCACTACTTTAAGGATTCCTTAGACCACAATACATAATTGGCTACCTCCTGGAAAATTCTCCGGCTGGAGGGAAAGTACTCTAAGCAGCACAAATTTATGCGAGATGCTGCTACTGCACATACAAAAAAAGTTACTTAAACAGAAGAATTTCTTTGAATCAGAAATCTCTTGCCTTATAGTTGCTACCTCTCTCATCCCACAGTGTAGAACCTAATGACATTAGGCGTGAATGCCTAATTCACACAACAGGCCACAAAACCATTAATAAATTAAATAAGCAACACTATGAGTAAGGGGGAAAAGTCATTCAGCTTCCTGCACTACAATTGGAACAAACGAAGTCAAATCAGTGACCATTGTGACATTACCAGGGAAGTTGTTTTCTTATGTGCCAGTCAATATGCATCAGAAGCCCCAGTCGGTGACTCCACTGAGACTCTACTGAATGGTCATTCATGAAGAATATCCTCATCCACCAACTCCAGTTCGAGGTGGTGGGAGCAAATAAATTGATGCCAATTGGGAAAGCTCCCAGAGCAGATGCTTTCCAGCAGAGTACTGTAAGAGTACTTGAAAGTTCATGTGACTTGCTTGTTTATCTTACTTGGTATGGAAGAGTCACACTGGCACCAGATGCATCACATCTGCCCGTCCCGTAAGATTCTTTATTTAGTGCTTCTGATGGGGGTTATTTTTTTTTATGCCTGTGATGTGCTCCTCTGCAGGTGGTGAGTTTGTGCCCCTCGGTTGTACTGCTGAAGGATTTAAAACCTTTGGGCCTGATCTAACGTTTGGCAAGAAATAGCTATACAGAATCAGCCCCTTTGTACTGCTTTCTAGGCAGTGAAACAAAGTCCATTTTAAAACTGAACCATGTTATGGCGATTGATTAAATTTTTGTACTATCTTAACAATGTAGTAAGGATGCAATAATGATCTAATTGGTATAGTTTCCATGAGAAATGTGTTTTTTGTTTCATCAATAACTGATGAATCTTCACAAATTTTCAAAATTAGTGTGCTAGTCACTTCAGCTGCTGTCTGGAAAGTTTTGGGGTGATTCATCAAGTGGACGCCGAGGATTTTAGACCCAACTAAACCCCAAACTGCTAGACGGAATTACACCAAATTTGGCAGAATGGTAGATCTTGGTCGAGATAGAGTGCTTTTAGTAATATGGAGTAAATTTGTTCAGTATTTTTAGAGTTATTGAAGAAAAAAAAGATGAATAACTAGGGACGTGGATCCATGGCGGTGGATCTGCGGAGCCATGCGCCAACAGCAATACCGTGATTGGCTGTCCGCAATCTGAGGGAAAAGTTGCGGCCACCCTATTATGCATCACCACTCGGTTCTGGGGGGAAAAAATAACACTTAAAAGTGATAGAAGGGGTCAGTTTAGAGGTACACTAACTCCATAGGACTGATAGAGGTATATTTAGGGGCCCCTCATGAGCAGAAGTTGCCCAAAAATATTTCTTTAGAGCACATGAGGATCCACAAATCCTCTGCGGTGCTCAGCCTGGCCCCTGTCTGAATCCGCAATGGATCCACGGATTCAGATCCCAATTAAAAAACATACACCCGGTCACAGACTCAAACAGCCACTCACACACCAACTCACACACCCATTCACACACTCACACACTGATTTACACACACTCACACATCCCCCCACACACCCATTCACACACCCAATAACAGACCCACACAACCAGTATTGCACCCACCCACTTAGCCACTCACACACCCATTCACACACCCAATCACATACTCACATTCCCTCTCACAGACCACTACCACACCCACTGACAGACCCACACAGACACTCACAAACCCACTCATGCACCCATTCACACCCACTTACAGATCCACAAAACCACTACCACACCTACTTACAGACCCACAAAACCATCACTACACACATTCACAGACCCACACAGCTACTCCCACTCACACTCATACACCCATTCACACACACACACTCACAAACCCACAAAACCACTACCACACCCACTCATAGACCCGCTTAGACACTCACCCACCCACTGACACAGCTGTACAACAAAATCACTGACACACCCACTCACACACAGATACAGCCACATACACACCCACTCACAGACCCACACAGCCACTTACTCACCCACTCACACAACCATGCAGCAAAACCACTGACACTGCCAGTGGCACACCGCTAAGAGACCCAAACACCCACCCACCAAACCCTCATATGCCCACTTACACACTCAAACAGCCAATCACACAGCCACTCAAAGGCTCAGAAAACCACTCACACCCAGGTTGGCTGCATGTGGGGCGTGGCCACAGGGCTTGGCTGAAGGCTGTGCAAGGCAGAGGTTGGATTAACATATGATAATTAAATATTACTTTACATTAAAAAAACCTTAAGAATTCACTGAAAAAAAGAAAGGTTACGGGGATGTAATAGTTAGGAAATAACATTGAAAAACATAGAAATTTGCGGTAAAAGCCAAAGATTACCGAGACATTATATTTAGAAATTAGATTAAAAAAATTTAGAAATTCACTGAAAAAACAGGTTGCCGGGATGTTACAGGTAGATTTGGGTTTTACACACACAAAACCATAGACATTCAGCAGATATAGTTATAGTTTTAGTAATTGCAACTCATGCCCTAAAGTAATTATAACTCACACTCTCATCATGCAATGCTAATTACCCCCAAATATTGCATCAGTCATGACATCTATGACATCATTGTTGATACTACTGCAACATTTGCAGTAAAATTATTGATGAGAAATCTATTCATTGCGGGGCCATGAGTTAAAATTAGCTTAAGGAATGAGTATTAGTTTCTTGCAATAACTACGTTTGTTCACAAATGTCTCCACAGTGTCCGCAGTTCCTCTCCAGATCATTGATAAAACGGAGCCATAGGATAGCATTCTCCATGTCCTGTGCTGCATCTTCGGTGATGGACACCTGCTTTGCCCCTAGCTACACGAACGTGTTCAGGGGCTGGTGGAAGGAGCAGGTGTTCATCACCGAAAACAAGGCACAGGACATATGGTAGAAATGGGGTCTTTGGTTGACAGTCAGGTTACCCCCTGTTCAAGCAAGGACCCTCATTCTAGTCAGGATAAAAGAGAATCACCCTCTCCTAACCCCTGCTTACCCCCGTGGTAGCTTGGCAGAGCAGTAGGCTTAACTTCAGGGTGCTAGGTGTAAAGTATTTGTACCAACACACATACAGAAACTCAATGAAAAAACGACAAAATGACACAACACAGGTTTAGAAAAATAAGAAATATTTATCTAAACAAAACAAGACCAAAATGACAAAAATCCACAATACACAAGTCGAGTTATCAATTAAAAATCAAAAAGAGTCTTTAAGTAGTTTAAAACACACACTAGCGCTCCTAGAGTGAAAATGTACCTGGTGCACATCAAAAATAACCCCGCACATAGGGCAGAATAGGAGTCTCTCCAGAGACTCCAGGTGCTGGCAAAGAGAAGTCTTTGCTGTCCCTGAGACTTCAAACAACAGGAGGCAAGCTCTAAATCAAGCCCTTGGAGATTTCTTCTCAAGATGGAAGGCACACAAAGTCCTGCCTTTGCCCTCTTACTCTGGCAGAAGCAGCAACTGCAGGATAGCTCCTCAAAGCACAGTCACAGGCAGGGCAGCTCTTCTTCCTCAGCTCTTCAGCTCTTCTCCAGGCAGAGGTTCCTCTTGGTTCCAGAAGTGTTTCTAAAGTCTGTGGTTTTGGGTGCCCTTCTTATACCTAATTTCTCCTTTGAAGTAGGCCTACCGCAAAGTAAAGTCTCTTTTGAATATGAAATCCTGCCTTGCCCAGGCCAGGCCCCAGACACTCACAAGAGGGTTGGAGACTGGATTGTGTGAGGGTAGGCACAGCCCTTTCAGGTGTGAGTGACCACTCTTCCCCTCCCTCCTAGCACAGATGGCTCATCGGGATATGCAGGCTACACCCCAGCTCCCTTTGCGTCAGTGTCTAGTGTGAGATGCAACCAGCCCAATTGTCAAACTGACCCAGACAGGGAATCCACAAACAGACAGAGTCACAGAAATGGTATAAGCAAGAAAATGCTCACTTTCTAAAAGTGGCATTTTCAAACACACAATCTTAAAATCGACTTTACTAAAAGATGTATGTTTTAAATGTGAGCTCAGAGACCCCAAACTCCACATGTCCATCCGCTCCCAAAGAGAATCTACACTTTAATCATATTTAAAGGTAGCCCCCATGTTAACCTATGAGAGGGACAGGCCTTGCAACAGTGAAAATCTAATTTAGTAATATTTCACTCTCAGGACATATAAAACACATTACTAATGTCCTACCTTAACCATACACTGCACCCTGCCCTTGGGCTACCTATGGCCTACCTTAGGGGTGTCTGACATGTAAGAAAAGGGAAGGTTTAGGCCTGGCATGTGGGTACACTTGCCAAGTCAAATTTACAGTTAAAATTGCACACACAGACACTGGAGTGGCGGGTCTGAGACATGATTACAGAGCTACTTATGTGGGTGGCACAACCAGTGCTGCAGGCCCACTAGTAGCATTTGATTTACAGGCCCTGGCACCTCTAGTCCACTTTACTAAGGACTTACTATTAAATCAAATATGCCAATCATGGATAAGCCGATTACATCCTGTAAAGGAGCACTTGCACTTTAGCACTGGTTAGCAGTGGTAAAGTTCCCAGAGTACCAAAAACAGTAAAATCAGAGTCCAGCACACATCAACAACCTGGGGAACAGAGGCAAAAAGTTAAGGGAGACCATGCCAAGGATGAAAACTGGTGGAAAGATGAGTACAACTCAGACCGGCGTCGGACAGTCTTGCACTACATTCCTGGCGGAGACACTGGTCCCCTGGGGGGTCCGTCCGCCAGAGTTGGAATGTGGCCGCCGTAGTTGCTGTGGTCCAACCATCAACCAGAGGCTGGTGGTCCTTTGGCCATCAGCCTCCTAATCAGGCACTAAGTAAATTACTGAGAATCACAGGACAAAGACAAAGGAGGGAGTAAATTAAAAGCCAACATATCATACAGGCAAACTCATTTTATGGACCATTTATGGACCATTTATGGACCATTTATTGAAGATGTATTGATTCAGATATATTCTCAGTGAAAGGAGTAATATAATTTTGATCATTTCAGAGACTGGATCTGACCTTCACAATTGCTCAAAAGGACTTTTTTATTTTGATTCCTATTCATTATCAGCTATATCTGCAATATTACTTAGGGATTTGTTGAAAGATGCTGCTGTTCGTCTGCACAAAAAAGTAAAACCAAATCAACATTTCCTCTTTCCAAAGTCGATAAAGGTTCCCTGTGAATTAATAGTAACACAGGTTAATGCAAAAATGTATTGTTCAGAGGGTTTCTTCTGAGCTTTCCTATAACAGCCGCAAATGTCAAACATGAGACACTGTAGGGCACATTTATACTCTGCCTGTGCCGAATTTGCTTCAAACTTTTTGCAAAAATCCTGCACTGCCGGAAGGCAGAGTCAGAAAAAGACGCTCAGCCCGATTTGCATAAAAAAATAATGTCTGGGTCAGGGCAGGCGTTAAAATGGGGCAAACACATCAGTACTTAAGGAAAACACACAGAAGCAACTGCAGAGCTCCTAAAGGAAGACATGGAGGTGCTATTCATCCAGCATGCACGAAGACGCAGAGCACAGGATCAACACCATCAGCTTCCACCACACCAGCAGGGACCCCAAAGGCAACGCAGAAGGTAGGAGAGGATATTCAGGACCAGGACAACCCTTCTGGGACTCAGGCAACAAGACATCATCCAGAGGTACAGACTAACCTGGCAAGCCATTCAGCAGCTGCTGCGCAACATTGAGCCACAGTTGGCACCCAGCTTGCAGACACCCCACATCATTCCACCAGAGACCAAGCTGCTAGACGTCCTCCACATGTTGGCAAGTGGCTCATTTCAAACCACTGGTGCCCTGGTTGACGGGATCTCACAGCCCTCATATTCTGCCTTCCTGCCCAAGGTATTGGATGCCATGATCTCCCTCACACCCCGCCACATCAGCTTCCCCAACACACAGCAGAAGCAGCAGGAGACCAAACAGGGGTTCTACCAAATCAACGGCTTCCCACACATGCTTGGTGCCATTGACTGCACACATGTACGCATTATGCCACCTGCTGCAACTGAGCATCTATACCACAACAGGAAGCACACACACTCCATCAATGTGCAGGCCATTGTCGATCACCGGGGATTGATCACCAACATCGTGGCAAAGTATCCTCGGAGTGTACATGATTCATTCATCTTCCGCCACTGCACCATCAATCAACACTTCCAGGATGTACGATATGGCCATGGCCATGGCCTACTTGTTGGTAAGTACAGAAACCTACTTATATACACACAGCACAGCAACCCTGTAGGACACCCAACTCATACACCACTACATTGACACGTGGCCAGGAAGACACTGAGGTTGTGACACTGCTAGGCATGTTTGGTATCCTCACCCAATTGGATACACACCTAGGGACAAATGACAGATGCAAATAACAACAGATGCCAGGCCCCAGACACAAGGGAACAATTTAAAACCACACCGTGACAATGACATGGCCTTAACTGCCAGTACAACTTGGCAGATTAATCTTACAATATCACATCAATAACACTCAATCACACACCCTTCCAAACAATATGTACAGTGTAAGGGGCATGCAATGTGTTTCGCTGCAGGCTTAATACCATGACACACATAGCATGATGATGATGACTCTAATGAAGGGGACACAGAATCATTGAGGCTGTACCAATATGTCACATCACTCCGTGTCTGACATTGCCCACTACCAATAAGCAAGTGGACTGTGCTAAGAACACATATTGATGTGACAGTATCGCAAAGTGCACATTCCTACACATACGGTTTGAGACAGTTACACATATACACAACAGATGTACAGGCATATGGACCTTCTGACACTTAAACCGCCAACCTCACAACCAAGGTAGCCAGCTGAACTGGACCAGTTTCAGTAGTGTAGGTACACGTTTGAACATGAGTCAGCTCTATAAGGGCAGATAACTAGGTCTGTAGAGAACTTGTCACACATGGGATGTGTGTGCATTGTCAATTGTCAACAAGTCAGTGATGCCAACTTAAGGAGATGTGTTGTACAATGTCACCTACCCAAATCAAAGGGCCTCACTGATGTTTAACAAATTCTATTGCATATGTTGAATTGGATGGGATGTCCTGGCCAAATAGATGCAACCGTGTTACCACCACTGTGGAATTGATTCTGTGTATGGAAGTATCATGTCACCCCCAGTTAAGACACATGGACACCTCTTTCACATGACATAATGCATGCCATAATGCATGGGACTACACAATGTACTGCAAGTCTACAAAAATACCATTGACATCCGGTCAGTCAGCCAAACACCAGTTCAGATAATGAAACATCCCAATGCCGATGGTATGTCCTAGAAGCCTACGATTCCACACAATAACACAAACACAGATGAGACACAGTCAACACAAGAGAACAACTGCCATGGAAAGTGATAATCATGGTTCAAGCTCCATCAAAAATGTTTCTCTTTCAGCTGATCAGGGGTATGGGATCCAGCCATGGATCATGACCCCATTTGCAAACCCAAGCACAGCATCAGAGCGTGCCTATAATGATGCACATTGGAGGACACGCACCATAGTAGAGAGGACCTTTGGCATCCTGAAGTCAAGATTCAGGTGCCTCGACATCACCGGAGGCAGACTCCTATACTCACCTGAAATGGTCTGCAAGATCATTTTGATCTGTGCCATCCTGCACAACATTTATGTAAGGAGGAATCTTCCCCTCTATGAACCAGACCCACAAATGCTTGAAGAGGAGGAAGAGGAGGAGGTTGTCCCTCAACATGAGGGGGACCATCCAAACACTGCCACAGGATTGCGTCAGAGACAACACATTGTACAAAACTTCTTTTAACTATAGTCACCATCACCACTGTCATATGTCATTAAACACCTATGCTAATCACTATATCATGGTCTGGGTAATCATTTATGCATCACATTATCCCTAGGATTCACAATCAGAGTTTAGCCTCATGGAGCATTGCAGATATACAGATTAGGATACTGCAAATACACATCACATTTGATGGGTTTGAATGTACACCCAACTTCACACACACACTGTAAATGACATATATCCTGTCCATTTCACACTTGAAGGTCAGTATCAGAGGACCACAGCTATGGCACACATACATGTTAGCAACATGGTGCATTGCAGCATATGGCACACAACTAAGACACCATCATTCATTGGGTAAAAAACTGCCTCATACATGATTTAGTGGATGTGCTATTGCATTGGTAACAGGAATGTATGACCAGGCCCTTGACAGCAGTAAGTGTGACATCGGCTATCTCTGCAAGGAGTATGTGTGACAAGAAGTCCATGTAAGCTGCAAATTGATAGCACAAGTGCCCCAGGTATGACCAGCTTTGCTCACAAGACATGCCCTGCACATGCCATCCCAGGTCATAAGTCCTGCCACTGCCATGTTTTCAGTCTCTCCCAACCCTTCTCTAGGGGGCCCTGGAAATTGACTATTTGTACCCAGATAATCCTTCATCTACACACACCCAGACTCACATTCTGACTCCAGTGTGCTTCCCTCTTTAGTATGGCATGCCATAGTCATAGTTCATCTTTCTGCATGGACTTCTGGTCAGATAATGCACTGCCTGGTAGTCTGTAGGACCTGTAATCACCTGTCCATTGCTTCCCATGTGAAAGGTACTGATGGCCCTTTGAACTTGATTCTCACCTACAGGACTTGTGAGAGGCTGAAGCTGCAAACACCTTTGAGCACTTTCATGCAGACCAGCCATTTGAACCTGCACTGCCATTGCTGCTGCCTGGAACGGCTTAGAAGCTTCCATTATATGTATATCCCTGTTATGCATTGCCGTATAAATCACTTGTGTAACACAGGCCTTGGGTTATTGTGTAACATTGCAGCACACAGGACAAAAATACAGTTTTCATTTTCCACAGTGTTGTTCCAGCTTTGTCCAGTCTCAGTCTGCTCACTGTGTATTTGCCTTGTTCATGTTAGTTCCTGACAGAGCATCCAACCTGTTAGCCTGATTGGTCCCTGTCTTTCTGTTACCATCAAGGTTCCATCTGCCTACTTCTGTCTCATAGTTGCTTTCCACGCCCTCACTTTCCTCCTGGCGTATTGTGTCTGGTAGGTCTACAATGAATATTCAAATACATTGTATAGCGTAATCAGTTTACTTATCGTATCATGGGGTGGGACATGTCTTCAAATAACCTAATCACGGCCCATCCCTTGTCTGGGTTTCATGTATGCATGAGTGACAAATAGTGACAGTGTACCATGGCTGTATGCATGGATTGGGTATGGTGCCTCCAGCACAATAAACAACGTTTGCTAATGTGCATGAAATTGCAAAAATGTTTGTGCCCTGACGGTCCACACACTGATTCACATCGCCCCCAACCTGTCAGGAATAAGAATGTGCGTGGTCCAGGTCCCACCCGAAAGCCCGCTGCACGGATTTGCAGCGCTTTATGCGCACCACTGGCCATCCCCGCTTGTTCCAAGAATGGCCATCAGCGTCGTCTGCCCTGTGGTAAAGCTCACATAGCTGCAGGTTCAGGCCATTGGTGGACAAGATGTACTTATCAGTGCTATCCTATGAAGAGACTACAATTCCCATGTTTTTAGAGGCGGCGGCCATCTTGGGGTGTGGCTGGCCTATAAAGCCCAGCCACACCCAAGCACGTTGCTCATTATTTTGAAGACTTCGATGCAATCAGACCTCGAGAAACCTTCCTCCGAAGAAGAGCAGAATTCCTTCAGAACAGATTGGCAGTAACTTGAAGGTTCCCAGTGTCCATGGGGAATTCAGACATGAGTAGGTCGAACTCGTGGCAGTAAGGTCTTGATGAGCCCAACCCAGAAGGGAGTTTTTTTTTCCTAAGTTACAGTGTCCCCCTAGTCTTACGAGCAAAGCGTTTCAGGCCACTTTGATCAGGCGCCTCGGGCCTCGTCATTCTAGCGCTTCAGTTCTCAGCAATAACGCGCATTGGCACAGCACTCCAGTTCACAGCAATAACGTGCATTGGCACAGCGCTCAAGTTCACAGGAATAACGCGCATTGGCACAGTGCTCCAGTTCAGAGGAGTAACGCGCATTGGCACAGCGCTTCAGTTCAAAGGAATAAAGCACATTTGTTCAGCGCTTCAGTTCAAAGGAGTAAAGCGCCCGTGGCACAGTACTCAAAGGGTTTTAATTTACAGGAGTACAATTGTGGAAGTGTTTCAAAGATAAGCAAATCACAGTTTCATTGCTTTAGGAAGCATGATATGTGAGATACATATTAAGGTGTTTTATACTATGTGAAATACACATTTAAGTGTGTTATGATATGTGAGATACACATTTAAGTCTTTACGAATTTCAAGACTAAGATCTAACGTTTTAAGTTTATCAACGCACAGAGGTTCCATGATTGATATTCAGAGAGTGTTCATAGTCTAAGGCTCTTGTCTTCTTAGGGTTCTAAGTTCTCTGTTCATTTTTGTTTCATGGTTCAAAGAAGGGGCTACGCCCAATTCATAAAGAGTTTCAATCTGATATTAAGGAGATGCATGTATTCAAGAACTCTATTGGTGAGTTAGATTGTTATGAATGAGTATATGCATATTTGTTCTAACTTTTTCCTTTCATATCTCTCTCCCAGCAGTTCCCTACCCTAATTCCCTTCCCCCCACCTGGCTTCATCATAAGTCTGTGCTATCAAAGCTTTCTGAGTTTGTGACTCAGGAAGGTGGGCCTTTTTGTTCAGCAACGTGCAGATCCCGAGGAAAAGACACGTGACAGAATAGTGACCCCACAATTTAATACTTTCCTCTTGGTCTCTATGTTAGCTGCGCAAAAATGGCCACCTTAGACGCCCTTATGCAAGCAGTTGCTCAGATGCAAAAAGATTTGACTGACTTAAAAATGCCACAGCTAATTTGGTTAGTAAGGTAACCCAGTTACAGAGTAAGGTGGATGGTTCTGATTCTACTTCTCATCCTACGATTGCCACACCTACTAACATAGCTGTGAACGTGCCACCACAGATTTCTCTAGCTGCACCAGAAAGATTTTCAGGGGACCCCAATAAGGTTCACATTTTTCTCACACAGGTGGAGTTACATTTTACGTGTCGTCCCAGTGCTTTTCCAGACGCACAATCTAGAATTGCATTTCTGATATCATATCTGAGTGGCGATGCAGCTACTTGGGCTGTGCCTTTAGTTCGAGTAGATAGCCCCCTTTTATATAATTGGTGTTGTTTTGTAGAGGAATTTGAAAAAGTATTTGATAGGCGTGCAATAACTATGTCTGCAGACAAGGAGTTACTAGAATTACGCCAAGGAAATAAAGACTTGATAACGTATTTGTCCCAATTCAACCGGTTAGTAGTGGAAACCGCTTGGCCTGAGGAAAAAAGGTCAGCAGTATTTTATCAAGGGCTAAAAGACAAACTAAAAGATGTATTGGCCCAAGTTGAACCTCAACCCGAAACTTGCACTGATTTAATTAAGCTAAATCTATGGTTAGACCATATAATCTCTGAAAGAAAAGCAGTAAAGAAAAGATGGAAAAAACGAATTGGCGAATGGAAAGGCCCAGACACCTTCAAGTGTCCCCAGACTTTATGATAGAACCAATGGAAATCGGAACTGTCCGCCCATTATTGATCAAAGAGGAAATGGACGAACAACTAAGAAATGGTCAGTGTCTGTATTGTGGTAAAAAGGGGAATTTCATAAAGGAATGCCAAAAGAAACTCAAAGGTAAAATGTATCTAAATTTCGAAACAAAGAAAATGATAGCTGTTGCTTTGGAAGACTCACAGGAAAACTAAAGTGCCCAAGAAAAAATGAAGGGGACCTCTTGGGCAAATTAACAATCCCTTCAGTGTGCTCATGCACAAAGCGTTATGTCAAACATTTTCAAATTCTAGTACAAATGACTGTGCAGGGAAAAAGACATAAGGTACAAGTTCTAATTGATTAATGGGCAACAGGACATTTTGTGGATCAACAGACTGCACTAGACTTACATATACCCAGTGTCAAGAAAAATATTCCTGAAGTTGTTTATGCAGTTGATGGCAGTGAATTGGCAGGAGGCCCCATTACTAAGCAAACCTCACGAATCCAAATGATTTGAAAAGATGATGAGAACCAGAACCACTGTGAGATCATTCGCTTCGATATAATACAAACACCCCAATATGGTTTTATCCTAGGAATGCTGTGGTTAATGTTACACAATCCATGCATCAAATGGCACAACCAGGACTTGCGTTTTTCTTCTTCCTCTTGTGCAAAAAGATGTTTTCAACCGATAATTGAAATAGCCAATTCACAGACATTGACATACAGGCAATGAGTTACTGTATTAGGTTACGTAGCCTTGCTATCCTCTATTGACGCACAACCTGCTCAAACTGGGTAATACCAATTTGTATTCCAAAAGTTTGGGTATCTATTGCTAGAGGATCATGGTCCACTGTAGTGTGATCTGCCACATGTGCCCAAACACTGGAAGGCACAATGTAGGTGCAAACAGCCTATCTCTGTATAGTTACAGATGTCATTTAGTATAAAAATGTGAGAACTGACCCAAACCCAGTAAAAGACATACATTTTTATGCGCACACGTCAAAAAAGACACATATGTGCCAAAAAACACAGAATATGCATAGAAAAATGATGCTCACAGCCATGATACATCAATTGGCCCCAGGCGGTAATTCCCACACTGTACCCCATGAAATTGGTTACCAATGCAAAATATTTGGAACTATGGATGCGGGGTAATTTTTAAGCATGTGCGTAAAAAAAAGTGACACAGAGACTGTAAGCGTCATAATATTTTGACAATCATAATAAAAACGCACTGAATTTGAGGCAGGAAGTGATGTAAAAGGATATCCTGTTTACAGAACTGGTACAGTGGGTGCACTTTCACTTTCACTTTGCAGTCTGTGATTTTTCTTGACTGTGTGGCTGTGTTTCGACTTATCTCTCTGTGAATATTGTGAATGTGTCCCCTGTGTGCTCTTTATATTGTCTGTTGGTGTTTTGTAAGTGTCTGTGGTATCCTGTGTAAGTGTATTTTTGTCAATTTTGGTGTCTAATTTTGTCTTTGTACTGTTGGGAGTTTGTTGTGGGTATTGTTATTTTGGGGATAGTTGGGCTGTTTTAGGGTTACTTTTATTTCATGTTCCTCCCTCCTTTCCCTTTATTATCCTCTGTACCCCTTAATTTTCTTATTATTTCATTCATGTTGGGTAGGCCACGTCTGGGGAGGATGGGTGAGGAGGAGCTGGGGGGATTCATTTGGCTGGTGTGCCACTTCCTCCCCTTGATGATCTAAGCAGGTGGCAGGGTGATACAGGTGTATCACACAGAGGCGAGGAGGCTCCAGTGGTCAAAGGTCTTGTACCATCTGCGACGCGTCTACAACATCCTGCGCAACAACCACCAACTACAGCACTGCTGGGCTGACCTTGTTGCCAGAGAGCAAGACCTGCTGGACCAACTGGGTATTGTGATTGGTGGCCCTGTTGGTGAGTACAATTCAGAGTAATGTGCACATTTAAATGCTCTATAGTGACAGTAGCAGATTTGTTGATATGCTGCAGGCAATGTTTTTGGACATGTGGAATGCAAATTAACCATACAGAGTTATGCAATAATTGCTACACATTACCGTCATTTGTTGACACAACAGCTGCACTAAGTTACAAAACACAACTGGAGCCTGTAAATTAGTGCTGCCTTCATGTCAATAGATGATGCAAATGTGGCTCTAACATACAGTATGTATTAGCCATGGTCTGTGAGTGCACCAAGAAAGAGATATTTTTCACCAGATAATTCCAAGAATTAATGTGTTCCCCAATTATTTTGAATACATGTCTGAACTGTATTCTGGCCTATACCTGTCAATTTCTTTCTAACCTCAGGTTATATCTTAGGCTGATAGTTTGACTTGGTTGTGCCGCAATTAAATTAGGAATGGATGCCAAAGTAATGCACACGGGTTCATATCTAAACGTTTGGTGCTACTTTCCATAGATGTAGCATATAAAATGAAGCAAATGATACAAAGTCAGGGATAACAACTATCCATGGCCCTCTCTTCATTGTACATGTGTGTTTTAAATTGGTCTTTGGCACAATAGCTGGAACAGAGCTAAAGCATTTCCCATCTGTGTTATTCTATAGCCATGTACTTCTCATAAGTTATGGGACCATCATGGGATACCTGACATTGGGGAATGCATGGTCACAATGTGTTACATGCATGCTGTCGTGAAAGGGACCCCGATCCAATTCCATCATACATATAAAGTTCCCTAATACTTTGCTAGTTTTGTTTAGTACACCCCTGCTGATCTAGTGCAGCATATGTACAATAACTAACTTCCCAGTGTGGAGGCTATCAAAGACATGGGTGTATGCTAAGATCAGAAGACCAGCATTCCTGTGGCTGCTGCCATTCCGAAGGTACACACAGATTGAAACCTACATCAATATGATTGACACAGTTGTACATTTGCTAAACCATGTTTCAATAATGTGACAGTGTCAGTTTGCTGTATACCCGCTGATCTCCCAACTTGGCAAATGTAAGATGATGAATGTGGCTAACTGTGATTTCCAAAACCCATTATGGGAACACAGGGCAATGAGTGACACATTTCAGGTGCAATGACTACACCTGTGCCCATGCAGTCTGTCATGGATGACCACAATATACACTGTCAGCATATATCTCCTTGTTGTATTAAAATATTAAACCTGGTCAATCCATGTCTTGCCTCAAATTGTCACCAATTAACGCACAGGATCCCTGCCGTTATGGTGTCATAGGGGGCATATGTGGCTCAGAGTACACTGTTAATGTAGTTTATGTAACCTACACACAACACAGGCCCTACATGTAAGGGACCATAGAAAGCATGATAAATCATGACCTTAAATCAACCCACAGGAGTGTCACACAGTAAATGATTGTCCCTTGATGCACAAGCCACAATACCTGAGTGACTGGTATTGCAGTGCTCCAGGAATGTGGCTTTGCATGTCTGTCATTACTACAAATGGTGAGAGGAGTACACTCTGCAACCAATTGATGGAGCATGTTTGTCACCACATGATAGTTAGGGCCACTGCATGTGTGCTGATATGTGTGTATCACTCACTGGAGTGACAGGGTCTATACATGTTTGCAGTGGTATGTATATTGGAGTATCATCATGCCTGAGAGGCTGGACTTTCAGATTTAATGTTACACACATTAATTTTATTTGAAAGTGTTGTACAGTGCACAGACATTGAGCACATTTCACTCTTCCATGCTTTACAGGCAGACCTGCCCCTTAAACAATCGGAGAGGTGGCTCGATTTGCAGACCCAGACATATCCAGTAAGTGTTGATATTTCAGTTCTGTGTTGTGTATGTAGTTGTGGTGCGATTGACTCCTGTGTGTTGGACACATAACAAGGTATGATGTGCTGGCACATGAGCTGATATGTAACTTGACTGGAGTTTCACTTTTTTCCATCTTTGAGCTGGACAATTAGTAGCGTATAGACATTTTTTGGGATTGTAGTGCAGCCCTGTAGGCATGGCCACGTGAAGAGGGTGACATTTGCTTTTGGAATTTTTATAAAGAACAATTAGCAGAGGGCCATATTCATGATTTAGTCATCAAGTCAGACCCTGAATCTCACAGGATAGGGATGCCAAAGTCTTACCCACAGACTTGAGCCTCCCTGTTCACTAATGAACATGTTCAACTGTATGTTTGACTTCCTAGCAGCATGTAGCTCCACATGTTGTGCTACGTGTATGTGGCACTTGAGTACAATGTCATAGGTGTGCATGCAGCTCATGGCCAGATGTGTGCTTGCATCTATCTGCTTGTTGTAAGACAGGTATTAGTGGTATCAAATGATGTTGACAATTGTCTGCATTTACAAACTTAAATGTGGATGGGATTGACCAAGGTTTGGGTCTATCCTAGTTGGACATCCTCCTTACCTGTGGTGGACTGCCTAAACACATGTACAACTGTCCAAAGCTTCCTGGGTGTCCTTGAAGTTTGAAAGTATGTGTTGCATGTCCATCCCCGCCCGAGGCACAGGCTTAGGGTTATGAAATGTGTACCTAGGTGTGATGATCCAAGTTTAGTACACATGCATGTACATCTGTAAATCACTTTTCCAAAACTAGGATACCAACTCACGATTAGCAACTGCATACTATCCTGGCAATTCCATTTACAAATCACAGATCTTGTGGTCCTTGATTGTCATCCAGAAGATAGTCATTAGTTGGCCTGTCACATGTGGAGGACTTGCAGCATTCTTTACATGACTAATGGCTGAACAATGATGCATAGGTCATTTAAGTTAGTACACATGTTTTAGAGCATTGCTGTGCTGTTAGATAGGACATGTGTAGGCTGAATTGGCATGTACTTCCTCAGAGAGAATTTGTGATCTGTAAGGTGATATGGCGTGTTTCAGCTACATTAGATGTATTGTCTGATTCTCATCAGTAGCTATATCACACAATATCTAATGTTTGGCTTTATCTTTTTTAACAGCAGCCAATATGGATGCCAGCCAGATCCGTGAGTTTCAGCGACGGGTGATGCATTACCGCCACATTCTGGATGTGGAGTTTGGGTTCCGCCACATGGCATGGCTTTATCGCCATGAAAGAACCTCAGGAGTGTGGAGGGCATTTGCCCAAGGGGGCACTTTGTTGTCCACAACAGCCGCCAGCACCAGCACCACCACTACGACCCAGGTGGCACCAAGGATGACAGCCACCACTGCAGGACCATTGACTTCCACTGCTCCAGGACCACTGACAGCAGCACCTGCTCCTCCCCCTCCAAGCATGGCACCACCAACTGGACACACATCAACAACTGGTACTCAGACCACCCCTGCTGCAGTCATTGACCCTGGCGATTTTAGAGCAATGCAACGTGACATGCAACGTATGTTGCGGAGACTGGACAGGCTGCAGCAGGAGGTGTCACAAATCAATAAGAGGGTGAGTGCCATAAAGAAGACCCTGCGGAGGGCGAACTTGTGACTATTATACCCTCTGCCATGATTCCCTCCCCTCCCTTCTCTTTCCTGGTTCTTTTAATTAGTGGGATTAGGGGTCTTAGTGTTAGGTTGGAATAGGCTGTTAGTTTAGTTAGTAGTAGTGGGTTGGGGGTGTAGGTATGATATTTTTACATGTTATTTTTTTATGTGTGTGGGTGGGTGGGTGGTGGATGATGTTGGGGTTTTGGTGTTTAAAAAAATTAAAAAAAATAAAAATAAAAATGTAAAAATACAAAAATACAAAAAAATATATATTTGTTAAGTATAAGATTGTATGTGTTTAGGTTAGTATATGTTGTACTCCATGTGTCCCGTCTTATAAGGGGGTTGATGTTTAGAGTGTTTAGTTAAATGTGATAAGTAATTTTAGCTTCGGTTAGTTAGGGCCAGTTGTGGGTAATGTGTAGTAGGATAGGGTAGGTTAGTTAAGGTGTTTCCCCTGGTTTTAGTATCCTTTTTTACAGTTAAATAAATATTTGGGTACTCCTTTAAAGTGTGTGTCATATGCTTGGGGATCAGAGCCTTGGCATGGGTGAACAGTGTCTATTTAGTATTTGCATTAGTGTCCCATCCTGCAACCAAATCCCAATTGAGCTGTCACACTGGCACCTACACCAGAGCTACTTTGCTAGGAATCTGCCATCCATTGCACCTACCACTCAAGGTTACTATGGATCCCAATGTGTTGTTAATTTTTGATGTATGTTTTCAATCTGACATACTTTGGGACCAGATTTGGTATTGAGGACACTGTGGGGGTGATTCTGATTCTGGCGGGCGGCGGAGGCCGCCCGCCAGAATTCCGCCCTCCATTATACCGCTCCGCGGTCAGAAGACCGCGGAGGGTATTATGAGTTTTTCCCTGGGCTGGCGGGCGGTCTCCAAAAGACCGCCCGCCAGCCCAGGGAAAAACTCCCTTCCCACGAGGATGCCGGCTCGTAATCGAGCCGGCGGAGTGGGAAGGTGCGACGGGTGCAGTGGCACCCGTCGCGTATTTCAGTGTCTGCAAGGCAGACACTGAAATACTTTGCGGGGCCCTCTTACGGGGGCCCCTGCCGTGCCCATGCCATTGGCATGGGCACGGCAGGGGCCCCCAGGGGCCCCGCGACCCCCCCTACCGCCATCCTGTTCATGGAGGCTTTCCCGCCATGAACAGGATGGCGGTAGGGGGGGTCAGAATCCCCTCGGCGGCGCAGCGAGCTGCGCCGCCTTGGAGGATTCTTAGGGGCAGCGGAAAACCGGCGGGAGACCGCCGGTTTTCCTGCACTGACCGCGGCCAAAGCGCCGCGGTCAGAATGCCCTGCGGGGCACCGCCGGCCTGTCGGCGGTGCTCCCGCCGACCCTGGCCCCGGCGGTCTAAGACCGCCGGGGTCAGAATCACCCCCTGTGTTATGTCTGCCTGCAGCCTGATGTTCAAGTGAACCCTGATAAGGTGAGTGATGGTATAATCCCATGTAGTATAGTATACATAACTCACACCTATCATTTGTTTCATTGTACAACCAGGTTACTTATTTGTAAGACCATTCATACACATCCATTCCTGCTGTATGTTGTGTGTGATGAAAAATTTGAGTGAAATGTCACATACGTACAGATTGGCTGGAAGAAAAACATATTACACAATATTTTTCTGCTTAGATATCCTTTGAAGAAGACTTATTCTGTCCGGCACAGCATTATACTGTGTATTTTCTATTTACCTCTGAATTAACCCTCAGGAAGGGCAGATTATGGTACAATCCAGACCCCAGTGCATAGTTATAAGCCCACATTCTTTCAAGGCAGTTGTATTGACAATCTATGGGCATTGACATGAGGCAGACATCACTAATCTCTCTTACGTTTGATGTGTCACATTTCACAGAGACAAAGTGGTTGTGTAAGTGCTATTTATTTTAAAATAATGTAGTGCTATATTTACATTGTCCATGATTGTGAGTCCATTAGTGTGACACCTTCCATTGTGATCCTACACAAGTGCAAAAGGACATGTCATTGGACATGCTGGGGTGAAGTGCCATACAGTGCAGAGGGACATGGATTGTCAATGAGGTAGTGAGAAACAATCACAGGGCATTGTGAGAAGGTAAACAGTGGGCTGGAGAACAGTGCTTGAGAGCAGCTGTTGCAAGACCGGCATGTTACAAAGCACAGGCCCTTGGTTATAAGTGGCCAGGTGGCAGGGACTAGTGCTACTGGGTACTCTTACGGGTGAAGGTGATCTGTTCCATGTCTTCATCTTCTGATGAGTGTGTTGTTTCTTCTGCCCACACACCTCAGTGTTTGAAGGCATGGATTCAGAGATCCCGGTAGCTGCCAACTGTGGGGCTATTAGGGGCAGTACTGCAGCAAGGAGGAGCTGCTGGTTCTTGAGAATAGCAGCCACATCACTGTGGTAGGCAGCCAGGTCGGCCCTGAGGGGGTCAATATTGCATTTGTGCATGGGTTGAAAGGTTTGTTGTTGGAGGTGTTGTGTCAACTCTCTTACAGCTGTGCTGATTTTCTTCACACTTTTTTCAAGTTCTTGCAAGATTGATGTTCGCCCTTGCATGGCTGCTGCCTGTTCTGCAGTTGACATCATGCACGAACGCACCCCCTCTAGGCTAGCTGCCATATTTTTCATCCCCACCCCACCTCCTTGGCTAGCTCCCGCTGTACTCAACTACAGTTCTCTCAAAGCTGGTGCCAGTGTCATCAGAGTCCTCAGCTGGGTTGGAGCTGGCAGGTCGTTCAATTGGGGTGGTGGGTGGGTCCTCTGTGATGGCTGCTGTATCTGAGCTCCTCCTTGCGACTGAAGGTGGAGGTTCATGAATCTAGAAATAGGGTGCAAACTCTAATATTTAGACATTAGACACGTCTAACGTCAAAATATGAATATGGAGTTCATTTTGGACAGAATTTGCGAATAAAAAAATTATCCAAATTTGGCGCAAATGTGGTATGAATACGCCCCTTGGTTTTTAAAGGATGTATTTGAAAATGCCACTTTTAGAAAGTAGGCATTTTCTTTCTTAAACTATTCTGTGACTCTGCTTGTTTGTGGATTCCCTGTCTGGGTCCTTTTGACAGCTGGCCTGTTTGCACCTCTCCTCTAGGGAGTGACACAAAGGGAACTGGGGTGTAGCCGACATATCCTTATGGACCATCTGGGATGAAGGGAGCGGAGGAGTGGTCACTTACACCTGAAAGGGCAGTGCCTGCCCTCACACAATGCAGTCTCCAACCCCCTGGTGTGTGTCTGGGGCCTGGCCTGGGTCAGGCAGGATCTTGAAAAAAACAGAGACTTCTGTTTGAAGTAGGCCTACTTCAAAGGCAGCAAGGGGTATAAAAAGAGCACCCAAAACCCCTAAAAATTAGATTAGTTCTGGAACCAAGAGGAACCTCTGCCCGGGAGAAGAGCTGGAGAAGCTGGAGGAGAAGTATTTCCCCTTTGCTGTGACTGTGCTTGGCTGGGTTTGCCTGCAGTAGCTGATTCTACCTGAGAGAGCACAAAGACTGACTTTTGTGTGACTTCCACTGGTGAAGAATCTCCCAGGGCTTGAACTGAGCTTGCCTCCAGTTGTTGAATTCTCTGGGACAACAAATATTTCTCTCTGCCAGCACTTGGGGTTTCTGCTGTGAGTCCTGCCTGCCAAGCGGTGCTCTAACCTTTCTATGGGCCCTTGAAAGGTGCAGCTGGTGGAAAAGGTGAAACTCTCGACGCACCACGCGCCGCATGGCTGCTAAACAATGCACCGTTGGCCTTGCAGCTAAAATCAACGATTTGCAAGAAACAACATGCAACACCTGCAGCGGCTGCTGTTAATGACGCAAGTTCCCACGCTGCACGGGTTTCTTGCACCGTGCAACCGGATTTCAACGCAACATCACTGGCCGCGGAAAATCAACACAAAGTTTGCCCAGACCCGAGGTGCCCGTCCGGGATCGACGCATCGCTCTCCTGCAGGAGAGAAGAAACTGTGCATGCCGACCCGACTGGAGGAGGAATGATGCACGGTCTCGCTTGCGAGTGAGAAATCGACGCATCGCTGCCCTTTTCCGACGCACACAAGCTTGTGCAGCTTTATTTTGATGCTACTCAGGTACTTTTGTGCAATAACAATATTCTCACTGTTTTCTAAGGATTAAGGGCCAGATGTAGGAAGCCTTTTGCGCCTCGCAAACTGCGAAAATCACAGTTTGCGAGGCGCAAAAAGGCTAAACGCGATGCACAACCGCAAATCGCGAGTCGGTACCAACTCGCAATTTTAGGCAGCGACTCGCAAATCGGAAGGGGTGTTCCCTTCCTATTTGCGACCGTATCGCCATGCTGAGTTGCTTTGGGACCGCGAATGCGGTCGCAAACCAACTCGCAGTTACCATCCACTTGAAGTGGATGGTAACTCATTCACAAAAGGGAAGGGGTCCCCATGGGACTCCTTCACCTTTGTGAATGCCAATAAAAATATTTTTTCAGAGCAGGCAGTGGTCCTATGGACCACTGCCTACTCTGAAAAAAACGAAACCAAATGGTTTCGGAATTTTTTCTTTTTGCAGCTCGTTTTCCTTTAAGGAAAACGGGCTGCAGAGAGAAAAAAAAACCTGCTTTATTCAAAAATCAGTCACAGACATGGTGGTCTGCTGTCTCAGCAGGCCACCATCCCTGTGAGTGCCTGGACTCGCTATGGGATCGCAAACTGTGACCCACCTCATTAATATTCATGAGGTGGGTCTTTGCGACCCCATAGCGAGTCGCAGAAGGTGTCTGAGACAACTTTCTGCATTACATTTTGCGAGTTGCAAATTGCGAGTCGCTATTAGTCGCAATTTGCAACTCGCAAAATGTTTTTTTTGCTACATCTGGCCCTAAAACTCTTATTATTGTAAAATTCATATCTTGACTTTTGTATTTCGGATTTTGGTCATTTCAGTCTTGTTTTGTTTAGATAAATATTATCTATTGTTCTAAACCTGTGTTGTGTCATTTTGTAGTGGGTTCATTGGGTCACTGTGTGTGTTGGTACAAGTACTTTACACATTGCTTCTGAAGTTATGCCTGCCTGCTGGTGCCAAGCTACCAAGGGAGTGAGCAGGGATTAACTGAGGGTGATTCTCCTTTACCCTCACTAGAGTGAGGGTCCTTGGTTGGACAGGGTAACCTGACTGCCAACCAAAGACCCAATTTCTAACATGATCAGCGGTTGGGAATGGACTCGTATTTGTACTTGACATACACTGATTAAGTGTACACTACTGTTTTCAGTGCAGACCATTACATGACCACATACTACTTGTGTTTGTGATTTTTTTCTTTTTTCTCTTTTTTGGACTTTTCCCTACTTCCATTTGGTGGTAATCCTTTATTGACTTCTGAACTTTATTTGGGAACTCGTTTTTCCACCTTTGGAACTTTGCATTTTTAACTCTTCATCATTTCTCAATCTGGAGATGCATCAGCTGGCGCTGCTTTTGATTTAGGGAAACTGGAGAGCTATGCGGTTGCCCATTTGAGGCAGTTCTGCAAAAACCTTGCTTATTCCATTACCATTAAGGGTTCCACCAGGAAGCAGGAGCTGCAGAAGGCACTGTGGGCCTGGGCAACAGCAAAGGAAGCTGATTAGCACACAGAGGGGGAGGAGAAGAATGAGGAGGAGGAAGAGCAATCCATTCACAATGGTGTAGTAGGTTGGCCTGTTATGTCCAGTGAGACGGTCTCCAGGGCAGGTAACAGCGTGTCATTCAAGGGTCTGACTCCTGAAGAGTTGCAGGACAGACAGGCAGAGAGGGCTCACCAGTTGGAGTTGGAGAAAATGAGGATGGCCATAGAAGAGAAAAAGTTACTGTTGGCTCATGAGCTCAGCTTGAGGGAGCTGGATCAGAGGAGCCAGTCTAGTAGGGATGGTGGCAGCAATAACAGTGCTGCCTGGGAGGAGGGTGCACATTCCTAAGGACCTTGTGAAGGATTACAAAAGGAAGGATGACATGTTCTTGTGGTTTAAGGGGTATGAGTCTGCTCTCCATATGAATATGGTCCCTGAAGTTCATTGGGGGGCGTGTCTGTGGAAGCACTTTGAGGTAGAGGGGAGGGATACACTGACATCCTTAGGGGATCCCTAGGGGCTCACCTACCCTATCATGAGGAACGTGCTGATCACAAGGTATGGCCTCACCCCTGATCAGTATTAGGACAAGTTAAGATCCTAGAAGAAGAAGGAATCCCAAACATGGTTGGAATGGGTTGATTCTTTTTGCATGTCACTTGATGGTTGGGTGAAGGTCAGTAAGACAGTAAGGTATGAGGGGCTTTACAATTTGATTGCTTGGGAGCACCTGTACAGTTTATGTTTTTCAGAGCTCTGCGGCACCTAATTGACAGCAAGCTGACTGACCCCAGGATACTTGTGCAGGAAGCGGACCATTGGGAGAGCAACAGAGACCAAAAGAAGTAAAGGGGGAGACCATGCCAAGGGTGGGCATGGTCCCCATCAGAAGAAGTGGGGGCGTTAGGGTAAACTAGGGGGGCACTAAAGGGCCCCAACCTGGTTCCCAGGTTAAAGAATCCCAGCCCCCAGTAGAAATGATACCATGGGTCTCTACAGGGAAATCTGCAAAGAAGGGTCCCTGCATGTGCTTTGCATGTGATCAGGATGGTCACATGAGGTTGGATCCCAAATGTCCCAAGTGGACACCCACTGGTGCTCAGTCACAGGTTTTGGCCAGTGTAGCGCATGGGAATGAGTTGGTTCCAGGTGGGTGTAATCCAGCTCAGATGACGGTTGTCTCACTAGGGGACAGTGAGATGGCCCAGAGGACCCTCGTGCCCTCGTGCCTAAAAAGTACAGACAGTGAGTGACCATCAATGGACAAAGGGTGGAGGCTCTGAGAGACACAAGAGCCAGTGTCACTACAGTAAGGAGTCACCTGGTCTCTGAAGAGCAGATAGATCCCTGTGTAACTCACCAAGTAGTTGCAGTGGACAACTCAGAGTGCCTGTGCAGAGTGGCACAGGTTCCCTTTGAATGGGGGGGGGGGGGCTCAGGTTCCTTGAATGTAGCTGGGAGCCAACCATGCCTGTAGATTGTTTGCTTAGCAGTGACCTGGAGGATTCCCCTTGGCAGGAGTTGAAATGCAGGTCACACTTGGAAACGTTGGGTCTGACTGGGTGGGCATGTGTCTACCCATTCTATGGCAGCCCGTCAGGGTGATCCTGAGACCCTGGAGCATGAATGAGTGCCCGAGGTGTCTTCCAGAAGGAGGAAGGGCCAGGGGTGTGGGAAACTGACCCCAGAAGTTCCCACGGTCCAGTAGGAGGCTGAACCTGAGGGGGAGGCCCTGGAGCCTACAGGGGAACAGGTTGCTGAACGTGGCAAGGTGTCTGAGCTGTCACAATGGCAGCAGGACGGGGGCCCACCAGGAAAGCATTCTGTGAGGCACAGAAAACATGCCCTACTCTGGAGGATTTTCGGCAGCAGGCTGCAGACCAGGTGTCTGGCAAGGAGCCTGGATCAAATTTGATTTAATGTGAGGATGGCCTCCTATAAATAGTGGGCCTAAGGTTCCTGAGCCTGGGTCAGCCCATGTGCTGGTGGTACCCCAGCGCTTCAGAGCCTTCCTACTGGGACTGCCTAATGATGTGCCTTTAGCTGGACATTTGGGGCAGGACAAGATCTTTAAATAGCTTGTCACCCACTTTTACAAGTATTTAAATAATAAGGGGCATATTTATGAAAAGTGGTGCTGCACATAGTGCAGCGCCACTTTTCATGCGCCCCTTAGCTCCCCCTAATGCCACCATGTGTGCGCCGTATATACAATACAGCACAGCATGGCGGTAGTTAGGGGGACTAGCATCAACATTTTTGACAGTAGTCCGGCGCTTTGGAGGCATAGCATAAAAATTTTTGACTCTAATCCTGCAAGCACCCAGAGGCCCATTGAATATAATGGGAGCCTCTTTTTAACGCCTGCAAGGAGCAGGCATTAAAAATGTTGATAAAAATTGCGCAAAGGAATCTCATAGATTCCTTTGCACCATTTTTACGGCCCCCTTACCGCTGGTATGTGCCCTTTGCATACATTATGCCTGCCGCAGGCATAATGTGACGCAAGTGGTTACAAAGTTGTGCTATGCATGCATAGCACCATTTTGTAAATATGTTGCAGCGTTATTGCCACCCTAACACCACATTAGCTTAAAAAAATGATGCAAATGTGGCACAAGATGGCACTAGGGCCTTCATAAAAATGGCCCTATGTAGGCAGGAAAGGATTCGGGGTTGAGCGACATTGTGCAGTCTACTGAAGTGGAAACTAGTTCACAGGGAAGTTTTTAACTTTCCACTAGATGGCACTAGTTACTAAGTGAATTAATGTAAACAGACTCAAAACTCATGAACCGTAGTCACCCAATAGCAGGGAACACAGAAGAAAACTTAGCCTCCCTGTCTGCTTTTTTTGTTTCCAAAACAGTGCTGTAAATGGGCCGGTACTAACCAGTACTTTTAGTTTTGTCCCCTTGAGTACCAGTCAGGACAAAGGGGGAGTACCAGTACTCACAGTAGCCTAGCATTGGCGCAGGCAAGGTTGTGCTCACCAAACTCATATTCAACTATCCCACAGCGCGAGAATGAACCACCACAGGAAGCAGTATATATAACACTATTGTTATGCAGAGCCTGTTGCAAGGGAGAATGTGTAGGCTGATGCAGGCACCATCTCTGCCAGTCTGAGTCTACCTCTGTTGTTCGGTCAGACTGTCATTGTGCCTCCCTGCCTCACATGAGAGCACTTAATCTGGTTCATGTCAACTGGCTAGCAATCGCAGCTGCTACCTTGAATGGGTGGTGGCTGGGGAGGCAGGGTTGGCAGTGCACGGAGCAGAGGCGCGGGGGACAGTCAGATAAAAACAAATAAACTTACCTGCCCCTCCTTGATGTGCTGTTCCGTTCCAGCTGCCTCGTCTTCTCACCCCAACCAATCACAAAGTGCTACGATTGGCCAGACCGGGCAGAAATGCTATTCAGGGGGAGAGTGGGGTGCTGCGCTTGGTCTCCTCCCAGCTGTAAAATACACCTGAGTTTCACGACCACTGGCCAAACAGACATGCGCACCTAGAAGCGCACATACCACTCCTCCTCCACTTGATGTGGAGAAGGCTGGCCCCGCCCAGCCCTACAAAGGTAAAAACATAATTTATTTATTTTATTATTCATTTATTTTTCTGCTTTTTGTCAGTGGGGCGACGCTCCACCGCCATAGCAGAGGGACTACTACACAGCTCCAGGACTCTCAGTCGAACCCAAGGAGGAAGCAGGAAGATTAGGAAACCTTCATCTTCTGGTTAACTGCAGGAAACTAGTCCTGCTTTGTCCATTTGCGCAGCAGCTGCATTTTTTAAGTGGCACACTACCTTTACAAGAATGAAAGCAACACGCTGTTAATGTGTTTAGCCTGCAATGTGTCTAAGAGTTGTACTGCAAGAACAACATGGAGTTAGCCAGTTATATATGCCTTTCTTTGTGCAATGTAAAACTTGCATTAATTCAAACTGTGTCAGTGAATATCCCTCATGCACCAAACTCTAGCACAATTTATCAGAGATTAGGTGTAGCAAGGAGATGTGGCACACATCCAGAGCTGTGAACTTTGGATCTGTAGAACTAGGGGCCATATTTACAAGGAACTGGCGCATCAGCACTGTTGCGCCATTTTTCATGCTTCGCCCCTTCCTAACCTAATGACACCATGGTTGCACTGTATTTACAATACGGTGCACCCTGGCGGTCGTTAGGACAATAGTTTCAGAATGTTTTTGCTATTGTGGCGCTTTGCTGCACTAGCACCAAAAATGTTGACGGTAGTGCAGCGAAGTGCAGGGAGGCCCATAGGTTACCGTGGGCACGCCATCTTAATGCCTGCTTTAGCAGGTATTGAAAATGATGCCAAAAATAGCACAGTGAAATCTTGTAGATTTCTCTGCACCATTTTTGCGGGCCTCCTAATGCCGGAATGCACCGCTTGCATACATTATGCCTGGTGCAGACATAATATGGTGCAAAATCAAGCATTGCCCACATTGTAAATATGATGCGGCAAAAAAGCCTTCCTAACGCCACGTTGGCATAAACAAAATGTCACTCATGTGGCACAGGAAGGGGCTTGTATATCTATGCCCCTAGGTTTGAGTCCAGGTGCTGGCTCAGTATTTTGTGATTGTGGACACATAGTTTTCTTTTTTTTTAACTCTGCTACAAAGAAATTGACAACGAGAACATATGCAGTAGTACACTCTCAACTTCCAGGATTGCTTGGAATCCAAAATATAAAAACAGAAAAACATGCAGAAAGAAGAACACCCAAATATTGTTTATTGCAAAAACAATAACACTGGCCAAATAGCCCTGGCAATGAAGACAGTGATTTTTTGTAAAGAAAAAGGTGCTGGTGTCCAGAGCGCTCCTTTGAAACACGCGCCTGCTGTATTTAAATGTGCGAACATGGAATACTGAGGCAGTGTAATCCTGAAGCCATCCCTGGCCTCTTTAATTCATTTGCAACCACTCCCTGCCCCTCAGCTCACTCTTGCAGCTTTCTGCTTTCTCCTTTTGTGGCGCATTTTCATATGTCTTTGCCCCATCTGTCCCATATGTGTCTTTTGCTCGCAGTAATTACCTGATGCAGAAAAATAAGTGCCGGCCCTCAAAAATAAGTGCCAGTGCCTCCCACCTGCTACCACTAGCTGAAATTTAGCACTGATTGAAGGAAGCCTTCCTTATACTCTATGTTTTGGTTGGTATAAACAACGTTCAACATAGCAATAGAATAAAAAGATTGAGTTAAAGGCCCAGCAAACTTGAATATATTTCTAAATTTTTGTAATAGTTTTTCTTACAAACAAAAGGTCTTGGCTAATGCCAGACCAAATGAAATCATTTGTCTCTCCTACCTTTTAAAAGGCATGAGTTGGATGCAGATCGGAGGTTAAAAGCGATTAGTTCTGCCTTACGAGCTACAAAGATGTATGTCCATACAGAGATACTATTTCCAAGACTAGATTTTTCAGAAAACTGTTATCTGGGCGTACAATTATTCACAAGTCCTGGATCAAGTAACACCCCACAGTGCCTCCTAGTGGTACACTGTCAAAAGTCATCCTCGTTCAGCTCATCATCAGCTATGATAACCATGTCTGATATGGCCAGCAGTGCTCAGTCAAGTTGCTATATCTTCTCCCTTCACCCAGGGCATACCCAAGCTCACTCTCCCCTAGTAACGGAGCACACAAGTGAAAAACAACAATTTATCTAATAGAGAAGTGAGAGCATTGACAAAGAGGTTGCAAAGAATACATGACTGAAGTGCAAGAAATCAAGTGATCTGATTGTCAGACTATTCTTCCACGTAGCAAATGTTTTAAACGTGTGCTCATAACTCTGACGAAAAAAGAAGCACCACAGTGATGGACAGAATGTTTGACTTAATCTCAGTTACTGGTGATCACGCAAGTAGCATTACAGTCCATTGTTTTTCACCCACTATGCCACTTGAAACAGAGACGAGCCTGTGCATATCAGCATTGGGCCTGCTCCTCTAGGAAGACCCCAGCACTGCCTCCCATGCCTCGTCCCCACCAGAGGCAAACACAAACTATCTCAGACCTGTTATGACATATTAAGGCCTTGCAGGATCAGCCTGGAAATCAACATCAGCCCTGTAAAAATGTTAAATCCAGCCCAGGCACAGTGAGCACAGGACCGATGTCTAGGCATATTGGTCACACTTTGGGCTTTGTCTTGTATCACTACCCTCATACCAACTTTGTTTCGATCAATATCATTAGTACCTTACAAGCTCTACTTTGCATTGTACCACTAACACCTTACCAGCTCTGTCTGGTATAATATCACTAGCCCCTTTCCAGCTGTGCCTTGCACTGTATCACTAACAACTTACCAGCTCTGGTTTGTGCTGTATCACTAAAATCTCACAAGCTCTGCTTTGTACTGTATTATTAACTCTTTATAGATTGTGCTTTGCTCAGTATCACTAACACCTTACCAGCTGTGTATGGGCTAATATCACTAACCCCCACCTGTGCCCCACATTGTATCACTAACCCCTTGCCAGCTCTGGGTTGCCCTGTATCACTAATATCTTAACAGCTCCTCCTTGCCCAATAGCATCAACCTCTCACCACCTGAACCTCATCCTGAGTCTCCAATGACTTACCAGCTCTGCCTGGTCCTTTATCACTAGCATGCGAGAGCTCCTTGAAGAGCAGTCTTCATGGCTCCTGCTCCAGGTTTTAACCTCCTTGTCCTTTGAGAAGTAATAACAGATATCTCCATGGAGCAGCCAGTCCTTAGGGCACCGCTCACATCCAGGTTCTGTCAAAGGGAAGGGAAACCATGAAACTGTGACTTAAATCCTTCTTGTATACAAATTTTATTTTCTGGAACAATACTTATATAAACAGTATCAAAACTGTGAATCACCACTATAGGACGCTTTGCTAGAGTAACTGTATGTCAGAAAATAATAGTTGTTAGTTAGTTGTTTAACCTCTTCACTTGCCCCAACTGAAGGCAAGCTGAACCCCAGCAAGAATTACTAAAAAAACAAAGTCAGTCTAACCAGCCCCCTTGTTTACAAAGACAAACGCTTCTCCAGCTCTGTCCTGTTCTTTCCCATCTATGTCATCCTCTTCTGTAACCAATTTGTAAATTGAACCACTAAGTCCTCTGGAGACTCTTGATCCTTGTGTTTAAATATCCTACAATATAAATCAACCTTTTACCTAGTAGGGTCATTTTTGAGGTATAATATATGGCACTGGGTTTACACAAAATGCGTGATTTCCGAGCATGTTAGCTTCAAATGGTCTACATGATGGCAGAAGACCTGCAGGAGTAAATTGTGCATATTCCAAGTGTGTTTTTAACCACTTTTCAGCAAATGCACAAAACATTCTTTGTGTACAAATTCTGAAATGATGATCTTTGGGTCTGTCCACATTTCATTGTAAGTATTTACAATAACCCTTCCATTAACACACACGAAATGTTAATATTAATGCTACCGTTCACGCAGTGAATCACTAATTGTCTGAGGCTATTATGTCAATATTAGAAACATTTCTGATTAAAGGAAAGCAAAGCAACATTCCTAACCCAGGTGAAATACACTCCCAGGATCAGGCATCATTTCTGCCTCCTGAGAAAACTGCATAAGGATGAGGGTCTGATGCATGGCTTTCAGTGATACCTCATGTGAGGCTCTGGTCAAGAAATAGTTTCTCCACAATGAAGACACCACAATATGAGGAACAATTTACAATGTATTGCAGACTAACATTGTTGTCCAAGGATGAAGTAACATGCAGTGATGTACCTACCTGCTCCTGTGCAGTCTGTTGTCTCCTGATTGAATAGCTCCCTGTTCTCGCACTGTTTGTCTGATGCTGAAGACATTAATGCTGCCTCTTGAGAGTACTTGAAAGCTGGAAGAGAAATGGGTTGTAATGAGAGAAAGTCATTAATGAGTGAAAAATACTGGTGTTAGTTAAAGGGAACACAAAACGAGTCACCAAGTTTACATTGGACGTGATGAGGCACTGAGACCTTAGAAAGCAAGACAGAGACCAGCTGCCGACAAAGACCCTCATTATGAGTGTCCTAGGGAATGGATCAGTATTTTCTCCTCCCAAAATTACTGATAATACAGGAACCAGAACCTCCATTGGTGGGAAAAATTCAGCCCGTTCTAAGCTGGCCTCTCAGGATCCCCGAAGAAATTAGGAATTACAAGGGTAACATTCAAACCCTGGTATGACTGCATGGGTAATTCCTTGTTTCTTTACAAACATTCAGCTGAAATCTCTAGGTGAAGTAAACAGATCTGGGTTATTCCTGCAGATGTAATAAATCTAATGAGCTAGTGACTGCCTTTGGTAGCCCCATCGGAACACACACGATCACTCAATAGGACCACCTTCACAAGCTAGGAGGAGGACTCATTATCATCTACGAGCAATCCATCAAATGCACATCATTAACAGAGAACGCCACTCCATTCATGGAACACTTATACTTCAAGCTGCAAATCTCAGAAACCTTCATCCTGAAGGGAACCCTTGCCCACCGACCACCTGGAACGTGAGCCGTCTTTACAATCCTCATCACTGACTTTGTTGCTCCACTGAGCATCCACTCTAGAGCCCACATTCCCCTGAGACCGAAACAACCCCTGCCCCACAGCACTCCTTGAAAGCTTGAGGAACATCTGACTCAGCCAGCTTGTATCAGAACCAAGAAACACCACAGGACACACACTGGACCCCATCTTAACATCAAGCAACAACATCCAATACAACTCCACCACACCACTCACATGGACCGACCATTCCATCTTTCACTTCCAAATCTGCACACCTCATGGTAACAACCCTACCAGGTTCAGCATTCCAAGCCAGAGCTGGGGCAAAATCACAGAAGCAGACTGGCTCAGTACCCTCAGCACAGATCAGCCTAGCCCCCCATACAACCTTGACTAGGACATGTACAACTTCAACAACTTGATCAAGAACTGCGCAAACTCCTTTGGACCAATCAATCCCAAGAAACATAGTAGATGAAACAAACAGGCCAACTGGTATACAGAAGTGCTCTGAGCCACTAAATGACACTGTAAACAGCTTGTAGGGAAATTGACAGCCAGCCATGTCACCTCTGACAAAACAACCTACAAGGCTGCACTCAGATGCTATCACCAGCAAATACATAACAGCAAGAAATAAGCACTAGTGGATCACATTGAAGGAAGCTCCAACAGCTGCAAGGAGATTTTCTCAATTTGTCAAAGATTTCCCCTCTCCCTCGCCCACTGTCAGCAACATCACTGTCTCCCAACAACTCTGTGTTAACCTATTCAACTTATTCCACAGCAGAATTGCAAACATCCACAGCAACTTCACAAACCAACCCAACCCCAGAGAATTCATTGCTAACCTAGCCCCACCAACCAAGACAGACATCTGACTGAATGGACAATCCTCAACAGAAATGATAGTGGCAATAATTTGACCATCCATTCAGGAGCCTCAATAGATGCATGCCCCCACCAAATCTACAACCGAGAAATATCAGTAATCAGCACCGCACTGACCCTCATCATCTACACCTCCATAATGTCTGCCACTTTCCTGAATTAATGGAAACTTACAAAATTCAAGGCACTCCTCAAGCAGCCCAGCGTTGACCTAAATCAACTGAGCAGCTTTCGACCCATCTCCCTGGTCCCCTATCTAGTCAAAGTGTTAGAGAATGTCATCAACAAACAACTTTCAACCCATCTCTAACTTCAACATCTTTCAGACAACACTCAACCAGGATTTAGAAAGAACTAGAGCACGGAAAAAACACTCACCATTACAACTGACGTCATTTAAATCATCCTGGACCAAGGAGAAACAGCAGCTCTCATCCTGTTCTACCTCTCCGTGCCCTTTGACACTGTCTCCCTCAAAACCCTAATCAGAAGACTCAGGGGGTCATTCTGACCCTGGCGGTCCAAGACCGCCAGGGCCACGAATGACGGAAGCACCGCCAACAGGCTGGCGGTGCTTCCCAGCCCATTCTGACCGCGCCAGATTTCCCCTGGCTGGGCGAATCCGCCAGGGCAGCGCTGCAAGCAGCGCTGCCCAGGGGATTCTGACCCCCTTTCCGCCAGCCTGTTTCTGGCGGTTTTCACCTCCAGGAAGAGGCTGGCGGGAACGGGTGTCCTGGGGCCCCTGGGGGCCCCTGCACTGTCCATGCCACTGGCATGGGCAGTGCAGGGGCCCCCTAACAGGGCCCCAGCATGCTTTTCACTGTCTGCCTAGCAGACAGTGAAAAGTGCGACGGGTGCAACTGCACCTGTCGCACGCCTGCAACACCGCCGGCTCCATTCGGAGCCGGCTTCAGTGTTGCAGGCCTCTTTCCCACTGGGCCGGTGGGGGCTACCTTGGGTAGCGCCCGCCGGCCAGCGGGAAAGTTGGAATGGCCCCAGCGGTCATTTGACTGCGGTGCAGCCAAATGGCGGTTCCCGCCAGGCGGGCGGCGACCGCCGCCCGCCGGGGCCAGAATGACCCCCTCAATGGTATTGGCATACAAGGATCTGCTCTCAAATGGATCTGTTTTTTCCTCACAGCAACAACCCAAAGGGCCAGGTTGCCACCTTTCACATCGGAGACAATGAAACTGAGATGCAGAGTCCCACAGGGATCGTCTCTCAGCCCCACCCTTTTCAACATACATATGACACTGCTCTCCAACATAATTCAATTACAAGACATCACCATTATCTTCTATGCCAATGACACCAAACTCATCCTATCAATGATAGACAAGACAACCACCACCAGAATTAACTTGACCAGCTGCATGAACATGGTAGCAGACTGGATGCAAACCAACCACCTGAAGCTCAACTCTGACAAGACAGAAGTATTGGCTGTCAGCAATAAGACCTCCCCCATGGGACCCTACCTGGTGGCTGTCAACGCTAGGACCAACACCCACATCCCCAGACCATGCAAGAAATCTAGGGACCATCCTAGACAACTAGCTCAACATGACAGATCAAGTCTACGCAATGTGCATCTCCTTTTACCACATCCTCCGCATGGTGCAAAAGATCTGCAAATGGTTGCCTCAAAACATCAGACGGACCATCACACAAGCACTCATCACTAGCATTCTGTACTACAGCAACTCTCTTTATGGCAGAATGTCCAAACAACTCCTATTCAGACTCCTTGACCGTCCAGAACACCACTGCATAACTGATACTCAAACTCCCACTCTGTACACACATCACACCACACTTCAGGAAGCTTCACTGGCTCCCCATTCACAAGCTCAGCTAACTCAGACTTCTCACACACACATACAAAGTCCTTGATAACACAAGCCTTGAATACCTGAACGGCCCCATACACCTTCACCAACCCACCAGACACCTATGGTCTGTCTCACTCTCAGTCGCACACAGTCACCACATCCATAAAAATAAGACTGGACGACCCTCTTTCTCCTACATCGCACCCAATACATGAAACAACATCTCTCAAGAAGCTTAAGATCCGGCTCTTCATATAAGCATCTTGGGGACCACGCACCTACACACATGTCCAGTGCCAGGAAACCCTCTTAGGCGATTAGTGTGCTATACAAATGAACATAGCATAACTTTACAATTAACTGATCACTAGTAATGAAGGCCTATCAGTATGTGGATGGTAGAGGGCCTCATAAGTTGATGCTAGATTGAAAGATGTGGGAAAAAATGACGGTGTAGAGACATATAGCTGCTGAGTTTTCAGATTGCTTATGTTTGACATTTCTATGGTTTCAGTCGGAATATGGGTGATATTCCACTGTCAAATGCGTGAGACTTCCAGTTACACTCTGTTGTGGGTAAATCAAAACAATGACCACTATTTGAGTGTGTTGGACCTGTCCCTTTTTGCAGGGTCATCCCCAAACTTTTTGCCTCCTTTGTCCTGTTTTTCCTGACCTGTTTTTGTTGGCTTTTGAACTCTGAGCACTTTACCACTGCTAACTAGTGCTAAAGTGCATATGCTCTCTGTGTAAATTGTACTGTTAATTGGTTTATCCATGATTGGCATATTTGATTTACTAGTAAGTCCCTAGTAAAGTGCACTCGAGGTGCCCAGGGCCTGTAAATCAAATGCTACTAGTGGGCCTGCAGCACTTATTGTGCCACCCACTTAGGTAGCACTGTAATCATGTCTCAGACCTGCCACTGCAGTGTCTGTGTGGGCAGTTTTAAACTGTAAATTCGACTTGGCAAGTGTCCCCACTTGCCAGGCCAAACCCTTCCCTTTTCCTACACATAAGACACCCCTAAGGGTTTAGGCCCTAGGTAGCCCCATGGGCAGGATGAAGTGTATGGTTAAGGTAGGACATATACTATTGTGTTTTATATGTCCTGACAGTGAAATACTGCCAAATTTGTTTTTTTACAGTTGCAAGGCCTATCTCTTTCATAGGTTAACCTGGGAGCTGCCTTTAAATATGATTAAAGCGTAGCTTCCCTTTGGGAGCAGATAGACATGTGGAGTTTGGGACCTCTGAACTCACAATTTAAAAATACAACTTTTAGTAAATTTGGTTTTGAGATTGTGTGTTTGAATATGCCACTTTTAGAAAGTGGGCATTTTCTTGCTTGAACCATTTTTTTGACTCTGCCTGTTTGTGGATTCCATGTCTGGGTTAGTTTGACAGTTGGGCTGTTTGCACCTCTCTCCAGACAGTGACACAAAGGGGGCTGGGGTGTAGCCTGCATATTCTGATGAGCCATCTATGCTAGGAGGGAAGGAAGGAGTGGTCACTCGCACCTGAAAGGGCTGTGCCTTCCCTCACACAATGCAGACTCCGACCCCCTGGTGTGTTTTTGAGGCCTTGCCTGGGCAAGGCAGGATTTCACAAACAAGTGAGACTTTCCTTTGAAGTAAGCCTACTTCAAAGGCCAAAATGGGACAAAAAAAACACAGACTTTAGACACTTCTTTTGGTAGACACTATACCTCACAGACACTTCTGGACAAGAAACCTACTGGTGAAGAATCCCTGAACCTGACCTGCCAAGAGGAACTGCCTGGCTACCCAAAGGACTCACTGGGACTGCTTTTCTGACAAGGACTCCTGCCTTGCTTTTGCCCTGCTGCCTTGATGCTCCCTGGCTGTGCTGAGAAGTGCTCTCCAAGGGCTTGCCTCCTGTTCCCTGAAGTCTCAGGATCAAAAAGACTCCTGCAACTGGACTCCTTGTGCGGTGAAAATTCAATGCACAGCCTGCTAAGAACGATGCACAGCCTGCCCCACGGTGGGAAATTCACTGCATGCTGAACCGGGACGACGCAGCGTGACTTCGCAAGCAGAAGATCGACGCAGTGCCTGCGTTGCGACCGGAACCTTGACGCATAGCCCACCGGATCGACGCACAGCCGACCCGGGACAAAGCAGCCCAACTTCCAGAGAGGAATCGATGCAGCACCTGCTGTGTGAGGGAAATTTCCACGCAACGCCTTCTGGATCGATGCAGCGCTTGTGACTTCGCTCCGCAAGCCCAGAATTCCATGCACAGTCCCCGGGCCGCCAGAAACCCCTGCAACCCAAAGAGGAACCAAGTCTGCGCGCAGGAAACCGACACAAAGCCTTGCCCTGCGTGGAAAATAACGATGCAAATCAGTGCGCGAAGGGGCGAAACCGACGCACACCTCCCCGTTTTCCACGCATCGCCTCCTCTGTGGTCCTTTGCGTAGATTTTGCACGCAAACCAGGTACTTTGTGCTTGCAAGAGACCTTTAGTGTTTTTGAGAGACATTTACTTGTTTTGCAAAGACTTAAGACACTTTATATCACTTTTACAGTGATATCTCAACATTTTAATCGTTTTGACCTGCATCTTATCAGATCAATATTATATATTTTTCGAAATACTGTGTGGTGTATTGTTGTGGTGCTAAATGGTGGGATTGCATGATTTATTGCACAAATACTTGACACATTGCCTTCTAAGTTAAGCCTGACTGATCAGTGCCAAGCTACCAGATGATGGGCACAGGATAATTTGGATTGTGTGTGACTTACCCTGACTAGAGTGAGTGTCCTTGCTTGGACAGGGGGTAACCTGACTGCCAACCAAAGATCCCATTTCTAACAGAGTGTCTCTACATTTGTTTTCTGTTACTGCATCCAGGCATTTCACACTTCAGTGAACACACTGCTAAAACAAGCCTGACCCATTGGCATTGCCAATGCTTGTTAGCAGTAACAGTTCCCTGAGTAATACCAATGATTTTGTTCTGGATAAATATAATCTAAAACATTTCAATTTGGAGAACATTAGACTGTCAACTGGATAGTACTAGGTCTGTGGAAGGAGCAGTTGCCTTCAAGTTGCCCCAATCACTCTTGTTCTCCCCTTTCCCGTCTTTCATGTGCAGTCTCTCATTCTGACAATTTCCCCACACCACCCTTCTGAAATCCTATATCTGCATATATCACACATCACCCCATCCTCTTCAGCAGAGTCTTTTCACTCTCGCTTTTGGCATGTACTTCCTTGCATTGCCCCTTCACTCTTCTCTGTCCCACTCTCTCATTCCCTCCCTCCCCTTAGCTGTCTCTCCCTCCCTACCTACCTGCAAATGCAACATTTCCTTGTCCCTTGCTTGGTACAGTCAGTATTTCAGCAGTGTACCTCACTCATACTATATGGTAATTACAAATGACACATGTACAGTAATTGCTCTGTACTATCTGCTGAGATGCTACATCTTGGTTAAACAAGTAAAGTAACTTTATGACCAGGCGACAGCCAAGGTGAGAAACTCTTACTAACATCAGCGATAGTAAAGTAAACAACTTAGCTGAGCCCAGGCTGGTTTCCATAACAACAAGACATCCAACCAGGGCCATCTCATAATAACCCACTTGAGCAGCACAGCAAGCACACTGGCAGCTGAGTTTATCTAGTACCGCAGAGCTGCAGAATCTGGCTGCGCAAAGAGGATCTATAATGATGTGTGACATTAGCATTTTCATTTGGGGATGCGGAGACCAGCACTAAAAGGCTTTAGTTTAACCCCTAATGCGTGGTACTTGGTGGGGCTGGAGACGAAAGCGAAGAAGTAGACTGGTTATGAAATGCAGAAAGATGATACAATGGGAAAATAATAAAATTGTGTACACATGATGTTGGTTAGAGAAAGTGGAGGTTGAACAGGTTGTTGGATCCAGGAGATATCAGAGAAAACAAGAGAAATCAGATAGAAGGTATTGCAGGAGAGAAGTGAGAGCTCTCATGTCGGAGAAAAGAATTGGAAGAGTTGGAAAATAAAAGTGAAGCAGACATAGCCATAGAGGGGATAAATGGGCTGAAGACAGCCTGGTGAGATAGGAAACATGAAAAGAACAAAAATGCTCAGATGTTATAATAAACACCATTAAATTAGAAGTGTGTGAAGTTGTAAAGGTTTCTTTTTGCAAGCTTTATAAATAATTTGTAATTTTGCAAAGGCTTCTAAGCTGTACTCTTTTACATATTTGTGTGACAACTTTGACTTTTTTGACAATTTATAGTGCACATTTCCTTATTTAACACTAGCCAATTGGTTCTGAGTAAGGTGTTCCTCTGTGCAATATCACGGAACATAGAAAATGTTCAAAAATGATATCACCTGGCTATTCATAAATCTAACTACTTTGCATGTAAGAGCGACAGCCCCCCCACCCGTGGTGTCTTGTGAATGACACAAAATCACCCATGTGGTAAGCCCTGTATATAACAGTTCTGTACTCCACACCACGCACCACCATGAATGAAGTCAGCCTTCCCTGAGTATGACAGAGACAGCATGTTGTAACCTTCGAATAGCACAAATCCAAAGTCTCACATACAATAAAGGGATTGGCACTGACAGTGCAGCCTATGCCATGTCACCAGAAGACAGGGATACACTCGTGAAAGAAACAAGCATTGGCACAGCCAATAGGTCTCGTCTTTGGGAGCTTATAAGTATTTAGCCACGCAGCACATTATTCTGGGTGCTACAACGTTTACGTTAAGCCCAACCCCCTAGCCATGCTTCACTGCATGGCTGTAACTTCCTTGGTAGCAAAAAATAAAAAATAAAGGAAATTTGAAGCGAGGAATCAGGAGAATCCCACATCGCACGGAGACCCACCAGGACAGCTTGCAACAGCTCTTATCGTTATAGAAATGCAAGAAGCAGTGCGCGCATAATTTTTGCATTCTTGGTGTGATTTTTTCTTCAAAGATAGTTGGAGCAGTACACTTACAAGCAACTTGCTTTCTTTTTTTCTAACGTGAACCTTTAAAACGGTTGATGACGTGGTTACTTTTTTGCGGCGTTACAATGTGTGTGAACATAGAACCATAATACAGTATTACTGAGGTGTTATTTCACTGCATACAAAAAATGCAGTAAAAGCACCGAGATGACGGAGTCGGCTTAAAAACAGACGGGGACATTCCTCATGGTCGGGGAGGAGCTTGTGTAGCGAGGGCCCGGATGTGACAAGCCATTTATGGTCTCAGCTAACCAACACTGCACTCATGGTTTTGGTTTGGTTCAGCAATGAAGATAATACATCCATAAACCGACAGAGGCTGAATAGAAGTATGTATTGTCTTGTTAATAACGATTCTTTTGTTTTTTTAACACTTTTATTTTATTGGCATTTCAGAGCAAGTAGTCAAGTCACAGTACACCTTTTCCAACCAGTGGGTACATGTAGCAGTGTCTGGTGTACCTGTACACAAAATTTAATAGCACTCTGTCCATGGAATACAATCCACTGCAATCTTACAACCCCCCTGTATTTGCATCCCATCGGCAGGGTGTTAGTTGGGAATATTGTCTCCAGGATAGCATGGTAGAGGCTATAGATGGGCTGGGGTTGGGGTGAACATCAGTTTTACAGATTGTTATTACATCTGGTCAACACATGCCAGTTGAGTGGAACTAATCAACCTTTAAACTAGTAACTTGCCCGTGGTGTAAATATACTTCCGGATGCCCAAAGTGTCAGCACCATAATTATGATGTGCCTTCTATGTGATATCAATTGTAGGCACTGTGGCGAGAATCCAGCAGGAGAGGGCAGAGAGGCACTAAGGCAACTACATTCCCATCCGGCCAAGTCTGTTTGTCCTCTGTGAATGTGACCCCTCTGTCAAGTCAACCCTATCTGGCTACTTCGTCATTCCCTACAGAGCTTTCCGAATCTGACTTCTCTCCTGTGCGTGAGATCTCCCAACTGTCAATCACCTCTGTCCACAGTGGGGCAATCGGTCTATGCCTTATGCCCCTAGTCTACTCCCTCCTCAGGACCCTCTCTTCTGCTCTGGCCCACCGTGTGACATCTGTTATCCGTGCATCTAAGCGGGGTCCCTGTTGTGTGCCTTCAAAAAATGAATGTGGCCTTGTGTACTTTAACCAACGCTCTGGTAAAGTGTTTCAATACTTTTTGGTCCAGTTTGCAATATATTTTTAAAAATGCAATCTTCACAGACACAACAAAAACGAGGGTGGGTGGGAGTGGGGTTTTGAAACAAGGAGGGGGCTGTTGGGGATTTGAAGGAGCAGCCTGCGGTAGAGGGGAAAAAGAAGCATTCACATGGAGTGTTGGGACACAAAACAAGGAAGGGTGCCAACAATAGCAGGAAATGCAGCAACAGGTGGTAGGTGTTGGAGAGACCGCACAGCAAGCGGAGGCAAAAGCAACAAGGAAGTGGTAGGTGGCAGGGAAAGAAGAAACACAGGCAGCATTTCTCTGAAAACACAAGCACCATTAGCAAAACAGTTACAATAATTAAAAAAAAATACTAAATCACAGCGTGAACATACCAATAACAAATGGAACGATGGGTGGAGGGTCGTGGTGGGGTCCTTAAAGATAAAGCGTGGCATGTCAAGCTGCAACAATTGTAAAAAAAAGAGCTTGTCCCACCACCAGATGAAGAATGCAAGCAGGAGGAAACTGCAGTTGAGCAGTGCTGCACTGCAAGAAACAGAAGTGATGTATCACTGCGTGAACCACTTAGGAGACTGCAAAGATGAGCAACACTGGACTAAACCAATGGTAAGCAGAAGGTGGAAGCAAAGTCTTTTATTCAATACAACAGGCCTTCCAGACAGCGCATTTAGACAGAATGCGCCCCTGAAGTGCGTCCCCCTGCATTCCCGTTGCCTGAAGGTATACTTACATCTGTGAAAAAGTTGAAGTCTGTGTGAGGCGATGACAGGGAAATGTATGATCCATGAGGATGTCCAGCCCAAGTGCAAAGGGCCAGACCCATCATCAGGTTAAACCACAATACTACTCAGCCTTCCTGGGTGTGCATTTGACACTTTAAACAGGGGTCATTACATTCTTTGGGGGAAACATCAGACCAGTTGATTACATGAAGGGATATTTATGTCCATTAAATTCTGGATTGGAAGATGTGAGGCATCCATTAAAGTGTATGAGGGAATTGTGTGAATCTCTTGAAGTCTTTGATAAAATGTAAGTCTGTGAAAAAACATGTTTTGTACAGACTCCATCTAAGAACATAAGTCTACATGTGTGGAGAGGAGCACCTTTTGCTATGTAGGCTCCTCTGATGCAAGTGGTTCCTTGAGACTGGCCACACAAACGTGGCTACTGGTGATGGGAGTACCGCCCCTGTGGCTTTTGACACACAAGAGGCCAATAGATTCTGCTCTGATTATCATCTGAGTGTAAGAGCCATTGCCAGTCTTAGTCATCACCATCATCTCAGCACATACTAGGCACCAGCCTCAGGTGTCCTTGAAAGACCAGAGTGCAGGGGGCTTGGGGGTCTCTGCAATGGTTGCAGAGGCCATGGAGAAAAAAACACTCAGCCAATGCTAGTTCCCCCCAACCAACTACTATGGAAGCAAAGGCCAAATAATAGGGGGTTAACAAACCGAAGACCCAAAGTTCTACTCAAGGAGGTGGAATGCCGATGGTCTATTAATATTATATTTAGTTGTAATTCCCACATTCTTGGATGCCAAAAGCTATTTATACACTGTCCTGATGAATGCAGGCGGCCTATTAAACTCATTTTATCTGCAGTGACATGTCAGTGACATTCAAGCCCAATTACAATTTGAGGATGAAGCAATTCAATGGTGCAATATTGTTTTACTCAATTAATGTGGCCTGGTGTTCAGACACCAGGAAAAAGGACCTGCTTTTGCTAGCTGATAAATGCAGCTGGGAAAGCAGTGGTGCTGGAGCAATTGTGAGAGTGGTGGTGATGCCATCAATATTACATCACTGAACACATAGGGGCTGTGAAAAATGGATGCTTCACACAAAGAACAAGTGTATTCATTGAGACACACCCATTCAGCAAGAGAGTGATAGAGTCCACTATTAATCAATCAATCCACCAGATATTTTTAGAGTGTACTACTCACCCACAGGGTCTCAAGGTGCTGAGGGGGGTGTCCTCAGAGATCAGTTGAAGAGCCAGGTTTTGAGGTCCTTCCTGGACCGAGGCAGCGATGGCGACTCTCTGAGATGAAGATGTAAGGTGTTCCAATGTTTTGCTGCAAGGTATGTGAAGGATCTTCCTCCAGCCAAGGACTATCACAATGCATGGTTTAGGGCCTGATTTAGATCCTAGATGATGGAATACTCCGTCACAAACCTTGTGGATATCCCCTTCCCTGAATTATGAGCTCCATAGAATGTTATGGGATCATAATACGGCAGACGGGATATCCGTCACGTTTGTGACGGACTATTCCCCTCCGCCAAGACCTAAATTAGGTCCTAAGTTTTGGTGTGGTAATACATTTTCATTTAAAGGCAGGACATTCTCCATCCAATGGCCAAATACGTTCCACAGACATAGTTTTAGTGATAAAAATAAATAGCACACAAATGATAATGTGTGGAAATTGGAATTCATCTAAATTTGTCACAAAGAAAAGTGTTTTGATTTGTTCCCATTCCAATAAAATCCTTGTTTCCATCGTACTCCAGTATTACAAAAAGTGCTTCCGTTGTGCTTTCCTAACTGCTAATTTATATTTTGAAGTATTTGTTCGGTTCATTTATAGGTATTTAGACTGCATTGTGTGTTAGAAAACGTGACATCCTTCAGCATTTCCTTTCACGCCAGTAAGATCGCTGCATAGTTCACTTTGCAAAAACCTCCCACTTTGCAGTCAGAGAAAGAAAACACTAATCTCCTTTTTAGAAGAATAAGCAGCAATCTGTCAAAAGTCCTAGCTTGACCTTTGACTTCTGTCTTTGAATGCACAACAAATGTGACAAGATAAAAACAAAATGTAAAGGCATTTTTAGTGCCTATGTGGGACAGATGCATACATTATTGGGGAAGCTGCAGTATGATTATGCATGCAAAGTGTGTTTGTTAGCTGAAGAGTACTTGCTCCCCCATGCCTTGGAAAGGGTCAGGTTACCAATACAATATTGCCACCTAGATGTTTCCCCCACTGCTGAAAGCTCATACAGAGCAGGGGTAACACTTAAGGCTAACCTCAGTCTAACAACCTAGAAAAACGTGCAAATATTTTGGCATCTCATTCAGTACACCAACATAAATTAATTATCCGTTAAAAATTGTACCAGTTGTGGTAACCTACATTTAAAATGTAATACATAATTTATGCAACTATTTTACATTTAACCATCAAAAAAAAACAATGTGTATTATTAAAGTAACATATAAATCATTTAATCTCTCTAAATATGTTTTAAATAAATACTCACCTAATATCCCAATAAACATCACAGCCCGAAATTTAAAGAAAAAAAATACATATTTTAAAATGTATTAAAAATTAAACAAATAATTAGCCAATTTATAGTATAACAAAATTAGCAAACTAATCAAATAGCATTAATTGAAATCTAATTAAAAATATTCCCACCCAATCCCCTATAATACCAGTATCTTGAATTAAAAGTTGGCACTCACCTAGACCAAGAAACGTTAGAACAAATGGTGACAGGACAACATCTTTCAAAATAACATTCTTTAAAATTTGACTACAAAATGCATTACATATACTTAAGAAAATATAGCTATGCGACTTCACACGGCCTATCAAATTTTCAAAATGTACACAACACCTTTCATGTCTTTATCATTCCATCCAACCACTTCCAAGTAGAGTTGGATGTGTTATACAAGAGAATCTACATGAAGGGGTCAGAGTGCAGAAAGCAAAGTTCTAGAAATGTCGCCACCACAGGCAGCAAAGCTCAACACATTTTACAAGCTCGTACAGGAATGTTACCACGAATTACGTCGCGATAACAAACTCAGCCAGCAGGCAGGTTAGACCACTCGGAAATGCTGAGAAAGCAGAAGTGATAATATTATGAAAACTGAATCGAGTAGAAGATGAATTCATTCTATACAAGCCTTGAAATGACAACCATAGCAGTTACTGTCCATTCACACATGAGTAGATGCTGCCTTTCAGGCACGTTTATCACCAGCATGGAATACACAGTGATTCATCACATGGAGAGAATTCTCATCACCGCTATGCTAATGATAGACAGTAATGGCCACAGGAAGCGAAGGATGGGGCACTTCCAATCTGGTTATAGTCGTATGTTTAGCCATAAGTGGGTAAGGGCGGGTCACAAATGGACCAATAAGAGACAAAGGGCCACATGTACGAACATTTGGAATTGAGAATTCCTAATTGTGATTCCATGTGAATTGCATTTAGGAAATCGCAATTCCAAATGTACAAAACTCCGTTGAGTTTCTCTTGCCATTCCTCGTGGGTTGCAAATGGACCTACCTCATTAATATTAATGAGGCAGGTCGTGATGAAGCAGAAAATGAAGGTTTTGATTTATTAACGCATAAACGTAGTGCTGACATAATCGTGTGTGACATTAACCGAATCAATGAAGATTGTACGGGGACAAAATGTGCCCTCAGAGTAGTTTGCCATCATTTATATGCGTGCTTTATATAACGTGGTGTATTAGAATTGCACTAATCCGACATAATCATAAACGTGTGTTACGATTTGCTTATTTGAAATGCCTTAGCTTAGCATTACTTTAGCGGAGGCTTTGGCCTAGTTGCCTGGTCTCACGGTTTAGATGTTTGTATTTTTCCACTGTGCTATTAAACGTGTATTTCTGCTTGAAGCTGTACTTTTCCACAGAAACTGTTCACATGCTTATCTTAAAGTTGGTGCCAGCATGGCATATTTTCTCTTTAATTCAAGGTCGGCTTGCAGGTGCGGACAATGGAGGCTCTGAGAGTAAGCTAATCGAGAGACAATGTTGCAATTTGCGTACCCATCTCCAAGGATAATGTATGCTTAAGTAAAAGCTTGAGAACTGTCGTCTTTGATTGGTCAATTTGAAGCTAACCTATGTACCCTCCAATGGAGACCCTACTGGACTTGAACTGTTGTCTATAAAACCCAGGTGCACGAGAGGAAAGCTCTCTCTATCTTCGGACATCCCGCCATTTTGACTTCGTAGCTACTATGACCCATTTTGCTGCGACGCCATTTTGAGAGACTTTGATGCTTTCTCTAATCGAGAGAAAGAGACCTTAATGATTCTTGCCCTAGAGACTTCAACTTTGATTTGCCCCTTTGCATGAAGTAGTAATCTTATCTTGCCGCCGTGAGGCAATTGCCCCGTTCACCACTGCCCCTTTTGTCCCGGCCCTATGCTGATCGAGAAACGATACCTGTGAGACGAAGACTTCATTGATTGCTGATCGGAATTGGTAATTATGAAAGGAAATTGTAAAATTGCATTGTGTTTCCTTTAGGTAACCAACTGCTGATTTTGAGAAGGACCCTAGCTAGGAGTTTTCTAAATTGATGTTGCCAAATTGTTTTTGCATGAAGTCCCACATGCTGATGCTAATTTGAGGTTAGACGAGGATTCCATATGTCGCACGATGCAATTTGAGATCTTGTTATGCTGACTAAATGTACGCAATTAGCCCATTACAGATTATCGTATTAGTGCTTTGCATTGCCATTATCGAATGCCTCGTGATTCAAATGCTACATAGATTACACTTGTTCCGACGATATGGACAGCTATTAATGTTCATTTATGTTTATCATTTGGTGTTGAGACACATCTATATCGTGCTAGCCTTGTTAATATAGGGAAATAAATTCACTAACTTTGCAATAAACTGGTGTGGTTATTCCTGGCTGAAAGGTCAGGGTTCGCCGAGATGTATTCTGGATTAATTGTTAAGTGTTATGTTGTTCAGGGTGTTGCTTATGTTCGTTATTGATTATCGATTTGATGCGACTGATCGATATAAGAGTACAGAGAGTTCCCACTTAGTCAAAAGATTCATCGACCTAAAGAGCATCCGAACGCAGGTAAATTGTTACCACGTTCCGCTCTATCAGTAGATGGTAGCAGAGGACGGTTACGTCTTTTGGGACCCTGTATCAGTAGAGTACCTGGTGTCGAATTAACGGTTAAGCATTTTGAGGCCTCATTCGAAAAGTTGAATTAGATTTTTTGGGATGAAAATAATTGACAAGATGATGATGGGCTAGGTCCACCGCGACTTTCCCGGGATCTCGGAGCTTGCGAATGGAGAGAAAGGAGATGTGGAAACAGCGTTGGCAGTACTAGTGATGGTATGAGTGAAGTTAGGGTTTTGCGCTTGCACAGCTTATTGCCGCAGGGTGTGTGAAAAGGTGGCGAGGGTTTTCTTTTAAGGATAGCGGAGGTGCGACTCCGAGTGTAGAAGTAGAGAAGTCGTCGAACTTCATAGAGATAGCGGAGGTGCGGCTCCGAGTGTGAGAGTAGGGAAGTCGTCGAACTTCATGTGCGTCTGGCGCTTGGTGCATAAAAAGGTCCACGTGGTTGTTGTTGTTGAGACGGGCCCTGCGAGGTCAAGAGACTCCGGAGTATGTTGATCCATGTTGTGGTCTGGGCGGTTTAGTAGGTTGATCGGGCGTGGTCAACGAGTGGGTACGTGTGTTAGGGAGTGAAAGAAACTTCGACTTCGGGCTTTGACAAGATTCTAAGTGCACTAGAACAGATCATTGACAAGTTGAGAGTAGGTCTGCGGGTCAGATTTGCTTGCGAATGTGGGGACTGAGAAAGACGGAATAGCGGCCGAGGCTGGTGAAAGAGATCGAATAGTGGCCGAGGTTAGTGAAAGGTCCCTAAGGTCCTGAAGCGATTACGTTACCCTTCCTGTAGTAAACCGACAGATCTGTTTTGGTTTTTGGTAGCTCGCGATACATGCAAAAAGTTGTTACGGGAGGACCTGAGTGAAGGAGGATTAGCCGCGAGGCTTTGTCAGCCGCAGTGTGTGTGAGTGTGACGTCACTAAGAGCCGCGCTGGGATAGGTTGGTTGGAGAGAAGGGTCGCGCACGGATTGGACGCAGTCCGTGGGACTCGATTGGAAGGGGAAAGGCAGGTGAAGAGTATTCCGGGAATTAAAGTCACCTATTGATTACAAATTTTGTGGAATAAAAGTGACCTATTGATTATAAACTTTGTGAATTAAAAGACGAGAAAATGAAATTCCTTAAAGCATTCAGGAGCGCGATGAAGGGAGAGTCATACATCAAAGCGAGCGTAGGGGAAGAGACGCCGCCCGAGGGCACACCAGCTTACATTGTAATGGAGGAAAAAGGGGTAGCTCCGTGCCTTTGGCTAAAACAATGGCACAAGTGGACAGAGAAACATGGGAGCGTAGCATTCCCGATACATGGGACATTCAATATAAGGGTCCTAGAGAATTTGAGATTTACGATGTATGACATGAAGGTGCCTCCAAGGCCAGCACAGTTTGAGGCTCTAGCAATTTGGGAACTCATGGCTAGACAGCAACAGAAAAACAAGTTTGAAACAAGGATGAGGAAGGTAGAAAAGACACTAGCGGATGCTAGGTGGGATAATGCGCAGAAGGTGTGGAGGTCAGATGTATTGCAGGGAATAAAATTGTTCCCCGCAATTACTAAAGATGAAGAGGAGACAGGTAAGAAAGCTACCTGTAAGACAGACAGGAAATGTTCCAAGGATAGAGAGAACGAGGAAAAGTTGAGAAGAGAAGAGGAGTTAGAGGATGAGGAGTTGATAATGCAATTGCTGAACGACCGTCCACCGCCTTATGCAGAAAATGGACAAGGTCCAAGTACCAGTTCTGCCCCTCCGGCATCGGTACAGAACAGTGAAACGCAGAATCCAGAAGCACCATCGGGATCTAAGGATCCGAGTTTACTGCTCACCCCACAGATACCGCAGGTTAGGAGAATGTATCCAGATGTGCCCGTGTTGAAACCAGCAGAACATTATCAGCCGCAGATGCCAGGATACTACAGCAGTGATAATAGTGGAGGAATGATTCTAGATCCAACCGTAAAGGGCGTACAGAATGGTTACAACCCAACAATGGCACAAGCTGAATCAACTCAGTTTATGATGCCTCAAAAGCAGATGCAGGGAGGAAATGTTCATGCTCAAGTGACGGGGAGTCAGATGGGCATGCCGGCAATGATGGCCCATAATATGGGGATGAACATGCCTCAGAATATGGGAAATGGACAAAATCCAGATGCGATATCACTGCCCATTACCGTAGGTCCAGTGGTACCTCTGTATAGTCAGCCTAACTTAGGTATGAGCAGTCAGGGACAAATGCTGCAAAATGGGACAGAAAGAAGGTGCATAGAAAACATTCCAGGGATAACTCCGATAGCGACTCAGCCAACTGGGTGTGGGTCCTTGATGGAGTTTAGTCCCGTATGCGCTCAATCAACACTGGTGAGGTCGAGCCCCCCACTGATAATACCATTAACATCGAACACTGAAAAGTTGCCGCAACCATCGATGGCAGTCGATGTGAATGCTACACTGATGGGGGTAAATGCGCAACAGCTGACACAGTGGTTCAACAGTCTAAATTCCACACAAAGTTCAGACAGTGGGAAAGGAGACGATTACTTGAGCAGGATGAGGCTGAACATGGAAGCACAAGAATTGGTGGAAGGGAATATGGGTGTGAACAGGTTAGAATCCTACACGGAAGAGGAGTTGAGGTATCTATGTCCAAAGATCACGAAAGAGGTAAACAAGGTACATAAAAGTTTGCAGGAAGTAGCAGACAGGAACGGGATTGACATAGGCAAGACGAAACACTTGAGCAGGAGCTATAGGTTGGATTTTGGGACCACAGATTTTGAACACATGAGATCAGCAGGCATGAAGGCACACCTTAGAGAATTGTTGCAGAGTGCCCAAGTGTGGAGGTGCTTAGACAAGTGGGAAAGCAGATGGGTAAAGAGGAAGGATAAGAGGAGGGACGGTGCCACAGAGCACAATGAGAAAGGACCGCAGAGTAGTGATACAGTAACTATGTTACCAATGAGGGAGACAGCAGGGGGAAAATTAGTACATGTACCATGGCACAGGAGCGATATTCAGTCTTTTACGAATGATTTTCCCAAACTGAGAGAGAAGCCGATTGAATGGTATCAACAGACTGATAGGTTTGTGAAGCTTGCAAAATGTCTCTGGGAAGACCTGAATACTCTATTCGAGATTGTGGTTCCGGCAGATTTGTGGGAGGATTGCAAAAGAGCTGTAGGTTGGCCGACAAGTGAACCAGAGAGAGACAGAGAGACGGGCGCACCATCACCTATGGTGATGAGCTTGTACTATAAGGTGATTGAGCATTTGAAGACGAAGGTTGCCGCAAAAAATGTGGATTGGCAGAAAATTGATCGAACTGCCCAAGAGGCTAAAGAATCGATTCATAGTTACTATGAGAGGTTGTTGAAGGCGTTCAAGAATTACAGTGGCACGGAAGCAATCGAGGCGAAGGATATGCTTCATTTTGTGTTCAGATTTGTGGAAGGGCTGAGACCAGAGATAAGTCAGATGATAAAATCGCATTTGATCTGCTGGCAGTCGAAACCGATTGATGAAGTCTTGACTTATGCGAAATACTGTAGCGACGAAATTGAGGTGAAACAGAAAAAGCTGAAAGAGAAGGTGATGATGATGCAGCTTAAGGCGGCTCAGACAGGCTTGCAAGGGTTGCCAGGGATGCAAGGGTTCCAACAGCAGGTACCGCAACAGCAGCCGCAGTTGCAGGGAAACATGGTGTTTCAGCAACAGCAGCCGCAGTTGCAAGGAAACATGGCGTTTCAGCCACAGGCCAGAGGCAGAGGCAGAGGAGGTTTTGTGAATAATGGTCCGGATTTGAACACTGTTGTGACAGGTGTGCAGGCAATGAAGAAAGTGATGCCGTGTCATGCGTGCGGAAACGTAGGTCATTGGAAACGCGAGTGCCCGATGGTGGTCAGGAAGGCGCAGGTGCAGGTGTAGGTGTTGGTCAGCAAAACAATGATGTCAATGCATTTCAGACAATGAGAGGACCGAAAATGAGAGGTCTAAACCCAAATTTTCAGACCATAAACCAATTGCAGGGATTACAACCTATGCAGCCGCAGCAGGTGCAGATGCCCCGTGTGCAGATGACGCAAATGCAGCCGATGCAACAGCAGTTACCTATGGTACCTAATCAGCAAATCAAATACCTTTGGCACCAATGAGTCAGCAGCAAATGATGGTTCCTCCACAGGTAACGTGTCAGGTAGTGAGCACAAACGGCACAGTACAACAATTCCCATTACACAGTGAGAGTGGAATAAACAATGTATGGGAGAGTGAAAGTTCAGGAGAAGAAGGAGACTGTGTGCTTGCGGCATCCTTGGAAGTCGATCAAAGGGGTCCATACGTAGAGGGAAGAGTAATGGGTCATCGTGTTTCATTCTTGGTTGACACAGGAGCCACACGTTCAACTGTTAAGAGCAGCGAAGTACCAAATTTGCCACTCTCAGGGAGGACAGTTCAAGTGGTGGGAGTAGCAAACAGGCATCTGACGAACCCAATAACAGATCCGATACCAGTCAACATTGGTAACTATCAAGGGGTACATCAATTTGTGGTGTGTGACTCAAGCCCGATAGCACTGTTAGGAAGAGACCTATTGTGTAAATTGGGTTGCTCGATCATGTGTTCAAACGAAGGAATAACAATAGAGACGAGCAATGATGGGGAAGACAAGGACAGTGTAGAGGGGGATGAGATAGAAACAGTTGACGAAGAGTATCCTCTGATTTGTCTTTTACCAATGATAACTGAAGAAGATATCCCAGCAGAATTACGGGAAACAGTCGGAAAGGAAGTGTGGGACATGACAGGGAAAGAGGTGGGATTGATGAAAGGAGTAGAACCAGTAAAAGTGATGGTAAAGCCCAATGCGATCTTTCCCCAGACCCCACAATACCACATGCCACAAGATACCCTCATGAAAGTTGCCCAACTTATTGACGAATTCGTGAAGCAGGGCGTACTGAAAGAAGTATTAAGCAGCCCATGTAATTCACCGATAATGAGACTAATAAAGCCAAGTGGGAAAGTCCGACTTGTACAGGATTTGAGAAAAATAAATGACATCATAATAAAGTGCTGCCCTGTCGTACCTAATCCGGCTGTGATAATGTTTCAGATCCCTTGCGAAGCTGAGTGGTTCTCAGTCATCGATTTGTCACAAGCATTCTTTTCTGTGCCTCTTCATGAGGACAGCCAATTTCTCTTTTGTTTCAAATTCCTAGACAGAGTATACAGTTGGTGTCAAATTCCTCAAGGGTTCTCTGAGTCACCGTCGATATTCAATCAGGTTCTAAAGAAAGACTTGGAAGAGTTAGAGTTGCCATTCGAGTCAACCTTAGTACAGTACATTGACGACTTACTGGTTGCATCAAGGACAGAAAGTGGCTTCACAGCCGATACCATTGCTCTGTTGAACCATTTGGGAGGGAATGGACACAAGGTGTCTCCTTCCAAACTGCAGTTCTGTCAGAAGAAAGTGAAATACTTGGGTCACCAGATAGAGAAAGGGTCACGGAAAATAATGAAGGAAAGAATTACCAGTGTACTTCAAATGAGTCCACCAAAGACAAGGAAGGAGGTGAGGAAGTTTTTGGGAATGGTGGGATACTGTCGCCAGTGGATTCCCAACTTCTCGTCTCTAGCAAAGCCTCTACTGAAATTGACCCAGAAGGATGCCTTGGATCAGATCGAACTGAAAGGGGATGAGATGGATGCTTTTGTTGAATTAAAGGAGTGCATGTGCAGGGCTCCAGCTTTAGGTATGCCTGATTACACGAAGCCTTTCACATTGTTTTGCCATGAACGTGATGCATGCTCTTTGTCTGTCTTGACCCAAGCCCATGGTGGCGTAAACAGACCAGTAGCGTATTTTTCAGCTACTCTGGATCCGGTTGCAGCAGCACTCCCAGGGTGTTTGCGCGCCGTAGCAGCAGTTGGTATCAGCCTCACTCAGAGTGAAGGAATAGTGATGGGACACCCAGTAACAGTCATGGTCCCTCACTCAGTTGAGATACTTTTGACCCGCTCCCGAACGCAGCACATGACTGGAGCAAGACTCACAAGGTATGAAACGACTATTCTGGGCTCACCGAATGTGCAGCTGAAAAGGTGCACCACGTTGAATCCAGCTACCTTGCTTCCTGGAGAACATGCTGAAATTGAGAACGCTGAAGACGTCGAGCATGACTGCCTTCAGGTGACTGAATTTTGCACAAAACCCCGACCGGACATCAAGGATACAAAACTTGATGAAAATGACCAAATTCTTTTTGTTGATGGTTCATGTCTAAGAGATGGGGTGGGAATTTTGAAAGCAGGATATGCTGTATGTACTGTGACAGGGGTCTTGGAAGCGGGATGGCTCCAAGGAGTCTATTCTGCACAAGTAGCAGAACTTGTAGCCCTTACTAGAGCATGTCAATTGTCTGCATTGATGAAAGTCACCATTTACACTGATAGCCAATATGGGTTTGGGATTGTGCATGACTTTGGACAACTGTGGTCACAGAGAGGTTTCCTGACTTCTTCAGGATCCCCAGTGAAAAATGGGGAGAGAATAAGGGAGTTGTTACATGCCATTCAAGTGCCAGCTGAAGTTGCAGTGGTAAAGTGCAGTGCTCACACGAAAGGACAGGATTATGTGTCTCTGGGAAATGCCTATGCAGATCAAGTCGCAAGATTTTGCGCTTTGAATTGTATATTGCTAAGGGATGATTGGAATACAATAAGTGAACCAGAACTCGAACCAGCTGAAGCATTTGCCTTGAAGGTCGTAGATACAATAGAAGAACTAAAAGCACTACAGAATAATGTCAGAGAGGATGAAAGAGATTCCTGGATTAAATCACAATGTATAAAGAGACAAGACGAGCTATGGGTTTCACATGAGGGAAAATTTGTTCTGCCAAATGGTCTCTTATCACAGCTTGCGCGGTTCTATCATGGGCAAGCTCACCTAGGGAGAGATGCCATGATAAGATTGTTCAAAACTGATTGGTTTAACCCCAGATTTCGTCAAGCTGCAGAAGCAGTTTGCCATCGATGTGTCACTTGCCAGCAGATGAACCCAGGAAAGGGAACAGTTGTGAACGCGAGCCACATTGGTAGGGCAAGCGGTCCTTTTAGCCGTATGCAGATGGACTTCATTGAGATGCCTGTGCATGGAGGTTTAAGATATGTGTTGGTGGTTGTGTGTATTTTTAGTCATTGGATTGAGGCATACCCCACACGTAGAAACGACAGCCTTACAGTTGCCAAGCTGTTATTGAGGGAGTTAATACCACGTTTCGGATTCCCGATCTCTTTAGAATCAGATAGGGGAAGTCACTTCAATAACGAGGTGATGAGGTTACTTTGCGAAGCATTGAACATTGAGCAAAAGCTGCACTGTAGCTATCGCCCTGAGGCATCAGGACTGGTGGAGCAGATGAATGGTACGCTGAAATCGAGAATGGCAAAAATATGTGCATCAACAAATTTGAAATGGCCTGACGCATTGCCCTTAGTGCTAATGTCAATGAGAAACACTCCGGATAGAAAAACTGGATTGTCTCCGCACGAAATTCTCATGGGCAGGGCTATGAGACTTCCTGCAGTTCCCGCAAACATGCTTTTGAATATTACAGATGATATGGTGTTAGACTACTGCAAAGGTCTGGCTGACGTGGTTCGCTCTTTCTCTCACCAGGTGGAAGCGACCACCTTGCCACCGATCCAAGGTCCAGGACACGCACTGAAAGCAGGTGACTGGGTTGTGGTGAAGAAGCACGTGAGGAAGTCGTGTCTGGAACCCTGTTGGAAAGGCCCTTTTCAAGTGATCCTGACGACAACTACCGCTGTGAAGTGCGCGGGGGTTCCCAACTGGATTCACGCTAGTCATACAAAGAAGGTGCTGTGCCCCACAGATGAGGAAGTTGAAGCGCTGAAATTACCAGTGCCTGATAAAACGGTGCCGAGTGTTGAGACAGAACAAAAGCGAACTGAAAGAGAACAAGCAACAGCAGGAGAAAAGGAGATATTATTGGAGAACGAAGAGTCCGACTCACTTGGGGAAGTCCAAGGAGAAAGTTCAGACAGCGACGACGAAGCTGCAGGTGACAAAGAGCCTGAAGCAGCGGAGGGTAGCAAAAAGCCTGAAGCAGCTGAAGGTGACAAGGAACCTGAAGCAGCTGAAAGTGATACTGAGCCTGAAGAAAGTAACGGTGACGAAGGGCTAGAAGAGAGTGAGAAGGCAGGAGAGCCTGAGCAGAAGGGGGCTTTCCCAGAAACAGACGATACAGAAAAAGAAAAGGAAAACGTGACTGATTCCCCTGAAGGTGGGGACAAAGAGGAGCAGAACGAAAGAGTTCAAACCTCTACAGAAAAGGGTGCAGGTCCATCAAACGGACACGGTGCAAAAAGAAGACTAAGTATCTCACCGATAAAAGAAAAGGGTAAAGAAGGTTTGAACGACGGAGGAAGGCCGAAAGTGAAAGAGAAAAGAAAGGAAGTGACTGTCGTGGAACAATCGTCAAGTGAAGAAAAAGACTTGGCGAAGGAGGAGAGTGCCAGCGAAGCAGAATCAAAGAGAGAAGCAAAATTGAAAAGGAAAAGGATACCAAACAGGAGGTATTCCGGTCCTGAATGGGCATATGCAGTAAACGATGATTGGACTGATGAGTTTGTATCTCTAAGCATCGAGAACGAAGAAGAAGAAGAGATACCAATAGAAAAGAAAAGTTTCATAGACTCTGTTGATTGAAACGGTAGTAAATGGTATTGCTTGCTGCAATCTAACGTGAGACAAACAACCAGCTGAGACATTGTTAAACCGAATTGAGACAAATGCTGCTAACCGATAAGTGACTGGCCTTTTGAAGAAGACGGTGTGAACATTGTGCTCGTCAAGCTTTGTAACTGAATTGCTAAGTAGTTTCATTTATAAGTGCTTCTAGCTCTCTGATTCTATACAGATCATGCCTGGGTACGCTATGCAAAACAATAGAAAGAAGTATTGTAAATACGTTTGTATAGGCTTGGTACTAACATGTGTACTAATAATAATGGCAATTGTGTTTGGAATGCATGGAAAGGGTGAGAATGAGACTATTGCTGCTTCTACTATTGTTCCTGTTACTGTCACTGAACTAACACCATTGAAAAGACTAGCAATGGATGAGAGGCTCTTGCATGATAAGAAAGAGCTTTCGTATAACGTTTTCTATCGCTTACTAACAGAGTATGTTGAGACTATAGATGCGAAAGATTGTTATGTGTGTACACAGATACCGACATCAGTAAAGGAAGGGGTGACTTATCACCACATGCCTCTTACATACGGGATTACATGTAGTATAGTAATGTCTAGGTTTTATGGTCAATCTAATATACAGTATTTTTTCTCAAATTATGATGTTACCTTTGCTTATGTTCCTATAATAGCACAGCTAAGCGAGACTGCAAAATATTGGGATTACAAAATTATGAGGGACTTTTTCGAGCCAATGCAACCTTTTGAAACGGCTCATGCTCATAGGGAGAACCTTACTTGCTCCGTCTCTGCTGTAGAAATAAGCTTTTTAGATCGCACAGATGATAGAAGGGCTCAAATGAAGGCGAAATTAGAAAAAGAACTGCATAAGAGGACTTCAGTAGATAATTATGATTTTGCTGCTATAAAGACACAAGGGAAAATAGCTTTAGATGCTTGGCATGTAGGGAAGTTTTGTATATATCGAGGTGAATCTTACTATGACAATATTTTTGTAGCGGCGAGTGAATGCAAACATACGTTTATCTTTAAGGCCAAATGGACATTCATGATGGACGGACTTGACCCTGTCATTCCAGGGGTGTATTACATTTGTGGGCATAATGCCTATTATCGTCTTCCAAAGGGATGGTGGGGAAGATGTTATTTGGGTATAGTGTTTCCAAAGGTTTATCAGCTGGATGACATATCGATGATTGAAAAGACACCTGGATCCCATCGTATCCAGAAAAGAGAGACCGCAGCTGCTGTGGTAGGTGACATATTTGGAGCCATGATTCCTTCATTGGGAGTTGTGCTGAATTCCATCAAAATAAGAAAGTTGTCTACTATAGTGGATAACATGTTGACAAAGTTTTCAGGTGCTATAATACTGATGGATGCTGAACTTGCAGCGGAAAGAGCTATGACTCTTCAAAATAGGCTTGCTTTAGACATTCTTTTAGCAAAGGATGGAGGCGTTTGCAAAATGATTGGTGCACGTCACTGCTGCACCTATATACCTGATAATAGTGTGAAGATTAAAACTATGCTTGCTAATCTAACAAAAGAAAGTGCAGATTTGAAAGAACTGAAAGAACCAGGAGTGTGGGAAAAGGTTGGAAAGGGACTTGCTTCAGTGGCACAGTGGATTGGGGGAATATGGAATGGAATATTATTGAAATTAATAGAAGGAATATTAATAGTAATAATTTGTGTATTTGGAATTTGGGGAATAAAAAGGGGAATAATAATGATTATGGAAAGAATTAAAAGAAGAAAGGAGGAGAAAATTATGAAAAGAACGGCAGAAGAATATAAAGCGCAAACTAGGGGAACTAAAAGGAAAAGGGAGCTGACAGAATTTTAATGGGATAAAATTTGTGGGCTAAATTTGTGTGATGACAAGTAGTCATCAGAGGAGGGATTGATGAAGCAGAAAATGAAGGTTTTGATTTATTAACGCATAAACGTAGTGCTGACATAATCGTGTGTGACATTAACCGAATCAATGAAGATTGTACGGGGACAAAATGTGCCCTCAGAGTAGTTTGCCATCATTTATATGCGTGCTTTATATAACGTGGTGTATTAGAATTGCACTAATCCGACATAATCATAAACGTGTGTTACGATTTGCTTATTTGAAATGCCTTAGCTTAGCATTACTTTAGCGGAGGCTTTGGCCTAGTTGCCTGGTCTCACGGTTTAGATGTTTGTATTTTTCCACTGTGCTATTAAACGTGTATTTCTGCTTGAAGCTGTACTTTTCCACAGAAACTGTTCACATGCTTATCTTAAAGTTGGTGCCAGCATGGCATATTTTCTCTTTAATTCAAGGTCGGCTTGCAGGTGCGGACAATGGAGGCTCTGAGAGTAAGCTAATCGAGAGACAATGTTGCAATTTGCGTACCCATCTCCAAGGATAATGTATGCTTAAGTAAAAGCTTGAGAACTGTCGTCTTTGATTGGTCAATTTGAAGCTAACCTATGAACCCTCCAATGGAGACCCTACTGGACTTGAACTGTTGTCTATAAAACCCAGGTGCACGAGAGGAAAGCTCTCTCTATCTTCGGACATCCCGCCATTTTGACTTTGTAGCTACTATGACCCATTTTGCTGCGACGCCATTTTGAGAGACTTTGATGCTTTCTCTAATCGAGAGAAAGAGACCTTAATGATTCTTGCCCTAGAGACTTCAACTTTGATTTGCCCCTTTGCATGAAGTAGTAATCTTATCTTGCCGCCGTGAGGCAATTGCCCCGTTCACCCCTGCCCCTTTTGTCCCGGCCCTATGCTGATCGAGAAACGATACCTGTGAGACGAAGACTTCATTGATTGCTGATCGGAATTGGTAATTATGAAAGGAAATTGTAAAATTGCATTGTGTTTCCTTTAGGTAACCAACTGCTGATTTTGAGAAGGACCCTAGCTAGGAGTTTTCTAAATTGATGTTGCCAAATTGTTTTTGCATGAAGTCCCACATGCTGATGCTAATTTGAGGTTAGACGAGGATTCCATATGTCGCACGATGCAATTTGAGATCTTGTTATGCTGACTAAATGTACGCAATTAGCCCATTACAGATTATCGTATTAGTGCTTTGCATTGCCATTATCGAATGCCTCGTGATTCAAATGCTACATAGATTACACTTGTTCCGACGATATGGACAGCTATTAATGTTCATTTATGTTTATCATTTGGTGTTGAGACACATCTATATCGTGCTAGCCTTGTTAATATAGGGAAATAAATTCACTAACTTTGCAATAAACTGGTGTGGTTATTCCTGGCTGAAAGGTCAGGGTTCGCCGAGATGTATTCTGGATTAATTGTTAAGTGTTATGTTGTTCAGGGTGTTGCTTATGTTCGTTATTGATTATCGATTTGATGCGACTGATCGATATAAGAGTACAGAGAGTTCCCACTTAGTCAAAAGATTCATCGACCTAAAGAGCATCCGAACGCAGGTAAATTGTTACCACGTTCCGCTCTATCAGTCGCAATTTTCAACCTACTGGGAATCGCAAATATCACAGGCATGGTAGCCTGCTGGGGTCCGCAGACTACCATGTCTGTGATGTTTTTGAATAAAGCAATCTTTTTTTCTCAATGCAGCCCGTTTTCCTTAAAGGAAAACGGGATGCGTTTAAAAAGGAAAAAATGAAAAGTTTGTTGAATTTTTTAGGAGTAGGCAGTGGTCCATGGGACCACTAATTGCTCTTAGAAACACTTTTACAAGCATTCACAAAGAGGATGAGATCCCTTGGGGACCCCTTACCATTTGCGAATGGGTTACCACTAAATTGAAGGGTGGTAACTGCGACTGTTTTGCGACCGCATTCATGGTCACAAAACAATCATACATCTCCCAGCAAGTCGCAATTAGGAAGGGACGCCCTCGGAATGCCCCTTCCAAATAGCGAGTCGAAACCCTGTTTTGCGAGTTCGCAACTGCATACCGACTCACAAAATAGGGATTTGTACATAGGGAAATGCTTTTTGTTGATCGTAAACAGGCTGATTCAGTGAATCGGCCCATTGCAACCAACAGAAAGCTACATACATGTGTCCCAAAATGTCCTTAAGCCTGCTAGTAACTATGTCACTCATGGGCCACCAATTTGCAGGGATACGGTAAGTCAGCAGAAATGCCAATAAATATACCACAGATTACATAGGGATAGCCAGCAGGCCATCTAGAGTTCCAACAAACATGTCACTCATAAAATAGTCGTGAGGCTGCCAAGGATGACCTAAATATGTCATGAATTGACATATTTTTAACCCTATGCCTGCTGCCACTGATACACGTCTAGACTAAAAGATACATGCACCTGAATACACTCACACACAAATACATACACCTGAGCTATTAGCTACTCAAAACGTACGTTGTGACATGGCTGGTAGTTCTACTCTCCATGCACCCCCATGTCTGAATTTCTCTTCTCCACACCTACCGGCTCCACATCTTGCATCTCAATGAGTCATGTTTCTTCATCTCCCAGCTCCACAATTCTCAATTCTTGTAAACAGAGTGGTAGAAGCTTTTATTAATGACTAGACCTGTTCCATGAGTCCTGCCTAATCAGAACTTTGGTTGGGCTCGAGGTAGAAACTTCACCTCCATCCCAGCTTCCAATATCAATTCAGTGCCCGATTGACAAACTCCTTAGCACTGGCTGAGGCATGGAAACCATGTCATCTATGTAGTGACCCTATGTAAGAGGAGCGCTACTGCGATTGCCCCTTGCATACGTGGAATACAAACAGATCCAGAAGAGCTGACTTCAATTGCCAATATGATGTTAAAGACGGTACTTGTCAACAAAGAACCGGTGATAATGGTCACACTCTCAGTGTGTGCTCTCCCCCACCTCCGGGAGCTGGGAGGGTTGAGTTTGTAGCAGGTTTTACATGTCTGCTGTGTCTATTGTGGACCTAGCATGCTCAGGCCTGTCCTCCTATGATTCAATGGTTTAATATTGCGCAGCAAGAGGTCAGGAAAGGTCAAGTCATTTGTGCTAAACCTTGAGGTTTTGAACATTGTCCTTTGAGCCTTACCCTTTGTGTTCATCCATACGGTAATGCACAGTGTTTTTGAGGAGGATCCTCTCAAGGAATTCCACACTTAGATTAGATTTTTGACTGAATTTTACAAATTGTTGACTTAATTTTGGACGTGAATTAGGGTGTTGGCTGAGGCATCAGCACTGTAAGGCAGTAAGAGGTTTGTCTAATCTGACTTGCCTTGTCCACTTCTTGTTTTTTCCTGCCTAAGCACTTTGACAAGGGAGCTTCCCAGTAGGAAGATCATCTATGAAGCCCCATTATCTGTTACGGAGACGGGAAACTCTATAAACGCTCATACAAGTGTCTGCAAAGCCTCAAATAGGTAATCCTCTGTTCCCAAAAAAGGGCTAATATCTGACTAGTTTCCTATTTTATAAGGATTAGTGAAATGTCCGATAAGGTTACGAGCAATGTCAAGATCAGTGTCAAAACAATGGAGGTACAAGATTTGGGTTTAGTTCTACTGCCCTCTGATATTATTAATTGTCTGAAATCATCCTCACCCAAAGAGCAGGTTAGAGCTGAAAGGTATCTTCAGGAAAATGCTACAAAGCCCTTCTCACCATTGGTAGGTTCTTTACTATTCTTCAGTCCTTCTAACCCTCTGATGACCTCTGCAGCAAAAATACTAAGAGAGAAATCAGGAAATGTCCTTCCTGATAATTCAGTTTCAACTAATCTTTTCTTACTTAATTACACTTCCATTATGGAGCCCAGGACACCAACATCTCATACTGATTCACATGCTCACCAGTCTCCTGAAATGGAATCTCCTGTTTTGTCAATGATGTCCTGAACGTGTTCTGTTTAGTTTTGATTCTAAAATTAACCAACAAACAATTGATGGTCCAGAAACACTCATTATCAACACATTCACTAGTTTCAAAAGCCCTTTCTAGAGACCCAGGTAATAATGTTATTCTGAATCCAACCAAAGCTTTAAATGTCACTTGCTCTGAACATAATAATTTTATCTGAGTCTTCACCTCCACCTGATATACAAACGGTGAAAACACAACAGGCTAGTTTCTGTAAAGACAGGTGTGCTGGCAGATTTAGAGAGCAAATGTCATCTTCTCAAATCATTAAAATCTCAGAATCAGATTCTTTAAGATCACAAGCCAACAAAAGGAAGGGAAAGAATTTATAAGTGTCTAAGAGTGAAGTCTCACAGATAAGATTATAAGTTTGGAGGCCTATGCTATTCGTCCAGAGTAATCAAGACGGTCACAAAGTAAATGCGCCTAGTACACTCAAGGTGCATCACATGGCATTTTCACATATAATTGCCAATAAGCTCAAGATCGTGATTTAAATCTGTTGGCTTCCTCCTTTTTACCTAACTCTCCTGTGAGGCAAGTCTCATTGTATTTGAGGTGTGTAAAGAACTTAGTTTCAGATGATCACCTTGCTCATCAACTTCAGCATTCTATGATTTACGGGGATCCCTTTCTTTCCCAAGATGATGACTGCCCTTTAAATCGTCTTAATAGTTTGAATTTGTTTCATAAGGTTTTGGAGTTGAGATTAATAGCTTCCAATGATATTGACCTGATAAAATGTCTTCTAAACACATCAATGGTTTATCGTTTCATGAATCAACAGTGTTATTTGTCTCAGCTTTGGTTGTGGCTCAAGTTATAAAGTTTAAAGATGCTTTTTGTAAGATGTGCATAGATATCTTTCCATCTCCTCAGGTCTCATGGGAAGTAGTGCAAGAATGTGTTGTGGTCCTAGGTCTCAGTATATTTTTATCAACATTTCTAAAATCTCAAGCCAGAAATTTCATGTCAGCAAAGTGGGGTCATACAGGTGTTTGAAAAACCAGTGTTTTGAAATTATGTGGATAATGGGGACTGTGAACCGTGGGCTTGGCTCCCTAGGGTCTTGCATGCAGTCTGATGTTAAGAGCACTTCCTGGCCATTATGTAGCTGGAACATTGCAAGCCTAAAACAATTTTTCATCTGCCCTAACCTTTTCTCTCGTTTTAACTCCTTTTGATCATTTGTTTTCAGGAAGCTTGGGTGTGCTAGAATGTTGATATAAATTGTATTAAGGTCTTTTCTGTTCCAGCAATTCTTTCAACAAAGAGTCATGCTAATTGGGAGTCTACATATATTGCTGAAATTAGCAATTAGATGGAGGATGCTAAGAGTGATGTTTTTCTGCACTATTTGCATAGTTGATATATGTTTCCTTTGTGGACACAAAAGATAGGCTCTTAGGATATCTTATCTGTAACGTTTACTTAACCCTTAACTGCAATTTTAAAAATGTCTTGTTACAACTGCAGGATGCAATTTTAAATGCTGAGAGTTCATTTCCAAATCCTATTTTATTTATTTTGGGGAATTTTAATGCTAGAATGTCATCAAATTCCATAAGATTAACAGCCTTTCTGAGCAGTGGCATATCAAAACATGAGGGGGTGCCCCTTGCAAGATATGCTGAAGCCCCCTTCCCACACTCACATCAGTAGGGGCTGAGGAGGCCCCCTCCATTGTGGAAAAACCTACCCCCTCCCCCACACCGCAGGTGCTGCGAGGACCTCTCTTACTGCCCTGTTTCTGAGCTGGATGCCCTTTGGGATGTAGCAGTGCCAATACTTCATAACAAAAAGAAGGATAAGCAGGCCAAGATTGTATTAAAATGGAGACTGGAATTAAACTTGGTGGTGATCAATGGCAGGTTTAACAATCATGTGGCAGATAACATCTCTTGGCATTGTGAAGCTTCAAAAGCTTTGTTGGACTATGCATTCATTCATTATATTGATTCTAACATAGTATCTAGTATACAAATGTGTAATAGATATTGGAGTGACCACTGTCAGTTACCCAGAGCTTTCTACTTGCTAAATTATTTAGGCCCATATTTATAAAATTTGTGCGCCGTATTTGCTTCACTTTTTTGACCCAAAAGTGTCGCAAACTTACAAAATACAATTCTATTTTGTACGTTTGTGCGGCTTTCGCGTCAAGAAATGACGGCAAATGAGGCGGTAAAAAAGTATAAATATGGGCCTTAGTAGACCTTAGTGGGTACATGGTGTGACAAATGCCTTTCAACTAGGATGTTAGCCTGGGTCCGGCAAAGGACCTCCATCCGATTGGATTTTAGGGAGGGTTGCTCAACGGTGGACAACATACTAGCACTGAAGATGATAACAGAAAATTATGTGAAGATAAAACAATTCAAACTACAAGTGGCATTTGTAGATTTTAGTAAAGCATTTGATAAAGTTGATCGTCCACAGTTATGGTGAACTCCGGATTTTTTGTTGAGTCCGTTAATGATTTTAAATACTGATGACTGGTTAAGAGTTTTATTAGGTTCAAGATCTGAATTTACATCTGAAATTCTGGTCCAAAACAGGTAAAAACAAGGATGCATTTTAGCCAATTTGCAATTTCCCTCATACCTTCCTGATTTTCATCAATGTATCAATAAAGTTAATTCATATTTCCCAAAGTAGGGTTCAAAAACATTTTCCTTGCTAATGTGGATGATTTAATTTTGAAGACTCATGCATTCCACTCTTGTTGCTAAGGTATAACTCACTGGTATGCTGGGTCTACACAATGTACCTGTACCACCCCCTCCTTCAGTGCCCAGAAGGATTATCAGATCATTCCCTACCCTAAACCAGGCATAATTGTGACCCGACATTGCAAGAAAGCACCATACACTCTCATTCTCCTACACTGCATTGTCTGTGAAAGAGGAACATTTACAGATGAGCGAACTGCATAACATGTTTGTCCCACAGGAAGAAAAAGTACCAGCAAGAGTTCCTTACTGTTTTTTTCAGTTTCTTATGGTGCACAAAAAGTGCCAGGTTCACTGGGGAGACAAATTGTTTAACAGCTGGAGGTCTCATGGATAGACAGTGAGACACAATGAAATGGCTACTAGCAGGAACTCAGGCATAACAGAACTAAGCCATGACTACCCTTAAAATGTACCTCTTACCCCTCTGCGCCCCATCACCTCACACCCCCCCCACCCCCCACCACCACTTGCACCTTGCAAATTCCATTTTCACTGAAATGGCACAGTCTGTGTAATTTCTGGGCTCACAACAAGAACTAAAGACAAGGCCATATATAAGTGTACTGTGCTCTTGTGCACTCTCATTCATGTGACCTCAGCAATATGATACTGACATAATTTCCAGGCTACAAACACTTTAACTTGTCCCAAAATGTGACCTACTTTGTACATTCAATCCTTACCCAAAAAACCTAGGGCAATTGTGATGAGGAAGAAAAAGAAGAAACCAGCTCCAGAAATTTGTATCACTTTTCGGTGCCAAGGGGGACACTGAGGGACATCTGTAAGATTTAAGAAGTGTGATAGAGAATTAGACAGATAATACCAAAGAGATCAAAATAGGCATCATATGAAACAAACAAGCAGTAGCAGTGGCAAATAAATGATTTTCTAGACAACATAACTAACATCCACACAGGAAAGCCCACTTAAGATAAAGTTCAAAGTACAAACTAAGAAGGTTTGTTAACAGGTAAGAATCAATGGAAAAGGCAAACAGGCAATGGTTATTCAATCATTTTGTAACACTCAAAATGCAAATAATTGTAGAACCTGAATTCTAACCTAGTCAGAACCCAGCGCACATGATGGTCCAGCACAAGGCAAATTCAAATTAAATGGCATTTGCCATAACGATTGCTCAGTAAAGGCTGGGGTCAGTAAAATAAAAAATAACTGTAGAATGGTAAACAAACTAACATGGAGTCGGCTCTCAAAGACGGCCGAAGAAGCCCTCGTTTGTGTCCTACAGTTTTCATACATTTTTAGGCACAGTAACTGTACCGTGACTGTGGTCTCATGAAGAAAGTGGCATATTACTACAGAATAGTAAAAGAGAAAACACATTACATAAACAATTTCCTTTTAATCTACATCTATTGAAAAATGTTGTATTATGCCATGCAATTGGAAAAAGGGACATTTAATTTAAATTATATATAGCTTCTCCGTTTAGCCAAATGAAGTGGCCAATAATTGTAAGTAGTTGTAAATCTGTTCTCTCCAGGAACATCAAGAACAGAAAATAATACATTTTATACCTGATACAGTTCTAGCAGAACAACAGAAGTGACTGCTTTTTGTACCTTAATAAAAGGTTTGAAGAACACAATTGAACGTCCTCGGTGCCAGGCAGGAAAGAGTTGCATGCTCTGCTGTTCTGCATCAGGTAGTATTAGAATGTGAAATTCGAAAACATGGCTAGGCCTGGTTTGGTGAACTTAACACTTTTGTCACATTAAACACAGTAAAAACATTGCATTTGTGACTCCCTAGTATTAGTAATTTAAGCGCAGAAACGTTGCTTGTATAATCTAATTCTATAACTTCTTTGGGGGTTTACATTTAGACAAAAAATATGTAATGTTTTATTTACACTCCATGGGCAATATCAGAACTTAGCATAGCGCCTGTTTAGCAACAGAATAATTGGTAGGATGGCCTACCACTCATCACACCTGGAAGTGAAGACTGGTTGGAGATATGAGAGATCAACTTACCCTGCACAAGAGACATACTGATGTTACCACCATGGCTATAAGCATTTAGGCTCCCAGAGCTCATAATCAGGTGAAAATGTACTGAGCTACAAAAAATATAGGGAGAAATATGGAGATTGGTGGATGGCTCACCAGCCTTCCTTGTCAGCAGAGGCTCTAGAATCCACTCACTTGGTTGTGGACACCCTGGCAGACTTAGAGATTGGCAGAGATCTCTGTGCCATCCACAGAGCTGCTTCGGTGGTGGCCTCCTTGTAAGCATTGATCTGCTATCGAACAGGTGCCATCTTTGGTCAACCTTCCCAGCAAAGCTTTATTCTTTAAAAAAAAAAAAAACCCAAAGCATTATTTAAAAAAAAGAAAACAAAATACATGTCCAGAGGGGTCTGCAACACACGAAACAAAATAAATGACCCACCTGGACATGCTTGCATTTGCGAAACTCTAAATAACCCATATAAAGGTTATTTCAGCAACAAATGCAAGGGTGTGGGTTTGAAAGAGGGTGAATTGCATGCCATTTGGACAGTTTGCCAGACAGCAGGATTTACAGGTATTTGTCCAAGAAATAAAATCTTAAACTTTTCACAATAGGCTCAGTGATCATTTGACGGTTTGCTAAAAAACATGTCTCTTGTGCAAAATGTCTCATGTGCACATCCAGTTGCACCAGGTTGATGTAGTCATACTAGCAAGCTGTAGCAAGCTGCAGCTTTTTGACCCTTAGCTCACAACTTTATGGGACAGATTTACAAGAAAGTGGTGCATCAGCTGTGACATGCCACTTTTCTGCACCCTCCCGTCATAATTTATGATGCTATTGTGGTACTTAGCAGGATTAACGCCATGAATAATGGTGCTAATCCTGCAAAGTAAAGAGAGGCCCATTTAAAGTAATAGGCACGTCATTTTAAAGCCTGCTCTGAGGGGCACCTTCTTGCACAAAAACAACCACAAGAGGTGTTTTCCTCTTTCTATGTGTGCTGCAGAATGCAGCACACATAGAAAGAGGAAACAACAGGGAGAAATAAAGATATTTCTCCCCGTTGTGTCACTCTTACGCCACCCCTGCGGTGGCATAGGATTCTGACGCATTCCCAGACATGTAAATCTGGGAATGCATCAGAATCTTTCAGGTTTTGTGGGTGTTGCATGGGAAGACCCCAAGCAACACCCATAGAACGCCCATTTCATGCAGTGTTATGCGTGAAAGGGGTCCATAGTTACAAGTCCGTGAAAAGCCATGCAAGGTGGCTTTGTGTGATCTTGTAAATATGGGCTGGCATACTGCACCACAGGATAGTAAAAATAAATGACTCTCTGGTGGTGCAATGTCTCATAAATGAGTTCCATGGTATCTCATCTATTGGATTGCAATCTGATACCAACACTTTACAAAAACACCATATAAAAACATAGGGGCACATTTAAAAGCTACTAGCGCCATTCTAATTCCACACTAGTGTAATTTTTTTTAAGCTAATGTCGCGTTAGAAGGCGGAAAAATGCTGCACCATATTTACACAGTGGATCAATGCAGGCATTGCGCCACTTTGTAACCCTTTGCTCTACATTATGCCTGCGCTAGGCATAATGTATGCAAAGGGGGCGTTCCCCCATTATTGGGGCCTAAAAAATGTCACAAGGAAATCTCAGAGATTTCCCTGTGCCGGTTTTTGGCACTTTTTAACACCAGGTCAAAAAAGGCGTTAAAAGGAGGCTCCCGTTGTTTTCAATTGGCCTCTGTGCTTTGCAGGATTAGTGTCAGAATTGTTGACACTAATCCTGCAAAGCGCCAGGCTAGCATAAACAAGTCTGACGCTAGTTCTCTAACTAACACCCTGGTGCGTCATATTTTAAATCCGACGCACACATGGTGGCGTTAGGGGGCATGAAGGGGCACAAGAAATGTGCAGCACCATTTTTCTTAAATACTTAAATATGCCCCCTAGTACTTTTTGTGAAGGTAGCATTTCAAATGATTGGTCAACCTTGCCTAATATTAGAGCAATTGTATGTAGTCTGGAATTCTAATTTCACACTAAGGAAGATTTATTTGCTAGAATGCAGTGCAGCAACCAAAGTTGATGTGCTGTGTTTCATGAAGATGAGCAAGTAGGGCAGGGTCATTTCTACTAAAATGTGGCATTGTTTGTCTCTCCTCCTGTGCAGGTGCACTTTAGGCTGCTTTGCACCATGCACATAGTGTTGCAACGTAGTGCAAGGGTATGGGCGTGAGAGCTGTCATAGGCTTTGTACTAGAAGGACACCCTTCGTACAAACTACTTCCATGTTTGCATATGTGCTGTGCTGTAACAGCACGCAAGCAAAGTTACAAAAGTTTGGAGAAAAGAAAACTTTTCTCCAACTTTACATCCTGGAGCATAACATCCTGGAGCAGGCATACATTCTTTGGACAAAGCCCTGTCCACATTGTTTAGTATGTAGGGCTTATCATCAAACACCATGGATGCTTGAATGAGAACACCCATGTACTATACATGGGATGTCCCTTCATGCAAAATAGCACAAGTTACCAAACATCTCATCTTTGTGTTACTTTAAGGTTACTTTGCAGCATAAATCAGGATGTACGCTGGAAGATTTTGCCCAAATCAAGCCTCTGCCTCAGTTTGCATGATTGTTTGTGATGCTACACTGCTGTAAAGGCTTGCTAAATCTGGCACCAAATGTTTAGGCAATGTGACATTATAATGGTACTCTTTTTGCCTTGGAAAGTAAATGAGTTTTCAACAGCACAGAGTGTAGTTGTTATGCAGTTTTGAATTGCATCCATTGACTCTTATTTGTGTTGATACATTGTGGTGTACAACAACACATCAAAAGCTACCAAATTCAACCTAATTTAGTTATGAGGTATTTATAATGTCTATAAAAAGATGTTGCGATATTCTGCCGGAAACAGTACGCTTGAGAGTATCTGTGGCTTAGAGCAAATACTGTTCCTTGAAACCAGAGGATGTGGGTTTGAACGAGGTAGAAGCACTTGATGAGCTTTGCACTTAACAAACAATTATGATTCATTGTGAGTGTTTCCACCACAACTGCGTTTGACAAATATTTTCATGAACCGTGAATGTTGATGCTTGTGGTCCCAAATGAAGGGGTCATTGCCCTGCAAATGTTGGGGTAATAGTAAGGCATGACATCCAGGAGTTATTTAGGATGAGCCATCTGTTTTTAAACATTAATACTTCAACAATTGACTTAAACCTATTCAGTGTTTCACAATAATTTGCCCAAGCAGAACTTTCCTAATAACTTGAATTGACCTGTATGAATTAATTATCGCTTGCAATAAACAAGGAGGGCCTGATTTAGAATTTGGCAGATGGGTTAGTCCGTCACAAATGTGATGGATCTCCTGTTCGCCGAAGCACGATTTTCTTAGGACATAATGGACCGTAATATGGCCAATGGGACATCTGTCAAATTTGGATGGAGTAACCTCATCTACCAAACTCTAAATCAGGCAGAGTGTTTTTTATTCCTCAGTATAGAATACTGTATTGCACAATTACAAAGTCAATATGTGTGATTTTTGAAGAGTGCCTACGGACATGCAAAAAAGACACACAACACGTATACCACCAAAATACCTAAAACAATACATTTACAGACCAACAGTGACCGCCACGCACACACATACACCAGCACATATGTAGGCGCCCATGGACACTCAAGCTGTGGGAACGACTATAAAACCATTGTTTATAAAAAATTAGCATAACCAAGAGCATTCAGACCAGACAATTCCTCATCTCGATTTGCAATGTGCTTAATGTTCTGTGCAAACAGAACAGACCATCAGAAAAATTTCCAAATTTTCTCCATGCAAGAGACATGTTAAATGATCACACTTTTGATTTGTTTCAAAGTGACACCTCAACTACTTAGAAAGGTAATGGCACCATTGGTGAGTCTCACACAGAAGACATAATTCTACATATGTAGCACTAATACAAACGGTTGTTAATCAAATCTGTACATCATTCCTGTGCCGTTCATCCCACCATATCCCCACTCCTCATTTCTCTCTCATTTCTCATCCCTCACGTCTTATCTCTTATCCATCACCCCTTATTCCTTATCCATCATTTATTGTTCATCATAGATCATTCCTCATCCATCATTGATTGTTCCTCATAGAATCATTCCTCATCCATCATTGATTGTTCCTCATCGATCATTCCTTTTCCATCATTCCTCTTCCATTATTGATCATTCTTCATAGATCATTCACCATCCAGTATTGATTGTTCCTCATAGATCATTTCTCAACCTTTATTCCTCTTCTACCATGCATCATTCCTCATCCCTCACCGATCATTCCTCACCCTTCTTCCATCATGTGTCCTATATCATTCCTCATTCTTCATCTATCATCTATTTCTCCACATCCATCATGCTTCATACCTCATTCCTCATGAACGAATTATGTATGAAGTGATTCCCCACCCTTGTAAAGGGATTTGTATCCTCATTACATCATTCATACATGGGGTTGGGCTCAGTGGTATTTTACTGTGTGTTAATATTTTCATGATGTTATTATAGCACTAGTGATATGTTTTCTTAAAGAGTGCTATGTTGCTGAGTGTGGTTTGCTATGGTAATGTCCCAGTCACAGCTGATTTAGATTAACTTCCAGAATATTCCATGGATAGATAGATGGAGATTCATTTACTCACTATTGAGTGATGAGAATTTCATTGAGAAGTTTGAACACCTTTTTAACATATTCTTTGACCTAAATCTTAAATATGGTACTGCAATGCCCTTTATCTGGAATGCATTTAAGGCAACAGCTAGAGGTTTTATTATTGACCACGTTGCAACTAAAAATAGAAAGAACATATAGAATCCTCTACTTTATTAAAACAAATTAAAACCCTTGACCAAGACTATTTTTCGTATAACCAGAAAAAACACTTTAGCTTTACTTAATTGAGGCCACTTTTAAATTTAATGATCAATCAGTTAAAAGTGCATGACACTAAAAGTTAACAAGAAGGCTGGTAAACTATTAGTCAACTACCTAAAAGTTCATAAGCAAAAATCTAAAGTAAATATCATCACCAAGGTGCATGGCAATAGATATTGCATTGATTCCAAGATTTTAGAATTTTTCACAGATGTTTATAATCAATTGTACACTCCATTACACTCTACCTCAGAAGAAGCAAAAGGTACTTACTTTAACCCCATTCTCAAAGCTCAAGATCATGCAGTTGATCTTTCTTCTCTGGATGCAGACATATCGATTGATGAGATTAAGGCAGCAATTGCAAAATTGCCTACTGAGAAAACTCCTGGGCTGATCGTTTCTCAGTTGAGTTTTAATCTGATTTTTCACAGATCTTAGTTCCAAAGTTGTTGCGCCCTATTTAATATTTTCTTTCAATAAACAATGCAAAAGGCATATTTCTTGGTGCTATGCTTTGTTTAATTACTAAAAAGGACAAGGACTTGTGCTTTTGTGGGAATTATAGATCCATTTCCTTCATAAGTACAGATTACAAGATCTTTGAGATGATATTTCCTCTGTGCAGTATTCATATTCTTTCAGATTGAATTGGCATAAATTAGTCTGGCTTTGTAAAGGGTAAATGGTATGTACACTGAGGCCAACTCTCGAACTTTCTCTAAATCTTAATTATTGGCATCCAAAGCTTCTTCCTCAATTGCGACCATAAGATTGGATGCATGAAAAGCCTTTGATCATGTTAGTTGGGATTTTATTATCTAATCATTAAGGTGTCATGGCTTTTGGCCTCACATTTTTAAATACATTAATTTACTTTACTCAGCACCTACACCCTCTATTTTTGTTAATGGCTTGCAATCCTCCCATTTTATTTCCCACAGAGGCATTTGACAGTATTGCCCTATATCTTATCTACTTGTTATACTGTCTTTGGAACTTTTGGGGGGAATAAATTCATTGATTTTTCAAATTCTCGGGTTACAAATTTACTGATTTTGCTGATGATATTTTACTTTTTATGTCTGACCCTTAGAACACCATTCCCAAATTGTTTCATGTGTTGATGGAATACTCTGATTTATTGTATATAAATTAAATATGTAAATTAAATATCAATAAATCAGAGGTTCCACCTCTTAACAAACACTGTTTGAAAGAGATACATAAAGATTTTGGCTTTAGATGGAATTCTAAACATAACAAATGCCTAGGCATTTTATATATTAATTTCATTAAAGACTATATGAATATTATGTCAAACAAAACATGTTCTCGTTATCTAAAATATGGTCACCTTTATTTTTATCATTGTGGGGTAGACTAAACACCATCAAAGTGATGTTGTTACCTTATACTCATTTTTATTTATCAATGCATCCTGTACATGAATAGATTGCTAATACATTTGATATGTAACAAGAGAAAAGCATGTATATCATCTTTCAAGCTTTAACATCCCAGAAGGCTAGGGAGTGTTAAATTTCCCAGTTTTACAAAGTATCATTCTGCTTTTACTCTTCATCAGATGACACAAATTCATGCTCCACTCTGTGGCACAAATTGGAACGCTCCCTACTCATACCCTTTTCAGTCAGAGACATGGATTACATTTCATACACTCCTAAGTCTTTTTCCTCACCTAATATCACTTATACTATATCATTAGCAAACCCCATACTTGCACACTTGTTTTTGATTCTGGTTAGTTTTAAGCATTCCTCTAAATGTACAATAAAAACATCAAAATAAGTAATAGTTGACACTTTTGGATGCACAAAGGAATTATAACAATATGGGAGCTCTTTTCTAATGGAAATCTCCTTGCATTTTCATGGACTATAAAATAAATGTAATATACCCTTATCTCAAACCAGCAAACATGAGCAACTAAAAGTAATTCTTTCACTTCACAACTCTCTTCTCCTTCATCAATTGCAAGTCCCAACTCTCAAGCCTCAAATTATTCTAATACTTTTTTCACTGACCTGAGTGCTTCCTACATATACATGAATCTCAAGAAGGTTTCTGATGATAGACCAAAGACTATTGTGGATGTACAATGGGAAACTGATTTTCAACAAGCTTTCTCTATTCAAATCTGGAACAAAATGTGTTCTGAAATTCAACCCATGTCTCTCACTGCTAGTATAACACAAACATTATTCTATTTATATAATAGACTACGCTGCACCCCACTTCTTTTTACAGGTTTAACTTATCAACAGATATCAAATGTAAGTCTTGTCATTGTGTAAAGAGTGATATATTGCATATTGTTTTGATTTCCACATCTGCTTGCCTCCTGGTTACAAGTTTGGAATAAGGTAACTGATGAGTGGTCCATAAATGCACCATTCAATAGGCTAGATATTTTTTGGTATGAATCCTTACAGACTCAGCACACTGATTTCATGGATGTGAAATTTGTCAATTTACTTCTTGCTATTGCATTACAAATTAGTATGTCTAGTGGAAATAATACTACCAATATCACACTTGTTAGGTGGTGGAATATGCTACATTATAATCATAGACTTGAGCAGTAAATGTAACATCCACACAGCTCATGATTGAATGTCATGTGATATGTATGCCACCTACGTCCTTCCGCTCAAGACAATCTGTTAATTCGTCTGACATAAATATTGTCTTAGAACCTCCATGACTACATTTTTATAATTAATAGGCTTCTTAAGTATTATATTATGATTGGACTTGTTTCTGCTTATTTATATTTCTTATATTTTAACTCTTCTCTTTTTCTTTCCATTTCTCAACCATTTCTTTTCCATCGTTTCTCTCATTTTTAGCCCCTTTTTTTCTCTTTTTCATTTTCTCTATCCTGCTTACTTTTCTTAAAAAACAACAACAAATGTTATTTGTTCTTCTTTCACAGTTGGTATAGTATCATACTTTTGCACTTTGTATGCACCATTTTACTGTTTTATATTTTCTGCTTATTTCAACTCACATTTTTTTTCCCATTGGTGCTCACTGGGATTAAATCACTTTGCAATAAATTGTATTATGTGACCTAATTTCAATAAAGCATTTTTATATTTAATAATAATAATGTTAGCATGATGAAAGGCTAACAGGGCACAATTGAATGGTCTTTTTGAACTGACAAAGGAAGGTTGAAAGAAAGACAGCTTTTTGAACCAATGACCTTTAGATGTCTAAGTGGTGCACCTTAGAAATACGGACCACATGTACTGTTATTCCATTCCCATAATTTGTTGCAAATTATGCACTAACCTTTTACGAATGGAATACAATTTTGTAAACCAACCTATACAGTAAACGTTCACAAAGAAAGAACCACAGAGGTTCATAGAATGACCTCCCTAATTAAAATTCAGTAGGCAGGTTGCATTTACGATCCCCTGTGTTTGTGGGGGAAATCACAGGGATGGGGTTGCTAAGGGACAATGGACTACCTTCCCTGTGATTGCATTCCAAAATGGTAAACATTTATTTTAAAAGCAGCCTGTGCTTCTTATATGAGCTGTTGCTGCTAAAAAGCTAGGAGGGCCTAGTGTCTCTTGCACCACATTAGCGTCATTCCTTTATGATGCTAATGTGGCCCAACAAGGCCAAATTCACTGCTCCATATTTACAAAGTGGCGCAATGCATGCATTGTGCCACTTCGTAACACCTTCCGCCTCATTATGCCTGTGCCAGGCATTATGTATGCAAGGGGGGTTTTCCCCCATTAGGGGGACTTCAAAAAAGGTGCAGTGGAATCTAAGCGATTCCACTGTGCCTTTTTTAGCGGCTATTTTTAATGCCTGCACAGAGCAGGTGTTAAAAGGGGGTATACCATTGTTTTTATTGGGCCCCGATGTACCCTGCAGGATTAGTGCCAAAATGTTGGCGCTAATCCTGCACAATACATCAATAGCGTCAACAATTTTCACGCTATTGCCCCTCCTCATCACAATGATGCGCCACATATTATATACAACGCATACATGGTGGCGGTGGGGGGGCGCTAAGGGGTGCAAGAAAGGTGGCACTGCAATTAGATGCAGCTGCATTTTTCTTAAATTCGGGCCCTAGTTTTATTTTCTAGAAATTTTCAGGAGGAGTAGGCAGTGGTGGAAAGGACCACAGTCTACTCCCGCTAAGTCTGCCACCAAAGTTCCCAAAGTAGAAAGAGTTCCAAGAGGATTCCTTCCAATTTGCAAATCAGTTACACCCCCTTTGAGCAGTTGATAAGTGCTCAATGATTGGCAATGGAATTGTGGCTGCAAACCACTGACAGATTCAATTCTGAATTGAAATTTGATAGGAAAGCCTCTTCCACTCCACATTTAAATCGTGCTTCGGTAGGAGTCGCTTAACCTATCTTAGGAGTCAGAAAACATTTACGACTTACAAAATGAACCTTGTATATTAGAAATGGCACTTCTGTGGCCACAAAACCCAAGTGTCAGACAAGAAGAGACATTACTTCCATTATGAAATGTGTTATCCAATTAAGGGGAACACATATTTATTTGCATTCAAAATTCCACCCACACGAAATATTGGAATCCTTGCACAGAATTCAAATGAAACATTCTTTGTGCATCTATTTCTCACCGGCAGCTGGAGACAGTACTGGGAAAGTGGTCGTTCCTTACAGCCACTAATCGGACCAAAACACAAGGAACGCAATAACGGTGAGATCCTTGCAGAACTCTCAGCTGAAACATGCCTTGCACATCTGTTACACGTTGGCTGTTGTATCACTTTTTTAAGGTGGATGTTCACAATGGGGCATATTTCTTGTGCCCTTTAACGCCCCCCTTCCATCGCCACCATGTGTGCACTGTATTTAAAATATGGTGCACCATTGCGCAGGATAGGGGGCACTAGCATAATGTTTTATGATGCTATTGATGTACTCTGCAGGAGTAGTACCAACATTTTGGCGCTACTCCTGCAGAGTACACAGGGGGCCATTATAAACAACGGTGGGCCCTCTTTTAACACCTGCTTTGAGCAGGCGTTAGAAGTGCCCAAAAAAATTATGCAAGGAACTATGTTAGATGTCCTTGCACCATTCTTTGGGCCCCCCTAACAGGGGAACTCCCCCTCTGCATACATTATGCCTGGTGCAGGCATAATGTAGTGCAAAGGGTTACAAAGTGGCACAATGCATGCATTGTGCCACTTTGTAAATATGGCATAGGGATTTTGGGCATCTAACGAATTTCAGCATTAATAAAACGAAACTAATATCTCAGTAGATGGTGCTAGGGGCTCTTAAATATGCCCCAATGTATGCAAGCAAAATGCCGTAATTCACACTGAAGACAGCCAGAGGATGAAGTGGACTGACCTACTGCCCCATGTCGCATGGTGCGGTGGGCAGACGCAAAATGTGAAAAACACTATAACATATTATTGAATGAAAAGGGCTGCCTGAAAGCCCCAAGGTGTTTATGTATATAAGTATTTGTCAAGATTTGTTTTGAAAAACAAAAGGTCTTGACACAAAAAATTCACAAATCCACCCATGATAAGATACAACTAAAACATCCAGATAAATCAGTAGTTGGCTGCAACCTGCAGACAACATAATGAATGATGGAAATGGCCAAGTACTACCATATAAGTATATGTGTATGTAATAGAGCATAAAATGCAGGCGTGGCTCCTCCGCTAGGGCGGAGGAGCGTCGCCTCCCAGCCAGCAGCAGCTCAAACATTTTACCCCAAAATTATAAAAAGCTATGTTTATTATCTTTTTTGGTAAAAAAGGGTCGGGCTGCAGACTATGACGAGCACTGAGGGGGAGTGCAGGCACTCCCCCTCACTGCGCATGTATGTCTCCGGCCAGCCAAACACACATGCGCAGTAGGCTCTCTCTTGCCCAGCACGGTGTTGACGGGCTGGATGGAGCAGGCACAGGCTCCCAGTCTGCTTGGCGGCACCCTGCCTGGGCACTCCCAGCCATTCCTAATGCTGCTCTGAGCAGCATCAGGATTGGCCACAGGGCAGGCTGGGAGCCTGTGCCTGCAGCCTGTCTGCGCAGGAGAGGAGGGGTGATGGAGGCGACGATTCAGGTAAGTTTGTTTTTTTAATTAATTTCTCCCCCCACCCGCGCACGCTCCACCTCTCTTTAGCACCGCAAGCTGCTCCTGACAAAATGCAATGTCCATATCCCTATACCAAAATGTATGCCAACTTACAACTACAATGATATATAATAACAAGAGAGCAATGGAAAAGTTGATTTGGCACTGTGACATAAGTAATCACATTGCAGAGGGTAAACAATGTGCAAATGTGATATTTTTGTTGTGGTTATTTGCAGAGTGCACAACTCATCGTGGGCTGAGCTAGGGCTGAGACTAGGTGAAGCGCCATGTCTTCAGTGTTTTGTGAAAATCAAGAACCGAGGAGGCGGCTCTGATGTGCAGTGGTAGATCGTTACAGGCTTTGGGAGAGAGGTTGGAGAAGGCTTAGCGCTGGATCTGGTTCTGCTTATAGGGGGTCCTATGCAAGTGGGACTCCATCTGAGGGGAGTTGTTGGCTAAATATATGGTCAGTTGTGTGTTGATTCTTATGTAGAGTGCATTGCCATTGTCCAACTTGCTGGTGTTTAGGGCCCGGGTGACCGTTCTGCAAGTGTTGAAGAAAAGTCACTTGAAAATCTTCTTGAGTAGCTTGGCCTGTCATAGTGAGCTGCTTGTCCACTATTATTCTGAGGTTCTTGGCCGGGGTGCTTGGGCTGGTAGTAGGCCTGAGATCAGCAGCCCACCAGTTGGACTGCCATAGCTAGGTGTCCTTATCGAAGATGACTTGCTTTGTCTTGTCTGTGTCAAGCTTGAGGCAGTTGGTTATCAAATATCTGGTGACTTCGGACATGCAGGTGGAGAATAGGTTCTGGTGTTCAATGTTTTATCAGAGAGGCAGAGGATGAGCTGTGTGTTATTGGCGTAGTTTATAACATTGATTCTGTGTGTGCGAGTGATGCTGGTGAGTAGGACCATGCAGGAGTTGGACCGAGAGAGGATCCTTGTGATACTCTGCAGATGAGTTTGGTGACAGCCAATGTGAAGGGAGTCAGGCTGACCAACTGGGTGTATCCCGTGAGGAAAGAGCAAATTCAACAAAGATTTTGATCCTGAATGCTGGTATTGTGACACCACCCTATCTGGCTTCAGACCCAGCCACAGCACTGAAGCCGCCCTCATCGCCTCCATAGACAACATCCAACTCATCATGGACAGTCACTGATGCCCTCATCATTCTGGATAGAGCTGCTACCTTCAGTATTATCTCCTACCCCATTCTCATTCAACGCATACACAAAACAAATTTTCCTTGAGCCTAGTACTAGACTCATGCTATGTTACAGATGAAATTGACATAAATAGCATTACCAATACAAATGATAAAGTGTCTTCCCATAAATCATGAAATAATATCCATTGCAGCAATCGCTTTCAGTCACCAAGCGTCATCAATATGTGTACCCAGCATGGATAGAAACTCAAACTCCAGCCCAAATATACCTCAGAAATGCATTAATTGGGACCTTTTTTTTCCAATCGTCACTCCTTTTATCCTTTTAAAATCTTTAATCCTTTCATTCTTTCTTGAATCATTACATTCTTTCATCCTTTATTTTGTGCTTCCTAGCTTTCATCTTTCCTTCTTTCCATTATTTCATCTATGATTTCACTTGTTAATATATACCTTCATTTTTTTTTTCCTTGCATTCACTTGCTCCACTTGTATCACTCTTGCCTTGCTTTCTTCCTCTTTTGTCTCAATTTGTTTCTCTCTCTCTCTGTCGTTGTGTTTGGTTGGTTCCTATAGTGTTAATTGTAATCTTTAGAGACATGATTTTATGGTCAAAGATGGAATGTGACACATCGCTACAATTGTTGTCTATAGGTATGAACCTCCATGCTCCTTACAATCCCCTTCTAATATTCTTGTGGTAATTCTGCATTATTTACTGACACCTATGGGATGAAGGTCTTTTTCGGATCTATTTGCTAAGGCTTGGAATCAGCTAACTTCTCATATACAGAATGGTGAGGACAAAAATATATTTCTAAAAATACTCAAAATATATCTATGTGCTTAATTTGATTTTATTTCTATTCTACCCACTGCACAACAATAACAATCACCTTGTGTAGTATATTATGAGAGTTCTTGCAGGTGTACTCATCTTGTTTCATATCTCTGTTTTGCAATTTTTGTTTAATAACTTCTGCCATTTGCATATTTGCAAATCATCTCATTAACACCTCAAGTAAGACCTTGCTGTTAAATCTGAGGAAAGGTGCAGATTTTATAAAAGTGCTTAATTTGTAAAATAATAAGTGCATGTACTTGAAATTTGCTCAAAGCCAGCAGCCGACGCTACTGCTTGCCAGAGCTGCCGAACACCAAGTCTGCTTAGTTGTGATTTCACCTCATGCCTCTTTCATCCACCACCAGACACTCTCTTTCCCTTTATCTCTCTCTTTTAGGTTATTTTTCATACTTACTTTTTTTTGTGACAGTTTTTCTGTCTTTCTCACCTTTTTTTCCCCTTTTGTGTTTTTCATTCTCTTGCAGTGGGTCAAAGTCTGATCAGGAAAAACAAGTGCCAGTTCCAAGAAATGAGTGCTGGTGGGCCCCATTGGCCCACATTAAGCACTTGTTGATAATGACATTACCTGCAGGGCTGGACTGGAAGCAAAAAGCAGCCCTTGCTAATTTTGTGAGAACAGTCCTTATACCTCATATATCGATGGAGCGCGGTAAGCCAGACTGGGAAGTCCTTGCGGGAGTTTCCCGCTAAGATATTTTTGAAAAATATTGCAAATATGGCACATTCTACAACACATTTCTCTTTATTGGATCTTGTCCAATGATTGAATAGATGGAGATTGTAGACAAGGCTGCATGGCTCAATTAATGTATAGTTGCATGGTGAGAAATGGGAGGATGAAACCATTGAAGGATGGATGACAACCAATCATGACCTTTAGCTATGTGGGGCACATGATCTCTACAATGACCAGGGGTGGGTGCTCTAATTTTCATTTTAGCTTACACATTAAACCATCAGCTTCCCTGAACACTATTATCACTAATCCTTGGAAAGATGCATAGCAGAGTGCGCTGATTTAGTTCTTGAAATAGTAAAACACAAAGGGGCATGTTAAAAGTGGCACACGGGCGGTGCAAGGGCTGGTAAATCTTGCAGATCCACAAGAGGAGAGAGGATGAGATAACCATGTGTGGTTGAATAGCACAAAAAACTTGCACCACTCCTGATTTCCACTTGACCACATTCTGTGACCCCTAAGCTATTACTTTTTTTGATAATGCCTCCTTCTCCTTCATCATCACAGGTGTACTTTAAAATACATCTGTTTGGTGTGTGTGCTCCCATAGAGCAAAAGATTATAATGTTATTACCTGGATCTGTCACCAAAGGTCACGTTTCGGTGACAAAAGACAGGTTTTTTTGGTTCACTAATAGCATCATCATCAGGGAGGTGGTGAGGACCCAAATGTTACAAAATTCATTATTGCAATCTGTTACTTGTAACAATTGTCATTCAATGTAATGGTATACTTTAACATACTAAACTGAAATGCTTGCAAAGATCACATTGCAAAGAAATACACTGTCTTGCATTATGAAGAATCTCTCATATTAGTACTGGACTCTGAGCCAAGCAACAACAAGCTCCTCCCCACCCTCTTCCCTAGAGCCCTAAAGATCAGCGCTGCTCCTGGGCCCCACAGGAAACAGGAACCAACCAAATGCAAAAAAATGTTTTTAGAAAACACTTTAAAACTATTTGTTTTGCAAATATCTGGGAACTCTGACCGGTCCCCAGCAGCAAAATTGACCTCCACCAGCCGTGAAACCAGCCCTCACCCTGCCATCCCACCAGCGAAACACCCAGAGTACAGTAGAGCCAGTCGGGGCCTGATTACCGGCAGCCTTCTGTGGCGTAGTAACTTCTTTTCCTGTAAATTTGTGACAGAACTGCATTGTAGTTCTACATGTTTTTCTCGGCAGTAAAAATGTACCAGCTATATTTCTGAGCAGAAAATTCAAGTAAAGCTGCTGCTTTTAATACTGAGCCTTTTCTTATTTATTTGTATTTATTTTATTTCTTACTGTGTATAAAGTGCTGCACTTACCCAAGGGTATCTTGGTGCAGAGCTCCTAATTGGCTGAAAATGTGTCACTGCATCAGCAGACTTATAACCATGGAAAAAACACATTGTCAGATGTCTCCTCAGTTTCAACAAAGAAGGCTCAACCTCCACGGAGATGGATGATCTATTTCAAATTTTTGTTGGTACCATCGAGAAGGTCCTACCTCCCAAGGTGGCATGACGGAATCTAGGGATAGTCACCAGAAAAGTCTCCTCTGATCTGAGACTGTGGTTAGCTTTATTAAAAAAGAACCCGCATGAATATGGTTTAGGATGGCGCTTAAACAGTACTTTGTGAAACAAAGGAGGAATTTGAGTAATCTGGTTAGTCCTAGCAGTGGGTGGTACTTCTATTGCAAATTCAATTCCAGTCTTGCTGCATAATTCTGATCAAGTTGACATTTCTTAAAAGTCTTGGCCGGGAGATCTAAGTACATGGAATTACAAAACTTTAATCCAGCTGAGATGAATGCATTTAGTAGTTGAGTCAATGAAACGATTTTAAATTCTGCAATTATTCGATCAGACAAGATAAGATGTATATCAAATCTCACTCCAAGATATTTAGCCATTTAGCCATTTCACAGAAGTCGGTTTCTCACCTAAAAAAGGTGGCCAAACTTTCCTTCTTACCTCCCTTTAATTTAGGTTGGCTTCACAAAATCCATAATTCAACACTTAATAAGCAAGTGTGAACATGTTCTTCTCTAGGGTTTGCATACATTCTAAAGATTTCAATATCATCCACACACACATAAATAGTGTCAGCCTGACAAATTGGACTAAATAGGACAAGGGGACCATATACAAATTAGAAAACAGAAGGGACAAAACAGAGCCTTGTGGCACTCCACAAGCCAACAATTTTGTATCAGATGCAAGCGGATCAATAGTGGGCTGAACAGATCTCTTTGACAAAAAACTGTAGAACCACATTAAGACTGTGCCTCTGATACGGAACCCTTTAAAGCAATTCAGCAGAACTTGTTGGCCAATGGTATCAAATGCTGCTGAGACGCCTAAGAGAATCAAAGCTCCTGGCATGTAGTCCTCCAAAAAGGCCGACCTACAGTTTCGGGGCTACCGCCCTTGCAAAAAAGAGCAATATTACCCACCTCATTTTCTAACAAAATTGGTTCTTGCACCTGGTAAGTTCAGGAGGAGATAAAAGGCCTACTCATGAATGAGTCAAGAGGGTTTCTACACAGGAATCCTGCTCCACTCAACTCATAATCAGGGCGTTTGGAACAAGCCGAAAACTGTCTTTATAACACAGCAGTAAAAGTATGAACTAAATTTCCCTCATATAACACAGACTGCGATACGGCATTCTCCCTTCTTTGAAAAACCTTTTGTCTCTTTTTTCAGTAAACAGGGGACAGGCACTGAAACATTAAACAAAAACAGCAACCACAAACATAACGATATAACTGCATAAAATAAATCTGCCAGGATCTTCTAAATTGTTATGGTTAGGGTTTAAGGAATGTTAAGATGTTATCCGTAAGACACTTGACTGTGTTGCTGAGATGAGTCTTATGAAAACCTAATTTTTTATTCAGCCTTTGGTGTGGTCCTCACACTGGTTCTGTGGTGAAGGGAAGGAAGGCTTTGTTGGTTGATCAGAGGTTTTCCGTAAGTCATTACAAAAAAACAAAGGCATTTACAATTGTAATGCAGCTGATGATTCGCTGCTCTAAACTGTAACATCCATGCTTTAAGCAAGGGTCTCTTTATGAAAGTACATGGTAACGCATTGGTAGTGACTCCGAGCTTGGATTCCTGTAGCCTTATAGGACAAGCTAAACCTAGCCCTTAGATTAGAGAGAAGAGGGGTGACATTCAGATGGTCTCAATAGGTTTTCTGCAGAAAAACCCTTCTTGGGCTTCAAAAATACTGAGTAGAAGAGGTGTCCCTTCAGGGCCCAATCAATTTATTTTTAGGCTAAGATAAACTTGTACAACATTCCAGCCGGTGGAGCCTTGGACGTGTAAGGGCGACCTCCATGTCATTTGTATGTTTTTACATGGGTGACAAGTAAGTTGCGGGAGGTTTATCTTAGGTTTCTGGTTGAAAGGTATGACAGGAAACCTTTGGACACTTAAGCAGGAACATGGCCATGTAAAACTCAACGGTCAATCTACAATATTTGATAGTGTTATTCCCTTAAATGAAAGTCAAAGTAGAACTTTCAAGAAAGACATGACAAGAGCTTGACGTTTGAGCCCAGATCTGAGTGGGAAGCATTTTGAAAGTGCAGCACCTCCTTAGTTTGCAGTTTCAAGAAGAAAGTAGTAGGATACACCTGATGAAAAGTGGGAGTTGAAAGCAATACTACCTTGTGCACACAAGAGGCGGAGTACCAGCCATCTAAGAGCGTATTTTGTATTGTGATTCATAGACTGGGTATGGATCATATATTATTCCTCCCATACATGCATATTTGTGTGAGGTGTATGAAGCAGACACACATACACTTTTCACACATTTCACTTCAGTCACTATTCCTCCCCAGTGGCCATCACACCCACATTATGTCTATCTTCCTCCTTACTGATCCACATCCTGATTCAATGGTTCCCAGAACTATTATAGAATATGCAAGTATGGTCTTTGATTGAAGTTATTGAGGGTGTCAGGCCTGCATGGCATATTTCTACACATGCAGATTGTATCATGGTTTTTAGACCTGATTGCCTTAGGGTGGTCATCCCCCAACATTTTTGCATACTTGACTCCACTTTTCTGACACTGTTTTTGCTGGTTTTAGGACTCTGTGCACTTTCTCACTGCTAGCCAGTGCTAAACACAGGACACTCAGTCACATCTGCATTAATCTACATACTGAATGGGTCTTCCTGGGCTGGAAGGGTGGAGGGCCTGACACTTACATTTCAAACGCCACTGGCCTGCCGTCACACAAAGGACTCATACCCCCCACTGGGACCCTGGCAGACAAGACCGGGCTGAAAGGGGCCCTTGTGCACTTCAAAACCACTCTGTGAAGCCACCCCCCCTTCAAAGACATTTTTGGTATGTAAGCTGGGTCTCTGACCCCACCAGCCCAGACACTTCTGGACCTACACCCTATTAGAACAGCTGCCTGGCTGCCCAAAGGACACATCTGGACTGCTTTGTTGGAAAGGACTGCAGTCCTGCTGTTGCCCTGCTGCTCTGCTGGCCTCTGACTTTGCTGGAAGGACTCTGCCTTCCCCAAACGTGCTCTCCAAGGGCTTGGATTTAGCTTGCTTCCTGTTTCTGAACTCTCAGGGCCAACAAAGACTTCACCTCTTCAAGAAATTCCTTGTGGGTTGAAAATCAATGCAATGCCTACAGAAATCAATGCAATAAATTCAAAGAAATTGCAGCACAGACGACTGGTACGATGCACCTCCAACTTCCTGACTGGAAATTTGAAGCAGCGCCTACCTTGCGACGGAAAAATTGGTGCATCACCTACTGACTTGACAGATCGCCTGTGCCTTCTTCCAGGGCATCAAGGATTTCCAACGTATCATCCCTGGGCATAAAAATATCCCTGCATCGCAGTGAGGAATTAAGACTAAGTGCCGAAAAATGATGCAAACCCCTTGCAGTGTCGAAAGAAACAACACATCGCATGTGCCGCTTCGGAAAATTTGACGCAACACCTTATTTTTCCACGCATCTCCTCCTCTCCGGTCTCCGTGCGTTGTTATTTTTGACATCCCATGTACTGTGTGTAACAAAGAGACAACTGTTTATTTCTAAGGAGTGAGACTCTTTTAAACCTTTTAAAAGTGATATTTCTGCTTATTGTATCTTTGTCATTTTGACCTTATTCTATTAAGATAAATGTTATTTATTTTTCTAAACCTGTATGGTGGTTTTTTGTGGTGTTTTCCTTGTGTTACTGTATGATTTATTGCACAAATACTTTACACATTGCCTTCTAAGTTAAGCCTGACTGCTCAGTGCCAAGCTACCAGAGGGTGGGCACGTGTTAATTTGGCTAGTTTTGTGACTTACCCTAACTACGACTGTGGTCCCTACTTGGACAAGGGTGTATAGCTCTGCCAATTAGACACCCCATTTCTAACAATGGTTATGTATGGTCCCCTATTCTGAATTCGGAGCACGTGGCGAAGACCTCTGCTTTAAGAGGAATGCCAGCATCAAATGAAGTACCAATAGCAGAAGAAGCCTCTGCAGGAGGATCATTTCAGTACGAGTAGGTAATGGGGTTGAGCAGTTAAAAATGTCTGATTATCTGGTTTTCAGTCTTATTTCCGACTGTAACAAATTACAACATTTGTAGAAATTGCCAGAAAATGTGATGCTAGGAGAAAGTCAGTGTGATGGACATTTGTGGTTAGAGTATCTCTGTTTGGGGTTACCATTTATGGACTGTAGCATCTGTGTGAGATGATTTGCATTATAAGAGACATATGTGCGGAAGTCAATGGCCAGGTTTTCAAAGATTTTGCATTGGATTAGCATCACTTTGTTGACATGGACTTGATGTAAAAATCTTTTTAGCATTTGCAAACAATGTAACTGATTATTTGTATTGTTTTGTGGTTAACAAAAGTGCAATGCACTGCTTTGAAATACTTTGCCTCAGGGGGGTATTTTAATGGTGGTGGATGGGCGTTCCCGTGCATCCACCTATGGATTCTGATGCAGATCTGAATCTACTAAATACTTGTAAACATGGGACTGTGCCAAAATGGTGTAGCTGCCTCAGAGTGGCATAGTGAGGAGAAATATCTTCATTATTTTCTTGTTGCATGTGTGCTGCATTTTGCAACACACATACAAAAAAATAAACTTCAAGGGTTAGTTTTTTTGCAGGAAGGCACACCTTCCTGTGCAAACAATACTCTAACTTTAACATCAACACTCTTGCTCTATAGTGCAAGGGTGGCTGCATTGGCGCAAGGCAACCACAAGTGCACCAGTGGATGGAGAGAGCATATCTGTGCAATTTATTTGAAGATATTGTGCAGTTCTGCTCTCTCCCATTCAGGCAAAACACACACAGGCCTAGGTTTAAGAAAAGTGACACTTCATGTTATGAAGCGCCACTTTTCTTGCAGGTATTTAAGATACAACGCACCATATCTGCAGGTTAGACACAATAGCATCAACATTTCTTATGCTATTGTTGTACTTTGCAATGTTGGCGCTAATCCTGCAAAGTACATAAATGCCCATTTTAAGAAATAGTGTGCCTCCTCTTGACGCCTGCTCTGAGCAGGCGTTAAAAATGCTAGTAAAAGTGATGCAGTGAAATCTCATAGATTCGACTGCACCACTTTTGCTAGTCCCCTAACGGGGGACCCCCCCTGCATCCAGTATGCCCGGCGCAAGGGTTTACAAAGTGATGCAATGCATGCATTGCGCCACTTTGTAAATATGACCTGTTTGTTTTGCCACACTATCGCCACATTAGCTTTAAAAAAAAATTACGCAAGTCACATCTTGATTTTGGGCCACTGTATCTTCACTTGCTGCGTTGCTCTGTGTGAAATCTTTGAAAATATGCCCACAAAGTCCCTAGAATAGAGGAAATATCTTTATCAGAAGAGGTACCTGCATTGGAGTGGTTTCTGCTTGGAAGGACATGGGGGCGGTTGTCTCTTAGAACAGTTGTTTCCAACTTTCTGACTTCTGTGGACACCCACTTTATCATTACTGGAACGCGGGGACCCCTAGTGAATCATTATTGGAATCCAGGGACCCTCCCTCTGAGTCATTACTGAAAGCTGGGGACCAAATATGTTAATATTATCGAATTTTCTAAGCAGTCGCGGACCCCCAGTGGATCCCTGCACCACAAGTTGGGAACAACTGTCCTAGAAGAATACCCTCTTTATGCCCATCACGATGTGAGTCATCAAAGGTGATCGGCATTTGGAACCAAGCACACGTTTGTCTTAAAATGGATATGTGTTGTTTGTAGTTGTAGCCTGCGTTGGCCAAGCTGTAGTGGCAGAGTAGCTTAGTCTAGTTGTTAGATGACTGATTCATTTGTGCATTCACATAAATTTACAATTAAGAAAAAAGGTCTGGCTGTACAACAGGGATGCTGGCCTCTAACACTGGCTCATGGGAGACTAGGCAAATCTTTTCTCCTACCCGTGCCTCGGTAATCAGATCTTCCAACCCATGTACTTGGAGAAGGGCCTAACCAAGATGTATAGTAACATTCTTTTAAATGTCCGTAAAACCCTGGATCTTAGCTAATATCCTTGTGAAATTGTGCTGAAAAATAATTTGTTTAGTCTTATTTAAAAGTTATGTTCTTGGATAACCCTACATAGCTACCTGGAGAGGGTCATGCTTGTGTACAAGTTTCAGTCTGTGGCTGCGGTTAAAACATTTCCAGGACCACGTTTACTTCTCCTTCAGCTCTGTTTGAGAGGAAGGCAATTTTCGTGGAATCAACCCAAAATAGAAGAAAAGGGGGCACTTACCAGACACCCTGTCTGCGTGCCGCGGGGGATGTATGGGATCTGATCCATCGGGGAGCTGCAAGTCAGCGTAGATTACCGAACCTGCCATTCGCAGAGCTATGACCAAGGTGGGGACACAAGAGAGCAAGCAGCACGAAGACTGAGTACCCGACGCAGTAAGAAACCCTTGTGGCGGTTCCAAAAGGAGGAAGTGTGATGTGATGCGTATCAGACCCTCACTTCCTCTGCGTCATCTTGCTCACATGAAAAATAGCTTGGTTTTATATGGGTTTGGGTGCTATGAAAGAACAAAGTACATGGAATAAAGTACTGCTGATGTACATAATAAGGATACTGCAAGTCAGCGAAGAGTTATACAACAATATAAGGTTATGTAATTCTGAGGGGACTTGCACTAGCCTTATCTTATAGAACAGGGGTTACTTTTTTCCTTATATTATATGATCACATCATCATCTTTCCCACAAATCACGTAAATCATTGGTAGAAGAAAGAGAGAGCATGTGTTTAAATATGAAGATTAAAAATAGAATCTCTAATGCAAAATTAAAGACATCAGAAAAGTTGTTAGATATTTGACCCCAAAAAAATATTAGCATTGGTTTAATACAAGTCAGTTTTGTTAGAAAAAGGTGCAGGAGCTCGGAATGTGTAAAAACTTATACACAGATACTAACGCTTCTATAATTACATTAGGAGTGTAAATATAAACATGCTGTCATGACTATTTCCTTTTTGCTTGTCACTGTTCAACTACAAAAACAGAGCAGAAGAAGGAAACGTAATGTTTCATTTTCATTTTTTAAAGAGCTGCTTTAACTATGCTCTGTGACTGCCCTTCCCTTCAGCTGTTGGCTTTGGCAGCAGGCACTGTGCTGTCACAACTCAACTGTAGGAAGGTATTACAGTTGAGTGTCTATATTGTTTCTTTATAGTAGACAATTGATTACAGGTTTTGTTCTCACCTATGATGCCATATTTTAAACTGGCTGACTGATTTGCGTGGGTTAGGATTTGATCTTTTCTCTGCTTGATTGTATTTTTAGCATAGGGCAAAGGGGTTGTACTGCTTTTATTCTGCAATAGTGACAGGTGTAAGAAATGACTAGTGTTTTTTTAAGTCTCTGCTCCCCACCTTGAATCCACATTTAAAACTGTTGTTTTCTATAGATGTCATTGACTGTCTAGTTTCTGGGAGTACGTCTGAGGTGCTGGACCCCAGCAGAACATATAGGTACAGTTGCTATGCATCCACTCAGCAGGTTCTGATGCGTGCACCAAAGGCTTGTCTGGGCCCATCCATTCCCTGAAAGCACCAGGCACCAGACCTTGTTCTTTACTCAATTTCTGAAGACAATTTTTACTCTAAACTTGCCTAAAACCCCCTGGTGAGTTTTGTTACTCACTTCATCCTTTTCAGGCTACAAGGTCTGGACTAATACCACAGGATCTGCAGGGTACCATTTCTATGCTAAGGTATATGACTTTAAATGTGTGTTCCTTCCCTACTTATGTAGAGGAAATGTATTTGTTGACTGAATATTTTAAAATGGAGATTCTGTTTATCACTGAATCTGATTAATGAGACTTCTGGGACTGAAATTGCCACTAGGTAAACAGCTAATTACAAATCACAGGGTTGGGAAAAGAGGCAGTTGGATACAATTATTTTTTGCTTCCAGCTCGGGTGAGGGCCTTTGAAGATCAGAACTTAAAGGTTGCTGGGGCAAGGATCTGTGTATTTTATCATAAATTACCTACTATGCAATCTCTTCTATCAGCAGACAATCTGGGTAAACAATATCTAAAGAAGTATTTTAAACAGGGAAACACGTGCTCCTTCCACATGCTATGAACACCAATATTAAAACGCCCTTGTGTAAAGATGAAGATTTCGAAACTCTCTGATTAGTCACTCCCACCTTTTCCCATAGCCAACCGGGATGACAGGGCCCACTCGCTCTTCTAACTTATTCTCAGTATTCGCTCTGCAAGCATTTTCTACCTTGATCTTTGGTGAAGTAGAGTGGTTCACCAAAGCACTCTAACTAAGTGGGTTTTCTTCAGTTCAGCAATGCAAATGGCAACTGGTCTGTAATAGAGTGTATTGTGGTCCTGTATCTCCACAGCATGTTCCTCAATCCTTCCTTCCAAGTTCCTCCACTCTTCATAATCATTTGCAAACATTCACTCGGCACCTTGTTATAACTCTCTACCAGACAACTCTATCTGGGGTGGTACAAAGCTGTTCTGTGATGTGCTATGACATGTTCCACCATAAACTCTGTTATCCTCTGTGAAACGCATTGAGTACCATTGTCGGAAACCAACTCCTCGGGCATCCCTTACCTCATAAACACACCTCTTAAGAAAGAAATTGCATTCCTCATTGTCACGTCATCTACCATCCTCATGTCAGGCCATTTTGAGTAGTAAATACGTAAGACAATTGTCTACTTATCCTTCACAATATAATATAATACACTGTTCCAAAAACTAACGGGAGGAAAAAGAGAGGGAGTCCTGATAGTCAGGAGCAAGAGTCCTCACACACCACATTTGGTGTCATGCTTCATCATCGGACAGCTCCTCGTCAGGCCGGCGCTGGATTTCAGATAATCACCGTCTTCCTCTATTCTGATTTTTGTGTGAGTGTCTGAGCATTATCTCTTGTTTCACTCCGTTGTTACTTTTTTAATCTTGACCATTTCCCAACAGCAAATAATAAATTATTTAGTGAGGGTCTTGAGCCAATTTTACTTTTCTCTTTTGTTTCTCCTTCCTCACTCTTGGACCCATACTTGGCTCCGCGGCATCATCGCTAACAAAAAGATCTCCGGCAAAGAGCCCCCCCTCGGGGGGTGCCCGTCAGGCATTGCAGCGCCGGCCTGACCTGGAGCTGTCCGATGATGAAGCATGACACCAAATGTGGTGTGTGAGGACTCTTGCTCCTGACTATCAGGACTCCCTCTCTTTTTCCTCCTGTTAGTTTTTGGAACAGTGTATTATATTATATTATCAGGTTAACTGGAGGGCATACACTGGACCTTAAATCCTCCTATCCCCACCTTTAGATATAATACTTATCCTTCACCTCACACAAAATGTCCACAAATATCTACTCCAGTTTTCTTCCACAAACTTTCTTGATATTTTAAGGCATGGTGGGAGTCTTCCTTATTACAAGTGATTTGTCACGGCATAGAGCCTAAGCAATTCCTCAGACAACTCTTGGGATCACGATCCATCCCTGGCCACCCTCCTTGACTTCCTTTTCTTGACTGACATGCTCCAATGCCTTTTGTGCCATAAGGTAATCACCATGTGCCATAAAGGAAACAGTAGAACCAGCTTGTGCCCTCTCAGAACAACCCCATCCACCACTGATAGCTCAGGCCAAATCAATTTGAATTTTCTCATCAACACATCCTTTCCTTTCTCTTTTTTCCACCTAGGAGCAATAGTCCATGCAGGTTCTGTTTTTTAAACACATTTTCTTTTCTTTTTAAGGAAAATTAGCTTCACTTAAAAAAAAGATTGCTTAATTTGAAAACAATAACAGGCATGGGGGTTGGCCGACCCATGCATGCCACCACGCCTGTGATACTTTCCAATTCTAGTGGGTCATAATTCGCAACATACTTCATTATTATTTATGAGGTTTTTTAAATTGTTACCCACTACAATTCTGTATTTTGTGAAGCGACCTATTGGTACATAGGGCAGTTTGCAAATTAAGAAGCATTTGGTAAAGGTACTGTGCAAATTGCGACCCCATTGACTTCGGGCATTCATAGTACATGAGGTTCTGTATCAAACTAGTGATATATGCATGATGCATGCATGAGCGGCACATCAGATTAATACACCAGTCCATCGCCTCATCACCCCATCTATCCAAGTTACAGCATCCTTGATGCTTTGTTATCCAACATCCACCAGGTGGTTCGAGTTGGGACAAAGGGAAGTAGCAGATGCAGTCTTTAGTTGCAGTGGTGCTTTGCTCATGTTTGCTGATTATCCCAACACTCTTGGTCAGATCTCACCAGCACCCCTTGATGGTAACCAGAAGGACACACCCCGACCATGGCCACTGCTAAAGTAGCATGTTCAGCTTTTTGTAATTTTATGTACTTGCCGTATCAGTGCAAAGCACCTTCATTGATGTAACCTTTGAGGGACTCTGCAGGATGTGGCAGTTGTGGGCTCCTCACTCTTAAGAACAATGGTTCCTGGTAGAAAGTAGTTGTTTAAGGTCACATGTGCTGGATGGATATCGTGAATTGTGTGTTCTACTTCGAAACCTTTTGGTGACCTATTTCTAAGCGAGTTTGGCACTAAAAGGCTGTCTTCACCTGACAACATCAGGTAGCAGTTCCACCACCGGCTATACCAAAGCCTATCCGCAGAGGCACAACTTTCTCCACCATCACTTGCAGATATCAATCCACATCCCTCCAGGACGCCATCTTGTTTATGCCACCTCACTGGTGCTGCTTTCCAGCTGATGACCGATGTGTGCTGTATTCCGGGGATGTTTGACGAGCCACCAAGTTGGACAGCCACTAATGTATTTTCCAGAAATAAAATGGGTACAATGCTAGTGGTTTGACAGTGTCCACATGGCATTGACTTATCTGAGTTGGTTAGAAATCCTGTCCAGATCTGAGATGCTATTGAAAAGCAGCTTTCTCTCACCCTGATGGTGATCCGTAAATTACCTCTTGATCAGAACGCCAAAGACGCACATGGCATTTAAGACTAATATAACTGGTCAGAGGGCCCTTTAACAGCAGAAATAATAGCCTGGGATACTCCACATCTGATTCCATAATCTCTTGACATTTCATTCGTTGGACACAGTCTTGGGCTGTTTTATTTCATTCATCACCGCTGCACTTTTTGTTTGGAGTGAGCAATGTATTTATTTGTCAATTATCTCTATGAAATATTGGATACAAAATGGACCGTTTCATATGTACATGGTATTTTCTGCGTGGCTTCTTCATCAATTGTGATTACAATATACCTGAAATTTGGAATAAAATTATAGGTATGCTCCTGAAGAATTACTTTTCCATACTGCGTTTTTTAGAATGAGGCAGAGAGGGAACACTGCCATCAATCAGTGGTGTTTCCCCACCACCAAACGTGTTGTCCCTCCACTCTATTCTGATAGGGGGTAGTGCCGGGGTTACTCCAGCAATACCCCTTCTAGCTCCATTGGTGTAAACCTCTGACCTGGTGGCCTGTCTGGGAAGTGGTGACAGGCTGTACTAAGGTCATCCCACCCCCGTAAGGTCGTACAGCGGATTTTTCGTGCCCTGTTTGGCCTTGCAATGAGGCCGGGAAATATAGAATGGTTCCCACGCACGCAGAGAAAACTCCCTGCACATTGGCCTATTTATTTTCCGTTTATAGAAAGCAAATTCCAGTTACGATTTATCTAAAAAGAAAATAAGTAATGTGGTGCTTGGAACATGGATCCCACTTGGCACACCCTCAGTGCAGTAAAGGGAGTGCCCATTACAGTGGCTCTCTTGACACCCCAGAGGTCTGCCGCAGGTCTCTGCACTGAAAGATAATTGTACATTTTCCCAGTTTAAATATATCTCCTTAGAGGAGTCTTCCCAAGCTATTCTTAGGTGTAAATCCACATTTTAAAGGTATCCTTCTCCTCTTGTGCTAGCTAATGCCCTTGACGTCATAAATTCTGTCTTTGCCACAATATTTAACATGTTCCTGGGCACACTTTGGTTCCCTGTGTCTGGAGGCATGCCAAGGTGGTGCCTCTCCAAAAGAAATCTTCTGCAGATCCTACCATTCAAATTCTAAGCCTATTTCTATTCTTCTGTGTCCTGCAAAGGTGCTGAAGAAACCCATCATTCTCCTGCTATCAGAATTCATGGAATAACCAGTCACCAACATCCAACCCAGCAGGGCTTCAGATTGACACAGCAAGTAACAAATGGGAAATGAAGGCTGACCCTCAACCTCTTTTCTATTTTTATGTATGTCTCTTACATTGTAGAGGACAGCCAAAATGCACTATGAATTTAATGTGAGTGAGTGCTTTGTTGGAAGCGTCAAAATCAATTCAAAACTCATTGGACCAAGGTTTGAACCCTGCCTTATTTTTTGTAGACTGATGGTGGTCTTTGATATAGTATCTCATACTACACTTCTGCAACAGCTGGCAGTTGTTGGTATTCGAGGCTCCGCATTTAAATGTATACAGTCCCTTCTTTGCGACAGGAGGCAATTGTTAGAAATGGGGTCTTTGGTTGACAGTCAGGTTACCCCCTGTTCAAGCAAGGACCTTCACTCTAGTCAGGGTAAAAAAGAGAATCACCCTCAGCTAACCCCTGCTTACCCCCTTGGTAGCTTGGCAGAGCAGTAGGCTTAACTTCAGAGTGCTAGGTGTAAAGTATTTGTACCAACACACACAGTAACTTAAAGAAAACACTACAAAATGACACAACACAGATTGCGAAAAATAGGAAATATTTATCTAAATAAAACAAGACCAAAACAACAAAAATCCACAATACACAAGTCAAGTTATTAATTAAAAAGCAAAAGGAGTCTTTCTGTAGTTTAAAACACACACTAACACTGTTAGCGTGAAAACATAACTTGGGTGTGTCAAAAATAAACCCACCCGGGCGAGTATGCGTCAAAGAAGGGCTTGCGATGCGTCAATTCCACTCATGAGCGGGACCTTGCATCGTTTCTCCTTTTGTCGGGTCGGGCGGGTCGTTTCTTCTTTCTGCAGGAGAGCGATGCGTCCAACCGGTCAGCACTCTCGGGTCTGGGTAGGCCTTGCGTTGTTTTTACACCCCCAGCGGTGCTCGTGTTGGAAATCCAGCCGCACTATGATCTGAAAACTGCGCAGCGTGGGTTGCGATCTCCCAGCCTCCGTCAACGATGCTGCATGTCGTTTCTCCAGCTCCGTGCGTTGACTCTTCGGTAGCGTTTCCAGTGAGCGTAGATTTTCAGCTGCAGAGCCGGCAGCGCGTTGTTTCTTCAGCCGCAGTTCGTAGTCACATCGATCTTTTCCCCACACAGCGCTCTGTGCATGGATTTCCACGTCTTCGGCTGCCAGCTTCTCCTTTCAGGGTCCCAGGAACTGGATGGGACTCACAGGGCAGCGTAGGAGTCTCTCCAGAGACTCCAGGTGCTGGCAGAGAGAAGTCTTTGCTGTCCTTGAGACTTCAAACAGCAGGAGGCGAGCTCTAAATCAAGCCCTTGCAGATTTCTTCTCAAACTGGAAGGCACACGAGGTCCAGTCTTTGCCCTCTTACTCTGGCAGAAGCAATAACTGCAGGATAGCTCCACAAAGCACAGTCATAGGCAGGGAAGCTCTTCAGCTCTTCTCCAGGCAGAGAAGGTCTTGGTTTCCAGACGTGTTCTAAAGTCTGTGGTTTTGGGTGCCATTTTTATACCCAATTTCTCCTTTGAAGTAGGCCTACTTCAAAGCAAAGTCTCTCTTGAATGTGAAATCCCACCTTGCCCAGGCCAGGCCCCAGACACTCACCAGGGGGTTAGAGACTGCATTGTGTGAGGGCAGGCACAGCCCTTTCAGGTGTGATCAACCACTCCTTCCCTCCCTCCTAGCACAAATGGCTCATCAGGAAATGCAGACTACACCCCAGCACCCTTTGTGTCACTGTCTAGTGTGAGGTGCAACCAGCCCAACTGTCAAACTGCCCCAGACAGGAAATCCACAAACAAGCAGAGTCACAGAAATGGTATAAGCAAGAAAACGCTCACTTTCTAAAAGTGGTATTTTCAAACACAGAATCTTAAAATCAACTTTACTAAAAGATGTATTTTTAATGAGCTCAGAGACCCCAAACTCCACATGCCCATCTGCTCCCAAAGGGAATCTACACTTTAATAAGATTTGAAAGTAGCCCCCATGTTAACCTATGAGGGGACAGGCCTTGCAACAGTGAAAAACTAATTTAGCAATATTTCACTGATAGGACATATAAAACACATTACTATATGTCCTACCTTAACCATACACTGCACCCTGCCCTTGGGGCTAACTAGGGCCTACCTTTGGGGTTTCTGACATGTAAGAACAGGGAAGGTTTAGGCCTGTGGGTACACTTGCCACGTCGAATTTACAGTTAAAACTGCACACACAGACACTGCAGTGGCATTTGATTTACAGGCCCTGGGCACCTCTAGTGCACTGTACTAGGGATTTACTAATGAATCAAATATGCCAATCATGGATAAGGCAATTGCATACACATTTTGTAAAGGAACACTTGCACTTTAGCACTGGTTATCAGTGGTAAAGTGCCCAGAGTAACAAAAACAGCAAAATCAGAGTCCAGCACGCATCAACAACCTGGGAAAAAGAGGCAAAAAGTTAAGGGAGACCACGCCAAGGATGAAAAGTCTAACAGCAATCCTTTTCGGTTTCCATGTTTTCAAAGAGAAGCAAATTGCTTGAGCATCGGGTGCAGCAGGGCTCCTCGCTCAGCCCTATACTGTTTAATGTGGATATAGCCCCTCTGCCTACACTTTTTCAATTCTGTAGCATTAGTGTTATCTTCTATGTGGACGACACACAGCTCTTTTATTTCGATTGGCAAAGAACTTGCCTCCAGGAAACCTTTAAAGCACGTCTTATCAGTGTTATAGACTTGATGAAGCAGGGTCACCTAAAATGCAATTCAGAAAAGATATGTCTTATTCTTGGAAAGTGGACAGGCGATCTGGCCAAATGAATGGTGTCTGGCTAGTCTGGCCGGTCTCCCCCGACCATTAACAATCATGAGAAACATGGGCATTACATCTGATGAAGATCTATCCTTCCACCCTGAGATCCTATCCATTGCTTGCTCCTGTTTTTCCCTAATACATTCACTTAAGAGATTCTCACACCTATTATCACCTATTTAAACCCGCAAAACTGTAGTTCAGGCTCTGATCACAGCTAGGTCGCAGTATGCTAATGGTCTGAACTTTGACCTACCGAACTCTCTGGCCAATCAGTTTCACATTGTACAGAATGCTGCTGTCTAATTCGTAAGATACCTCACTGTGTGTCAATACCTTACCATCTAAAATACCTTTACTGGCTGCCAGCACAACATGTGTGTGTGAGAGAATTTTAAGAGTCAGGGATCAGAGTGGGGAAGGGAGTAGTTGTATAAAGGATTGAACCTCCAAGAAAATATTAGAAGGTCAGAAGAGAGTGAAAGGAGGAAGGAAGAAATGGATGAAGGGGGCTAAACCAGCAAGAGAAGGTGGGAGAAGGCTTAGAGGACAGGGTAAGGAGATACGTGAGTGTAAGAGGGGCAAAATATCAAGAACAGGTAAGAAGCTCTGGGAGAGATGAGAGGTAAGTAGAGCATGGAGGGGAGGTGTGGACATGAGGGAAAAAAATTAGATATAAGTAGTTCAGGCAATTAGGGAGACTGGAAGGAGAAAGCTGGATGTAAGAGGGGCAGAAATAACCAAAGGCAATAAAGGGAATAGGAGAGGTGGATGTGAGAGGACAAAAACAACAGGAGGAAATAACATCCTGAGAATGTGAGGAAAGAGAGAGGTGAGAGTACGATGGGTGAAATAAGCAAGAGAATGTTAGGGACTGACAAGGAGAGAGATAGTAATTAGGAAGGTAAATGTAAGCAGGGCAGAAATAGCAAAAGGACAGGTAAGAAGTAGTGGGGAAGATGCAAATAGATGAAAGAGGGCAGAATCAGCAAGAGAAGGTAAAATAATGAGGAATAAGAGGGGGAAAGGGGGAAAGGTGAAAGTAAGAAGGGAAGAAACAGCAAGAGAAATGACAGTGGTGTGGGACAGATGTGAGTCGAAAGACTAGACCATGGAGAGGAGAGGTAGATATAAGAGAGGCAAAAGCAGCTAGAGAAGGTACAAGGAGGGAGAGATGAATGTAGAAGCAAAGTACCATAAATCTGTGGGGCTTGTTTACAAGCCCCTAGCACCAACGGAGCGTCACTTTCAGTGACGCTTTGGTGGTGTTGTGTCCTTTTCACTTTGCGTGGCTTAACGACCTGTTGTAAATATGGCCCCGGACGCAGCTTTCTGCATCAGAGGGGCGTGCAATGGGTGTTGCTGTGGGTTATTTCCACGCATCACCCATTGCTTTTGACACTGCGCCAGATTTACGAGAAATCATATATCTGAGGCAGCCCAAAAACCAATGCCATCCAAAGGGGGTGTTAGAGTTACGCAATGAGGAAAAATACTTTTATTTCTCCTCGTTTTTGCTTTTTTACGCGTGCTGCATTCCTGTACCTAGACAATCATTGAACAATGAGGATTTGCTAGTTCTATGTGTGCTGCATTATGGTGCAAGGATGCCTGCATTGGAGTTAGGCAGCTAATTTTACTGCCAGCGCTAGGGGAAGCACAGGTGTGCACTGTATTTTTGTAAATACTGTTCATCCCTGCATTTCTGAAGTGACACAGCATGTGCTACCATTTTTGGGGCAGCGCTGCACTACACCACTTTCTTGTAAATGAGGCCGAGAGTGCTTTGTTTTTTGCTCGGTGCTTTCAAACAATTCATAAGTTGCTGCTCTACACTGTATTCAAAATCGAAATGAACAAACAAAATATGATATTTGACATTATGTAAAATAATGTTTTAAATGCACATGGTGTACGAGTGTATAAGTGTGGATATCAAAACTATTGTTATAGTAAGTTCACAAACAGAAATGTGTTTGCTTACTGCAGCAGTATAAGGTAGCTTCTCCTGCATCCAGTACACATAGGCACAGGTTCCAAGAGAATCTTTAAATTCCAATCAATGCAAACAATCTTGTTTGAATGGGGATGTGAATTAAAAGGTTGTGCTATAATTATTTGTATCTATCTAGTGTGGGAAGTGCCTCACCCATTATGAGCTTCACAGAAATGCTCCTGTGTTTTTTCTAAGCAATCAAACAGCTTGTGAAAGGCACACTCATGCTTCTCCGTGGAGTTTCTGTTCACTTACAATTATTTGCATATGGAACACCTTTAAATATTTTCTCAGTAAGGCAAGTATTTACAGGAATATATTGTGAAATTCAAGAACAGGGATCTTGGTGTGGCACATCACGTTTATGCATAAGATTTGTCAAAAAGTCAACCCAACTGAGACATAGTGGTCTATGCTCCCCTTATGTTCCACGTCCTTCAATGGTCTTTCAGCTGCCAAGTTTATTCCTTAACCATGGCCTGATCACTTAGGCTTTCATGCTGCTAAGTAAGGTAAAACATAAAATCACTCAGCTCTGCTCTGTCCTCTTCAGACTCTGGCCTAAAATTCTTCATTCCTGCAACATCCTGATCCAAGCCTCTTTTTAGCAACAATATGAGCACTACCATATCTAGCTACGACAAGTGGGTAAAATCTGATCTTGATATTGTCACCCTACTCGTCCTTGCCTGTTGTTTAAGAAATACTCCTTCCTTTGAAGATGTGGCTAAAGTCAAATGGTTGTGCAAAACTCTTGAAAAGATATGGAACCTGGACTACTGAGTCTCCGTCAAAACCCCCTGTTCCCTGTCCATTAAAATAATGAGGTGGGTCTCTATTTGCGACCCCCTTGCAACTTGCAGCACTCACAGGGATGGTGGCCTGCTGGAGACAGCAGACCACCATGTCTGTGACTGCTTTTAAAAAAAGCAGTTTTTTTTTTTTTTTTGTAATGCAGCCCATTTTCCTTAAAGGAAAATGAGATGCATTACAAAATGAAACAATGAAACATTTGTGTTTCATTTTTTCAGAGCAGGCACTGGTCCATAGGAATACAGCATGATGAAACAACTAACTGTCTTGGGGAATGCAACATTAAGTAAAACGTGAAATATGAGGAACTAAAGCACTGACTCATATTACACACTTTTTAACATTCATTGTTTGCATATCAATCCATGTTTGTGGCATTAATGTTAAGGGCATGAAGATAGGGCCAGTTTTAATGCTATACCAGCAGATAACTGCTTTTACTGTAAGCACATATTTCTCCCCTTGCACTTGACTTGGATATTTGGATCCATTTTGCAAGGAAGCAAGAACCATATTTGTCATTTGGAACAATTTCACAAGGAAGATACGAGGAACAAATGCAGCAGCTCCACTTCTAAAGGAGCCAGCGATCTGCAGCCAAGGCCTGGGGTGTCACGTGGGGAGGTTAGCATTGCAAGGGGTCTCAGTACAACAAAAATAACACAAGATTAGCATTAGAACACTTAACCTTACTGAAGACAAGGCACCAAATCACAAATGCTTGCATCCACTCCTACTGCATTACGACTGGGGAAAGGACAGGATTTATGTCTGTGATTGATGGATACCTGTCCAGCCCTCATGCGGAGAGAAGACTCAGACGCCCAAAATCATGAGGCTAAAAGTGTCATTGGCCTATAGTGGATACTGCCAGAGACCACAATGGAATTGAAGGGCTTTAGAGCAGTCAGCCCGGCGCTGTGCGTCACTGTGTTGAAAGTTGATTTACTGCCTGGCATGTGTCTTGTGCTTCAAAGCAAGGTAGGGGAGGCAGCCTGGGACAGACAGCCCAAACTTAAACGCATCAATTTGTTTAGAGATATGATCAAATCTCTAAACAAATCAATCTATTTTAAAAAAATGTAAGTGAATGTCTAGGAATTTCAGAGGGGCGCAGCTCCTCATCAATAAAAGAGAAACCGCTCCTGCATTTTACAAATACATATAACCAGGGGCGGCCGGTGTTCAAGGGCTAAGGGGCTGCGCCCCTAGCCTTTTCTGGCCTCTCTAGTGAAGCATATATTTAATTACATGATGAAAGTAAAACATTTTCTGCACAACATTTTCCGAGTGAAAGTTATGCACTTTGAAAAGCCCAACTGCGCCTGCGTCAGTATGCAGCTGAAAGCTGCACAGTGGGGCTGACAGGGCTTGCCCACGCAAAGCCCTTACGTTTTCTCCGATCGCAGTGACGTCCCTAGCTTATCTCCTCCTCCACCAGAAGCCCTGATAGTAAACAGCCTGGAGCGTTTTTTGTTCAGCCCGGGTTTCTGAAAACTTCATGTCACTCCGATATTATTTTCCAACCTTTCCTATTTACTCACATGGTGGGGTGTGATCAGAAGGGTCTACGTACCAGAGGTCACATTTTATTAAAAGACTGTGGCATTGCCCAAAGAAAATCCCCTTTTCCTGCATTATAAGCAGTCTGTAGCAGAGAAATGGAATAAATACAATATATAACTCCATCCAGGGCTCTCTGGGAGACAGGAGTGTGACCTGAAGACCTCAAGTCATAAATATGCCAAAACAACCCTGCACACAAGTAAGTTGGAGCTCTATCTTTTTTACAGACAATAAGAAGAAAATCTGTTCTCTCAGCTCTCCTCTCCATTCACTGCCTCTGTAGGTGATTTAGTCTCTCAAAGGCAGTAATGGTTCCAGTAATTTATCATGGCTAGTTATGCTCGTTTTATTTCTTCTGCACACTAATGACGTGATATGTCATATTAAACATGTAATCTGCAGCTCAAATAAAAGCACAGCTTTTATCACTGAAACTGCTGGATACTGGATGGGTCAGGCAATGTGTGTTTGTTTGAATAAGTGTTTGCAGGGCTGGACTGAGTGGCAGAGAAAATGTGGGTGTCTGTGAATAAGAGTTATGTGAATGGCAGTGGATGACAATGTGGATGAGTAAATGGGTAGGTGACCAAAGGCAGTGGGTGAGTAGGTGAATGGAAATACGTGGGTAGTTTGGCTCACTCACAAGGTGCAATTCCGTCTTGTATTTGTGCCCCACCACTGCTTTCAGTCACCAGCCACCACTGCATATAACATTACAGAGAAGTCAGCATCCAGCACTAAAAATATGGGACATATTTGTGGCATGCTTGCCATAATGATTTCCAGTCAGAATGTGGTAGAGGTTCTGTTTGTGGTGTGACAAGTGCTTTACAGTCACAGCACTGGTCATAACGGTGGACGGGACATAATCCACATTATCACAAAGTAACCTGTGTGCCAAATCTAATCTCCTAGTGACAGAATTTGTGAGGAATTGAAATATTCGGATCAAAGGTTAGAAAGTCATGATAAACCGTGTGCACTAGGATGGATGTTGCACCTTTCAGACGGCGCCAACTGAGAGAAGATAATGTACAGCATAGACTGCAGTGACAGGTTGCCCAAGAGCGGGAGTGGAACATCCAGGAAAGGAAGAAGCCAAAGGCGGCACTGAAGACAGACTGGAGTGGTGATGGCGCGAGGAATGAGAAAGACTCTAAAAGCCATACCGGTCAGGTAAGGATGGGCTTAGACTATGCTAGACCCCGTGCAGAAATGGCAGCGCTCGGGGGGGGGTAACAAGACTGGTCTTCTTCCCCAAAATGTTAGGTTTTACGTTCAAAGTCTTAAGGACATAGGGTGTGGCTTAGAGTCTGGTGGACGGGTTACTCCATCACAAGCATGACTGATATCCTGTCTGCCGTATTACAATCCCATTTGATGCTAGGAATCGCAAGTCGTCATGAAATGTCGCTGGGGACCGACAAGTGGACAAATGATGTTTGTGAGGTTCTATGGGCACAAGGAAGGATGGACGGGAGGGACGTGGGAGACAAAGGGGGGAGAGATAACACCAATGAAACAGGCCCACTGTGTTTAATAATGCATCAATTGCAATGAACAGCAATTGTTTGTCCCATAAACTAGAAACAGAGTGAACCACAAATAGCTCATCCTGCCAGGTAAACTTGTTTAACTTGTATTAAAATGCAACGTGCATCCTTTGTTTTGCTAAAATGCATTGAAGAAGAACTGTAAAGCATCCTTTAAAAGTTGATAAGTTCTAGTCAACTAATACAAGTGGGCAAGTGGGCTCTAAAGGACACAAATTGTGCAAAACATGGTTCTTCATATTATGACGTGTACCTTGTTAGCACCTCGCACCGCTGGTGCTTTAAGTGCCTGTGTGAAACAGCTTTACCGAAACCAATGACCTAATTTCCCACTGAGAATATTCAGAACAAAAACGCAGCATTTCCTATCGAGAGGGTATCTGCGCTGCCCCACCAGGCAGGAAACTGGTCGCTGTTCAACCTGAACTTCCCGTAGAAACAGCAGATTCGGCTAGCCACAGGTTAACCACAGGCCACGTGGGTTATGTTTTGTGGGTCATGTTTTGTGGCACATTCTGTCGAAGACTTCATGTTGCACAGAAATCACCCCGGCCACGTATGAGCACCGCGCAAAGGGCACACAACACGGAAAACAAGAGAGTATAAAAAAGGTGTTTTAAAATGTTGCATTTTTTTTAGTAAGGTTGTGTTGAACAAAGTATTCTATTTATTCAGTGTATTTGCAAGTGGATCCATCTCACCTCTAGAACGCATAAATATTTGATTCATCCAGGTCTCCTTGCTTAAAAAATGGTATACTGGGAAAAAGGTTTAAATAAGGCGGCAAGTGCAGATTATCCACAAAACTGTGGCACAGTAGTCCAATTCCATCAAGTGACCCAAACATCACCAGGGCAAACAATCAACCGATAGTCCTAAAAATACCCAGAACAGACAAAATGCAACTTGACCTATTCTCACCACCCGCCTTCTTCCGGCCCTGGAAGGCCACACGCAGTAACTTTTTTCGATATTTTTTTACGTGTTCTCACGTAGTGCACTCAACCTGGAGGTCCCAACACAATGAACAGGAAACTAGCAAGACACGCTCCAACCAACATCCTATATATACATTATTATATATGTTAGTTAATTCTATATATAGTATACCGCAGTGGTCATTACTGCGAAGTTACAGTCACATCAGGATTTCTATAGGAAGAGCTTTTTTGTGTTACTCATAACTTTGGTGCCATTTGGCGAATCTTCAGGTACCTTTCTGGTGAAAAAAGGGTCATCTACCTTAGCTCTTTCCTAGAGTGTATTGGGGTGATCCATCAAAGGGAGCTGAGAAAAGGAGGGGTGGGGGAGTAAAATGTAATTTTTCCAGGTTCTCATCATGTTGATGATTGGAAATTTTGGGAACGATACAGAAAAACACAGCATAACAGTGTTAGAAATGGGGTCTTTAGTTGGCAGCCAGCTTACCCCCTGTCCAAGCAAGGACCCTCACTCTAGTCAGGGTAAAGGAGAATCACAATCAGCTAACCCCTGCTTGCCCCTTTGGTAGCTTGGTACGAGCAGTAGGCTTACCTTCAGAGTGCTAGGTGTAAAGTATTTGTACCAACACACACAGTAACTTAATGAAAACACTACAAAATGACACAACACAGGTTTAGAAAAATAGAAATTATTTATCTAAACAAAACAAGACCAAAACGACAAAAATCCACAATACACAAGTCAAGTTATCACAAAAAAGTGCAAAAAGAGTCTTCATGTAATATTAAACACACACTAACACCATTAGCGTACAAATGTACCTTAGGTGCATCAAAAATAACCCTGCACGGGTGAGTGTGCATCAAAAAAGGGCTTGCAATGCGGCGATTTCACTCACGAGCAAGACCTTGCATCATTTCTCTTTTCGTCGGGTCAGGGCACGTCGTTTGTTATCTCCGCAGGAGAGCGATGAGTTGATCCGGTCAGCACTCTCGAGTCCAGGCCGGCCTTGTGTTGTTTTTACATGCCCAGTGGTACTTGCATCGGAAATCCAGCTGCACGATGATATGAAAACCACGCAGCGTGGGTTGTGATCTCACCAGCATCCATCAGCGATGCTGTGTGTCGTTTCTCCAGCCCCAGGCATCGATCTTCGGGTCGCATTGCAGGCAAGCGTCAATTGTCAGCTGCGAAGCCGGCGGCGCGTTGATTTTTCAGCCGCAGATCGGAGTCGCGTCGATCTTTTCCCCACATGGCGGTCAGTGCACGGATTTCTTCCTCTTAGACTGCCAGCTTCTCCTTTCAGGGTCCCAGGAACTGGATGGGCTCCAGAGACTCCAGGTACTGTCAGAGAGAAGTCTTTGCTATCATAGAGATTTCAAACAACAGGAGGCACGCCCTTGAAGATCGTCACAAGAAGGAAGGCAACACAAACTCCAGTCTTTGTCTTCTAGCACAGGCAGAAGCAGCAACTGCAGGATAGCTCCACAAAGCACAGTCACAGTCAGGGCAGCTCTTTTTCCTCAGCTCTTCAGCTCTTCTCCAGGCAGAGGTTCCTCTTGGTTTCCAGAAGTGTTCTAAAGTTGGGGTGCCCTTCTTATACCAATTTTCTCCTTTGAAGTAGGCCTACTCCAAAGCAAAGTCTCTCTCGATTGTGAAATCCTGCCTTGCCCAGGCCAAGACCTAGACACTCACCAGGGGGTTGGAGAAGGCATTGTGTGAGGGCAGGCACAGCCCTTTCAGGTGTAAGTGACCACTCCCTCCTAGCACAGATGGCTCATCAGGAAATGCAGACTACACTCCAGCTCCCTTTATATCACTCTCTAGTGTGAGGTGCAACCAGCCCAGCTATCAAACTGACCCAGACAGGGAATCCACAAACAGGCAGAGTCACAGAAATGGAATAAGCAAGAAAATGCTCACTTTCTAAAAGTGGCATTTTCAAACAGACAATCTCAAAATCAACTTTACCAAAAGATGTATTTTTAAATCGTGAGCTCACAGACCCCAAACTCCACATGTCCATCTGCTCCCAAAGGGAATCTACACTTTAATCATATTTAAAGGCAGCTCCGATGGGGATGTGGGCCGCAACATGGGAGCCGGCTCCAAATGGAGCCGGCGGTGTTGCGGCCGTGCGACGGGTGCAGTTATACCCGTCACGCTTTTCACTGTCTGCTATGCAGACAGTGAAAAGCCGCTTGGGGCCCTGTCAGGTGGCCCCTGCAATGCCCATGCCAGTGGCTTGGGCAGTGCAGGGGCCCTCAGGGGCCCCGTGACTCCCTGTACCGCCAGCCTTTTCCTGGCGGTTCACACCACCAGGAAAAGGCTGGCAGTCGGGGACTCGTAATCCCCTGGGCAGCGCTACTAGCAGCGCTGCCCTGGCGGATTACTACCGCTGAGGCCATTGTGGAGGAAAACCGCCGGCCCCGGCGGTGCGACCGCGGCGTCGTAATGACCCAGGAAGCACCGCCAGCCTGTTGGCGGTGCTTCCGTCATTTTAGCCCTGGCGGTCATGTACCGCCAGGGTCAAAATGACCCCCTTAATGTCTAAGACAGGAAAATACCAACTTTCTAAAAATGTCATTTTCAAAACTGTAACTTAAAATCCGACTTCACCATGAGAGAGGTTTTGTCATTATAATTCCAAAGACACCTAACATAAACTGGTTACTTGCTCCCATTTAAAATGTAGAGCTTACTAAATTTCACAAGGTAACTCCAATGTTATCCTATGAGAGAGGTAGGCCTTGCAGTAGTGAAAAACAAATTTAAGAGCTTTTCAATACCAGGACATGAAAAACTTGAAAGTACATGTCTTACTTTAAAATATATTGCACCCTGCCCTCTTTGCTGACCAAGGCCTACATCAGGGGTGACTTATACATCTTACAAAGGTAGGATTGGGGCTAGCAAAAAGGTCTATTTTGCTAGTCCGAACTGGCAGTTTAAAATTGCACAGACAGGTTGCCATGAAAGGCCTGAAACATGTGCTACTTAAGTGGGTGGCACAATCAATGCTGCAGGCCCACTGCTAACCTTTTTTAAAGGCCCTGGGCACTTGTACTTTCACTTTATTAGGGTGTTACTAGTAAATTAATACTGGCAATTGGGAATAAGCCAATATTACCATGTTTTAAGAGTAAACAACTGCACCTTAGCACTGGTTACTAGTGGTAAAGTACACAGAGTACTAAGGCCACCAAAAAAAAAAGGGATCAGCAAAAATAAGGGGAGGAATACAAATTAGTTGGGGGAAGAGGAACCTAAGACTGACTGGTTCTACAACTGCCTGAAGCATATTACAGCTCGGGCAACTGATGCTTGCACTCCTTGGATTCAATGAGGATTGTTAAAGTCAGGTGCTATTGATGTTAATGCTGACAGGGGCTAGTGGCATTGTAACAGCTTCAGTGCTTATACTTTCTGAGACCATTGATGTTTGTTACATCCTAGAGCTACCAATGCTCTCCCTACTTCTTGTCATTGGTGCATATAGCTGCACAGGGCCATTGAAGTGAAATTCTTTCTGGGGTTATTGATACACATCATCAGCTTGTGCCACTGGTGCAGAGTATTGCCTGCATCATTAATTGCTTTTTTGTAAATTGGTACTCATTACTGACAAGATATGTTCCCTCCGACTGTTTGAACCTATCAAGCTCCTTTTTCTCTCTTCTCACTTATCCGTGATCTCCTCTTTTGCCTTAAGAAATTCCGATGCGTAAATCCTTCTAAGTTGCTGCAACGGCGATGCTCGTATCCATGCATCAGGCTATCCCCCGGTGATGCTTTTCTCCTTCTAAAACCCCTTCTGCTCCTTCTAAAACCTTTTGACACATTAGCTTGACACATTCATCTGTTAGGAATGGAGATTCTCTAAATTTACTTACACCTTCACTCTCAGCTTCTGCAGTCTCTGAACCTATCCAGAACATTATTTCAATTTGTGATTGCCAACCTCACGCCTCCTTTCAAAGTCTGTTTGCAAGATCTAAAATTTCTTAGCAGCTTTTGAGCAGACAGGATCTAGGGGCAGATTTAAGAATGGAGACTCTGCATCCCATGCAGCACTACTTTCCGTGCGCCCCTTAGTGCCCCCGACCGCCACTATGTGTATGCCCTATTTAAAATATGGCACATTTGATGTACTGTTCAGTACCAGCATTTTGTGCTAACCCTGAACAGTACATAGTTGCCGATTATAACCAATGGTGTGCACCCTTTTAACGCCTGCTCTCTGCAGACGTTGAAAACGCCAGAACAAATGGCGCAAAGATATCTTTAAGATTTCCTTGGGCCATTTTTTCGCCCCTGCTAACGAGGGAACGCCCCTTTTGCATATATTATGTCTGGCGTAGGCATAATGTGGCACAAGGGGTTACAAAGTGGTGCAATGCATACATTGCACCACTTTGTAAATATGGTGCAACATTTTTGCCATATTGCCACATTAGTATAAAATAAATGATGCTAATGTGGCAATATATGGCACAAGGGGCTCTTACATCTACCCAGTAGTGTACACAATGTTCAGCTGAAGTCACTATTTTTCTTACATTGTTATTTCTTGATACTTTTCAATGCAATTTGTTTATTTGTTTATGTGCTATTTATTAACCGTTCCTTTGTGGGTATTTGCTGCCAACATTTACCTCAAGTTATTACTTCCTGTTGAATACTTGATGCTTAGAACCTACACTATTCTAATTGTTCACCTCATTAACTTGCCCCTTACACATTTGGTGTCTCCCTCTCCATTAGTCTGTCCCATCCTGGCACATTTTGTTCTGTTGGGGCTATGGATGTGGCAGAGCAGTTGGTAGTGATCAAGGTGAATGTTGGTGTAGGTAGGCCATACAGCAGAACAACGTTGATTGCTGTTGATGAACCTGAGGCTAAATCTAAAATGGTGTCTCCTTCAGACCATGTCTACTCACTTAGGGGGTTCTTGACAAGAACTTGTACACAGAGAAAGATCCTTGATTATTTCACAAATGAAGGTAACACATATCAGAGTGATGTCAAGAAATCAATTTCCAGGATGACTGAGGTGACTCACCATGGAAACATGCAGGTGGAATTAACACCTCTAATGAACAGATATGGTCACAGCATTCATAAAAGACAATCACGAAAGCTCTGCACAGATCAAAAGATAACTCCCACAAATTCAAAGTATCTTCAGTCGATTTTTAAGAGTACTGCCAGGCAAAGGAAGAGACCAGTCATGTAAACAAAAGATGTGGGGCTAGACTAGCTGGGAACATGCAGCCACTTACCCCGTCCATCATCAGAGCACATGCAAATCTCTTTGCAGATACAGTGTGAAGGTGTCAACTTTGGGTCTGAAACTTGTAAGGAAAGATTAGACCAAAAACTAAGACTGCCGAATTCAGGGGAGTTTGGAGAGAATGGGGGACCTGCTGTCAAGAGATCATCAAGTCAAACTAGTGTCAAACTTTACAAGTATTGTGAATGCAAACGACAGATGTAAAAAAAGAAATTAGACATTACAGCAAACCAGAAATATGGCACAACTGAAGGGTCCATTAGCATCCCAAAGTAACTCTCTCCCACTAAAGTCAGTATATGAAATGCTGGTTGCTATACCTCATGAGGTGTTACGAAGGGCAAGGCTATTCATGAATTTAGGAACCTAACATGCTTCTGTAGGCGGGACACACATAATCTGTGTGACTCAGACCCCTTGAAATCAATCAACAAAGCGGAAAAAAAGAGTCTTGACATTTTTTAGAGTATAGCATACCCCTTTTGAACCCATGCCACAAATTGCACTACCCTGAGTTCAGACTGGTTATAAGGAAATTTGTCTCCTTACCCCCGACCGAAAACTGGTGTTTTACAGAGAACAGGCACTGATTGTGAGGTTCCTATGAGGATGATCCCTGGAAAAGAAAAGAAATGCAGGAGAACTCCGACAGCTGCTGCACCGGGTATTGTCCCCTAAATGATAAATGGAATATTGTCATCCTAAATGTTCCCAAAATCTCAAGGAAGGAAGGAACCTTTGGAGACATTGCAAAACACATCACGTTTGGGACAAGAGGAGTCTAAGAATCATGTGATACATTTGCAATGCAATTGGTCTCGTGTTTGCTCGACTTAGAGCTATTAGTGTTGTAAATTCCTAACTGGACTTCTCTTGCAACATAAATTGAAAATGAAAAGTAAATCAGATGACATAAACAAGTCAATTCAAAGGTCCACAGCCGCAGTGAGCGGAAAAGTTATTGGCTACCTGCGTGAATGTCTAGAAAGGATCACGGCTGGGAAGAAAGGTAAAGCAAAACCAGAGGAAGGTCCTTCACATGCTGTAACAGGAGGAAGAGTAATGTAGTGTGATGGCCAACAAAAAATTTCACTTAGTGAATTCACCTGGGAGGGAACTCAGCGCACAAAGGATGGACATTTCACAAAATGCACCAATAAAAATGAAGCACTTAAAGCAAGCACAACAGAGAATGAATAGCAAGAGTGGGCGTGGTTAAAAGCCCACAAAGAGATTACAGCAGGCCAGAGCGCTTGCTCAACTCTAAAATTGTTACATCCTAGAATGCTCCGAAAAAGATTGTACCATCATTGGACGTGGAGTTGTGAATTTACCAAAAGCTTTGTATCAGACTTTGAAAGGAAGAGTTCAGACCTTAATCTTGTCTGTGATTGTTTTTCCATGATCACCAGCTCACTTATGAACGCTTTTGTCTACAGGGCTGCAAATGTTACTCTTTTTCATAATATTTTCTATCTGTTCAATTGTCCTCTTCTGCTTGAAGTTTGCACGTTTTCTGAATACATATTCTTTTCATTGGCTGATATTAATTTATGCTGTTTTATTTGTATTGTTTATATTATTTGTATTGTTTCAACCGATGTTTTAAAAAGTGAACAATGTATATAATCTATCTATTGCTGGCCATCAAAGCCTCTTCTAGCAGAAAGTAATATTAGAAGTTCAAATATATAGTTTTGTACATCTTCACTCTATGTTCTCTCCTCAATATTCAAGCATGTGAGTCTCTGGACCTTCTCACTCTAAACACACAAAAAAACAATTTGTCTTGTTCTCTCCCAGGTTCAAGAAATCTTTCAATCTTGATCTGGTAAACAATCTCAACATCCCTGGCTTTTCCTCATCTCTCTTTCTGATGCTGTCTCTTGACTGGAAATCGCCCTAGACTTAGCCCTTCCAATGAACCCTTACATCAACAACTCTCTAACTCAGCTAATTTGTACTTGTGTGCCATAAAAAGGATGAAATGCTTATGTCATCATCACTTCTAAAATAGTGAGCTTGTGCCCTGATTCGCTCAAAACTCCTCAAACAGCTTTCATGTCCCTAAAAATTGCTATGCACTGAGCCATATTTACAAGGTAGCGTTAAGCCACTTTTTGAGCTTAACGCCACCTTGTAAATACGCCCCTTCACACACAGCATTTTGGATGGAAGGGATGTGCAATTAGTGTTGTTGTAGGCGTGCCACAGCATCACCCATTGCATTTTGACTCTGCCACAGATTTACGAGTTTTCGTAAACCTGAGGCAGCACCAAAATCTAATGCAACCCAGGGGTGGCGTTAGCATGGCGCAACAAGGAGAAATGCTTTCATTTCTCCTCGTTTTTTGTTAATTCTATGTGTGCTGCAGTCTGCAGAACTCATTGAAAGAGCAAATCGCCATTCATGGTTGCTTTAGTGGAGGAAGGTATTCCTTCATGCACAAAAACAATCTCCCTCGTAGCAACACCATCATTGCACCATATTGCAAAGGTGGTTGCGTTGGTGCTCGGCAGCTAATTTAGCACCAGCACAGGGGGCAACACAATACGGCACATCCCTGCATTTTGAAAATGATGAAGCGCCGCGCTGCCAAATGTGGTGCAGCATCGCGGTCCGTCATTTTCTTTTAAATTTGGGCCTCAGTTTACTGTATGGAAAGCAGAGTTGACCTTTGTTTTCTTGGCCCACCAATCTCATTGGATGTGAGTTGTGAATGTTTAACTCACTGAGCTATCTGTGTGGGATTCAACACAATATTAACATTTATTAATGGACCCATAGTCCACACTCACTCAAGAAATAGCAAAAAATAATCCTTAGTGCAAAACAAAACAAGGAACAAAACAGTAAGTGAACCGTCCTTGAAAGGAACACAGGCATCCCCAAACTTCATTTTAATTCTCATTGGTTTTAGAAGTGGTCAGCGAACATTCTTTACTTATTTATGTCCAGTTCTTCTTCAGGGTCACATTACCTGCAATCATCACGTCCAGTGGTATTTGGCCCCTGTACCCTCTTCATTGTGAAACTAGGTTATCAGCCATGGAATTAGTAGTAATTGTTGCAGTTAGTGTGTTGTGAGTGGGAGGTAGGGGTGTTCAGCTTTTCCACTACCCTTTGCTTGGCTTGCCAGGACGATAGCACGGGATGGTGTCAGTGTTTGATTAGAAGGTAAGGGGATTATTTACCAGCCACCGATGTGTCACTTTTTGTAATGCACTGCCAGCACATTGTGAGCGCCCTTATGTACAAGGCCGTTCAAAGCCACTTTGTGTGGCTTTTCATGGCCTTGTAGATATGGTGTCAGGCAATGTAGTGCAAGTCGCTGCATGGCCTCACGCTGCATTAGGGAGGCATTCCATGGGAAATTCAGCGGGTGAACATGAACCTGTAAACCTGGGAATGGGTCAAAATCTTACACCTCTGCAGGGGAGGCGCAACAGGGGGAAATATCTTCATTTCTCCTCATTTTTTCCTCTTTCTATGTGTGCTGCATTCATGGATTATTTTTATGCAGTGAGGTATGCCTTCCTGCACAAAAACAATTCTGTTTGTGACGCAGGCATCCTTGCACCATGGAGAAAGGGTACCTGTGTTGTTGCTACCCAGCCCATTGTGCGCCAGCGCAAGGGGAGAGGTGAGAAATGTACCGTACCTTGTAGATGCTGCACAACTCTACCCTGTTCTTGTGGCGGAGGGCAGTGCAGCAATGTCACCTGCTGAGCTGCCTTGCGCCACAGGGCTTGTAAATAAGCCCCTAAATGCAGGCATGCAATATATCTCTCAGAAGCTTGTTACTGCTGCTGCTGATGCTGGGTGTGCCAGAAGACAAGGATGGTTAGTTTTTATTCTGCTTCATTACACTTTCTTTCACCACCTTATACTTCATGTCTCAATCTTACTCCTGAAATGTATTTTTCATTTCTATTTTATTCTTTGGTGACAGTTTTCCTGGTTCTTCCTCCCTTTTTTTCTTTTCTCTCTCTTGCTCTGGGTCAGAGCCTCATGATGTTGAATAATCACAGTGTATAAATAATGCGTGCCAGTTCCCACCACCTGCAAACACCGGCACAATATAAGCACTGGATGCTGTGCCAGGGAGGAAGGGATTTACATTCAACTGTTGAGATTGGAGCACTGGCTGCACTTCTCCAGGTAATTCCTAAATCTGGGCACCTTTTGTGATGATGCCACACTGTGGAGAGACGTCACAGGCAGCCCTCGTGGTGGCTGCAGTATTTTACAGGCATGGCCTTAGCATCAGCTGACTGTAGCTCTCTCACGTGCCTGTTATTTAGCTTTACAAGGGCCAGCGTCGTCTCTTCCCCGAAGGCCCTCGGAACGTACTTATCACCAAGAGCGAGACAAGAACCCACTTCCTCTGAACAGTGTTAACGTCATGTTCCTGGTATTCTGCAGAACAGCTGGCAGACCAGCCCAGCCTGTGGGAACAACCACAGAGAGACAACCACAGACACTCACACTTCCCCGTTCACAGGAATAGGTTCAAGGTTTGCTAATCTGTACAGAAATAACCTATGGTTTCTATTGTTCAAGCTGTACATGGAATTATTTTCAAAACATGTTCTAATCAAAAGAAACAACACAATTGTTTTCACATTTAAAAAAAGAAAAATTGCCAATATTTATTTAACCTTTCTGCCTAACCACTCCCAAAACACAGAGTGTTATTCAGAGATCAACTCTCAACCTCTCAGAGTTACTTTTGCCTCCTTCCAGCCTATAACTGAAGCTTCAGTCATCAACTATCTGTGTACTATAAAATCTGGATCCCCTTTGGACCCCGCTCGCCCGCATGTTTAATCCTCGGTCTCAACCATAATGTATCCAGTTTTAAATTATATTCTGAACCAGAACCTAACTTCTGGTCTTGTGCCACAGCCCCTGAAACATGCAGTTGTTAAACCTCTATTAAAAAACCCAAGCTTGATCCCTCTCTCCTCTCGAACTATAGGCCAATTGCCATCCTTCCTATTGTATCAAATATAATGGAAAAACATATCAATAAGCAATTAACAGGCTTTCTTGAAGATCACAAGCTTCTCCACCCTTCACAAATGGGATTTAGACCACAGCATAGTACAGAGTCAGCACTGCTGGCTGTTGAGGAAGATACTAGGAAACTATTGGATACAGGTGGAGTTGAGCCATCATTTTACTTGTTCTCAGTGCTGCTTTTGACACGGTGGATCATGATATATTACTTCAAAGACTCCTGGCTGTAGGAATTGAGGGTACAACGTTAAGATGGTTCTCGCCATTCTTGGAAAATAGAACCTTCCAAGTTCTGGACCGGACATACTTTTCCAATATGCTTCCTCTCACCTGCGGAGTCCCTCAGGGCTCTTCGTTGAGTCCCACTCTTTTAAATATTTATATGCTTCCTCTAGTCAAAATTGTTTAACCCCATGGTTTTTCCTTGGTATCATACGCAGACGACACCCAGCTGGTAGTATCCCTTTCTAATATCAGCCTCACATCTCAATCTAATCTATCTGCATGTCTTGAGGATGTCGCCAGATGGATGACCATCTCTACGATTAAATTGAACGATGAGAAATCTGAAAAAATGATGGTTGGAAATCCAGCCCTTTTTAAATCTCCTTCGCTGGTTCTTGAAGTTTTAAAAATCTTCCTTCATCTAAGGAAAACATAAAACGTCTGGGTTTCTGGCTGGACTTGCGCCTTCGGATGGACTGTCAATCTAAAAATCTTGCTGCATCTTGTTTCGGCATGTTGAGATCCGTGAGGAAAATTCTTGATATTCTCCCTTTTATTGCCAGAAGACTTGTCATTCAAGCTTTGATTTTGTCTCGTCTAGACTATGGCAACTTCCTTTTCCTCAGCTCTCCAAACTATGTAATAAAGAGACTGCAGGTTGTGCAGAATGCCGCTGCACGCCTGCTCATGAACACACCCAGACAGCTATCAGCCAAACCAGCATTGGCATCTCTTCACTGGCTCCCAATGAAGCATCGGATCAATTTCAAGGGTATCTGCATAACACACAAAGCTCTTCATAATAAAGGTCCCATGTTTCTTAGGAAGAATATTATGCCCTATGTCCCTCAGAGGGCACTTAGGTCCTCTTCTGCCTCTTTGGTGACCATACCACGTTTCAAAAAAGTAACCTGGGGAGGCAGTTCTTTCTTAGTCAAAGCTGCATATCTGTGGAATTCGCTTCCTCTAGATCTCCAGCAAGAGCAATTAGAATCTGTATTCCAGAAGAAGCTGAAGACATTCCTGTTCAGGGCATAGATTTTGTTTAAAGTTTAATCTTCCTCTTAGTGCTGGGAAGCCTTCGGGTAGCCATGCGCTCTATAAATCCATTGAACTAAACTAAACATTACTTTGCTAATTGTTTATTTTTCAGCGTATGGTGATCAGTTTACTGACATCAGTATGGAACATTCATTTGAATGTGAATATTGTTTTCACTGAGTTGAATAAAACCTAGAAATGCAAAGATATTTTCAGTTGACCCTTACCTTCTCCAGTGGAGACACCTAGAAGAGATTTGAGAGGGTAAACGACCTCTGAGCTGCAATTCTCTCCAACCAAAGAGCAGGTACATGTTGCTGTGGACTTCCACACATGTGCTTGCCACTGTGCACAGAATACAAGGAACTGAGCACCCTTCCAACAACCTGCTTGTTCTTGTGCTGTGCACTTTCAGCAGAATACAGCAGTAGCCATGCAGGTCCCATGGAAACTCTCTCACAGAGCAGCTACTGCTCACCTACCCCACTATGCTGCACTAACCTGCACTGTCCACTTACCAGCTCGTAGGAAGACACATATGTGAACTGCGCTATTCACGACTTGTGAGTTACAGTGGTACATCCCACACAAAGAACCGAAGCCACACTTGGCAACTGCGACACTCCACTTACTCGTGAGTGAGAGTGGCACATCCCACACAAAGTCACACTTGACAACTGCCCCCACTGTGAGTCACAGTCAAGAACGTCAGTTCACCAAAAGGCCAGGATAGCGGAAGTGACAGCTCACGCTCTTTGACCTTCAATTCAATTTCACACATATGTTTACACATACACACATTCACACTTACACACACTCCCACGCAAACACTCAGTCATCCTCAAGCACACACACAACATGCATTTAAAAGCATTTTTACTTACCTCAGCCACCAGTGTGGTCCATAGTCCAGCTAATTGTATTTTTATAACACTAATAGACAACATTTAAACATTATTTACAAGAAAGGTGCCTCAACCGACATCCATAAGGATGAGCTGCCACTGTGCTTCTGGCACTGATTTTGCCACCCATGAGGCCAGGGGTCGCAAAAGACAATCCCAGGGGTCGCAAAGGGCAAGCCAGGGGTCACAGCACTCCTAAATGATGTGCATGGTCACAGTGGTACATCTCAAATAAAACACTGAAGCTGCACATGGCAACTGTCACTACACTAACTCATGAGACACAGTGGCACGTCCCACACAGAGCACCGAAGCCACAGTTGGCAACTGAGTAACTACACTAACATGTGAGTCACAGTTGCACATCCCACACACAGGACCGAAGCCACACATGCAAACTGTGCCACTACAATAACTTGTGAGTCACAGTGGCACATCCCAAACAGAGCATAGAAGTCACACATGGCAACTGAACTACTACACTAACTCGTGAGTCACAGTTGCGCTCCCCAGGCATAGCACTGAAAGCACACATGCCAACTGAGTCACTACACTAACTCGTGAGTCACAGTTGTGCTCCCCAGGCACAGCACTGAAGGCACACATGCCAACTGAGTCACTACACTAACTCATGAGTCACAGTTGCGATCCCCAGGCACAGTACTGAAGGCGCACATTCCAACTGAGTCACTGCACTAACTCGTGAGTCACAGTTGTGTATCCCACTCAAACACTGAAGCCACCCTTGCCAACTGCGTCACTACACTAACTTGTGAGTCACAGCTGGGCAGCACACACTCACAAATGGAGCCACACATGCCAACTGCACCATGGCACTAACTTTTGAGTCACAGTGGTGCATCCCACATACAACACTGAAGCCACATCTGGCAACTGAAGCATGAAACTAACTTCTGAGTCACAACTGCACATCCCACACACAGCACCAAAGCCACCCATGCCAACTGTAACACAACACTAACTTGTAGTCACAGAGTACATTCCACAAGCAGCACTGAAGACACATATGGCACCTACACCACTACAATAACTTGGGAGTCCCAGTAAAACACCCCACTTTCAGCACTGAAAGCACATATGGTATCTAAGACACTACACTAAGTTATGAGTCAAAATGACAAATAACAATACACACATAGCAAGCACTGAAGCCATAAATGCCAACTGAGCCACTCAAGAACTTTAGAGTCACAGCAAAGCATGGTACATGCATCAGCGAAGCCACACATGCCCATTGAGCCCCCACAGAAAGGTTTGACTTATAGTGGCACAGGACCCACATACCACTGAAGCCACACATTCCACGTGAGCCTCTCAGGGCGGCCCTCAGCATTTGTGGCACCATGTGCGACAATGTTTGTTTGTGTCCCCCAATGACCACCTCCACCACAGATTCTTTAACAGTGCACCTCAAGTCTCCATGACCACTCTCTCTCGGATGCAGTTAATTAGTTTTGTAGCTCACTCATTCCAGTGTAGGGTATCAGAGCACTTTACATTACACCACAAACACATTACAGAGACAATCAATTATATCTGTGTAAATCAGTGTATAAGAAATGTTACATAAGACAGAGCACTACAAGATGTAGGAGTCACATGTCATTCATACCAGTAGGCTGTATAGTTTAAGGGTGCTTGGTCTGGAAATGCACAAACTCAGAATTTAAAATGTATCACCATGGTTGGGGGTTTTCTATAAAAATGATAATGTATTTATCACCCAAATGAACCCTTTTTGCAACATTGGTATAATAAATAAAACAAGGGAAACAATGATAATGCTCTAATCTATACCTGGCAGAATGCCAGCAGTTCTTTGATGACAGTTAATAACTTAGGGCCAGATGTAGCAAAGGTTTTTCCCCATTCTATGTCTATGGGAAAAAGTGTTCGTACATATGGCCCTTAATGTTTTATATCAGGATTTTAACTTATGAACTGTAATTAACAAAAGGACCTCTCTCACAAAGGCAGTAACCCACTGATCTATTTGCATCACATGCACTTTGTGATCGCCATGGTACATGCTCTTTGCAGGAGGCATATTATTCCCCTGCGCTACCTTAACACTTCCACAGGAGAAAACTCTGAACTCTCTCTAGTCAGAACATTAATCACCAAAGTTATCTTGAAATTTGTATTGTTGCTTGAAAATTGCTGGAGGCAAGCAATGCTGTGGCAGGGGCTATAAAACTATAATATATTTGCCAACACACCGCCCCTTCCAAAGTCAGCACCCTGTGCGGTGGCACCGGTCTCACCACCCTCGCCACTACAGGAACTTCTGAGTCAGAGTGACATAGGTCACAAGTTATGCCAAATTCCAATTGCCTCATTTAGAAGGAACTGGTGTATTGCCCCCGATGCGCTAGTTTCCTTGCGTCGCCCTGCACCCCCTAAGGACCCCAATGGTAGTGTTGTATTTATAATACAGTGCACCATGGCACTCGTTAGCACAACTGCTTCAAAGGTTTTGATGCAGCTGTGTTGCTTTGCTGAACTAGCGGAAACAAATTTTGATGCTAGTCCAGCAAACCTCAGGGAGGTCCATTGAAAAGAGCCTAGCGTTACTTTGCGCTAGAATGGCACAGTGATATCGCGAAAATTTCTCTGCAACATTTCTTTGGGAATCCCTGCGGGGGAGTGCCTCCCTTGCCTGCATTATATCTGGTGCGGGTAAAATGTGGCGCAGGGGTTTACAAAATGGTGCAAACATGACATTGCACCAGTTTGTAAATAAAGCGCAGGTGGGGGACAGTTTTGCGCCACCATAGCATAAAAAAAATGACACAAGGGCAGCGCAAGGGACCTGTAAACTAACCCCAAATCTTTCAAAACAGATATCTATCTAAACTCACCAATAGGATAGCTTACTCATTCTTACACCATGGGTTCTCATAAAAGCAACAATACAATCCATCCTTATGTCCATCCCTCATTGTTTATATTCTGTTTGGGTTTGTAGATTTCTAGTACAATATTCTCATCAAGGTTCATTCATTTCAACCTTTCAACTTCTCCTGCCAGCTTCCTCTTTTATATATATTTATTCCTGACGAACATCAAGATTTGTCTCTATAATGTATAACTTCCAAAGTTATTATTAAGGTTCTTCTATAGCGCCAAGACACTCTAGTACACGTGCACTTACAGATACTTTATAGTATAATATAAAATAACAGGGAGATGGAGCACCAAGAGACCATCTTTCACACCTTTCTAGTTTATCTGACCAAGTGCTGAGACCCATGCACCTGCCTGCATCCAAAGGGCAACCAGGAAACATATCATGTAGGTCTGTGGGTCTTCACACAGTATCTTGATTAATCTTAACAACTCCATAATTATTTCTAGCACCACACAGAAGTATTAATACTGGTCTGTATTTACCTCTTTTTTCTTGTAGAATATTCCTAAGTTATTGCGCTTGTTTCTTTCCTGCCTACATAGTTCCTCCAAGTGCCTAGTTTTCACCGTGTCACACATTATGAAAGCCTTCGCATCAGCTTTTTCCTTGTCCATCTCACCGGTTTGTCTCTTTGGGCCAGATGTAGCAAACAAAAAAATTTGCGACTCGCATTTTGCGAGTTGATGCGACTCGCAAAATGCGAGTCGCAAATTGGAATGCAGGCAAAAAAAAGTGCCGAAATAGCGACTCGCACCCGGACTCGCAACGCAGTGTGCGAGTCCGCCGATTGCGAGGTGGCTTTTTGTGAGTGTGCAAAAAACGAACTCGCAATTAGCGAGTAGATGTCGCAAATTGCGATTAACTTGTAAATTGATTACAGGTGCAGCAGAACACTCCAGAAACCACTCCAGAACACTCTGGAAACACTTCCTGGCACATGATGATGACATCACAGCCAGGAAGTTTACTAATACACCTGGGAGGAGGGAGGACCACACCCTTTTATAACTGCCGAACTACACACAGGTCAAACAGCAGCTGCCATGGAGGGAACACCAAGGAAGAGGAAGATGAAATTCTCTGAGAGGGAGCTGGAGGTGCTGACAGATGAATGCTGTCAGCACTATGATGACTTGTTTGGTAAATCAGCCCTCAATGTTCCTGAAGCCACCAAGAAACAGCTGTGGCAGGACATACAGGACAAGATAAATTCCCTGGGGGTGAGCCATAGGACCATAGACGACATAAAGAAAAGGTGGTATGACCTCCGCTCCCGGACCAAGGAGAGGGTGGCTGAAAGGCTCCGGGAGATGAGAGGCACAGGAAGGGTACCATCGTCTGTGCCACCACCCACACCCCTGGAAGAAAGGGTGGAGGAAACCTTGGAGCAGGAGGCAGTGTCTGGATTTGGGGACCTGGACACCTCAGAGCCCAGCACATCAACCAGTGAGTACCATGTGATATGCCTGTACCCCTATCAATGCCATACCCCACCCACCATGTACACAGGGGCATGCACAACCAAGATAGCTCCATTTCAGGGTAGCAAATGCCAGAATGATGCATTATGGGAAATGTAGTCAAGTAGGCAGTTCATAGGCAAATGTTTATTATGAAGTGTGCAATAGGTAGTAGACACTGACAGTCTGTTCCCCATGTCCCACAGGTCTCCAAAAAGACACCACCACTACTCCAAGCAGCCAGCCCCATGAGGACACCTCAGGACCCGCCAGCACCCCCACCTGCACGGTCAACAGCATCCCTGCAGTAGCCACACCTGCTGCAACAATATCACAAGAGGCTGCCCCAGCAACAGGCAGGGATGAGACAGGTGAAAGCACAGGGCAGCCACTGCTGCGCAGGCGTCGCAGGTCCATTACATCAGGGCTGCAGTCTGCATCCGGGCTACTTCCTCCCAGCACCAGTGAGGCACATCTGCTGCATGGTCAGCGCCTACAAAATCAAATTTTAGGGAGGATTAGTGGTGTGCTGCACCGCTTAGTGCGCAATAACCATGCCAGCATGCAGCACCTGAACTCAAGGATGGACATGATCTGCAATAATACTGGGGACCTTGCCCTTGCCATGAGGGAACTGGCGGGAGGACTACTGGCCCAGGCCGAGGGTGGGCGGCGCAGGGACCGTCAGCTCCTGCACAGACTGGACAGGATGGCCACATCCATCGGCAGGCTCGCCATGAACACCACAGGCCTGTCGAGGAGGACAGTTGGGCTGCAGGTGGAAATGGGCCATGTTGCTGGGAATGTGGCAAGGGGCCTGGGACGTCTGACCCATATCATAGACATGATGGAGACACGGAATATGTCGAGGGGCACAGGGGAAACACCCCAGGACAGTGAGGAGGGCTCGACAGTGAGCAGTGTCTCTGTCACTGACAGCAGGGTGCTCAGGAGTAGCAGGCAGAGCACCACGGAAGCACCAGGGAGCAGCCAGGCTGGCAGGAGGGGCAGAAGGTCTTAGAGATCACCCTGGACCATAAGAAGTGTCACATGACGTCAATGTGCCACATGCCTGGTTTGCATTTTCATGCCCATGGACATTCAGTACTTGTAAATAGTTTCATTAATGCACTAATAAAACAGTTATTTTTGTTCCACTTAACAAACGGAGTTTTTGGTCAATAGGTGAGTATGGTTGGAGTTGGCACGTACCTTCCAAAATATTGTGTTGCGATGTGTTCCCGTCTCAGTCTGCCTTGATTAGCTATACTCCTATCCCCATGATGGCAATGTGGTTGTTCTTGCTCTTCATCATCAGGATCTGGGTCTGCGGGGGTGAGAGGTAGCCCACGTCGGGTGGCTATGTTGTGGAGGATGGCGCATGCGACCACAATTTTGAATGCGGTAATGGGGGTATATTGGAGGGCACCTCCACTGCGGTGGAGGCATCTGAATCTTGCTTTCAGGAGTCCGAAGGTGCGCTCTATGAGGTTCCTGGTCCTCTTATGTGCATTGTTGTATTGCCTCTCTGAATCATTGCTGGGTGATAAAAACGGAGTCATGATCCAAGGCCTAAGAGCATATGCACTGTCACCTGTTGGGCACAAAAAGAACACTGTTAGGAAGTCCTGATTGTCGTGCACAGTGACCTGTGTGTATGTCTGCAACTGTCTGTAGCTCTACCTAGGAGGTAACCGTCTCTGAATTCCCCACGTTCCAGGCGTTGATGTATCCCACTATGCCTAAACATGTATGAGTCATGGGTACTGCCTGGAAACTTAGCTACAATGTCCGTGATGACATAATGGGCGTCACAAACAACCTGAATATTGAGTGAGTGGGTACACTTTCTGTTGCGGAAAAGGTGTTCCAGATTTGCAGGGGGGCATATTTGAATGTGTGTCCCATCTACACACCCGATGACATGGGGAAAGTGGGCAATGCGGTAAAAGTCCAGCTTGGTGCTGTTCATTTCTGCCTCATTCCTTGGTAGGTATATGAAGTGAGACGTGTGTGAGCAAGGCATCTAGGAAGGCCCTGAGGAACCTTGACACTGCACTTTGGGATACCCCACCTGCCACAGCAATGACCCCCGATAGCTCCCTGAGGCCAAGAGGTGCAGTGAGCATAGCACTTGCACATGCGTAGGGATGGCGCAGCCACACAGGGTCTGGTGTTCTAGCTGTGGTTTGAGTAAATCAATTAATTCTAGGATGGCTGCGCTGCTAAGGCGGTATTTATCGTATATCTCATCCTCAGTTTGCTGAAAAAGAGTCTGCCTTGTTCTATATATCTTCTCCTGTCTGTGGCCCCTCCTCCTCCTCTGCTGGGCTACGTGGACTCTCCTTCTCACTGCTATCAGGTATATCTACGCCATCTTGGTGAACCCAGATGCCTTCTGGGGCTCCTTTTATACTTTGGTAATGGTTACCACCTGCTCTGAGTTAGTGGTAAATGGGCCGGGCAAACTGGGCTTTTTGTGACTAGTCGCAATTTGCGAGTTGCAATTGCATAAGGTTTGCGACTCGCAAATTGCGACTTGCTATTTGCGGGTCGCAAAATGAGGGCCGCAACTGATGCGACTCGCAAATGGGTCCCATCGCTTTTTGCAAGTCGGAAATGGGCTTTTTGCATCCCATTTCCAATTTTGCACTGTCGCAAATAGCGAATCGGCCCATTTGCGACTCGCAAACCTTTGCTACATCTGGCCCTTTGTCCACTCACCTATTTTCTATTTAACCTCTCCTAATGTACAGCCTGGGCATACAAGTAAAAAGCAGCAAGTATAAGGGCATTTCCTTTGGCATTTCCTTTTTTTGAGCATGTTGAGGTAACAGTCTAAGTCTAGAACCAATGTCAATCCCCTGATCACACCCTGATCATGCACCTTGCAAAGGCATCTGTCAATTCTCCCTACTCACTCCTCTACCCTCGCAATCCCACTCCTAAACTGGCACGATTTTAACACGCAGGTCTGTTTCAACCTCTCATTGATCTTCAAGGGAACTGTTGGTTTTGTGAAATTGCCATTTCCGGGTAGACTCCAGAGGTTCTTAAATGTCCTGGTGACCTTTTTGAAGCAGTGAGATATACTCTTGCCTAGGGGTTTAGATTTTCTACAGTTCTGAATCATCGCATCAGTTCATAACTACTTTGGTGTTTTTAGACAATATGGGCCTCATTACAACATTGGCGGTAAAAGCCGCTTACCGCCGTGCAGAAGACCGCCAAAACACCGCTGCGGCCGCGGAATTCCACCACAGCTATTATGACCCACATTTCGGAATCCGCCAAAATTCAGACACCCATACAAGTCCGCCACACCAAAGGTCAGTGATAAACTGGCGAAAACAAAACCTCCACCGTCACGCCAACAGAAGAACGCCCACACTATCACGACACACGAATCCACGCGGCGGTCTTTCAACCGCGGTATTCCATTGGCGGTACACACCGCCGCGCTCAAAATACACACACTTTTACAAAACACAGCCACATTGTACAATTCGAAATACACACAACTGATACACATACACACACCACTCCCACACACCCATTACAATATAAAACACAACACCCACATCACCCACAAACCCCTGCTACCAAAAATTGCGAACGAAGGCCAGAGAGAGACAGCACCAGCAAGAACAGCATCCACAGGCACACAACACCATCACCCACAGAACTTCCACGCACCTCACACAACACCCCACTACATATCAGCTCACTTATCACCACACACTCCACCCCACACATCACCTACACCACCCCATGGCACGGCAAATACACCCCAGGTTCTCAGAGGAGGAGCTCAGGATCATGGTGGAGGAAATCGTCCGGGTAGAGCCACAGCTATTCGGATCACAGGTGCAGCACACCTCAATTGCAAGGAAGATGGAGCTATGGTGAAGAATAGTGGACAGGGTCAACGCAGTGGGACAGCACCCAAGAAATCGGGAGGACATTAGGAAGAGGTGGAACGACCTACGGGGGAAGGTGCGTTCCGTGGTCTCAAGACACCACCTGGAGGTTCAGCAGACTGGCGGCGGACCCCCATCCCCTCCCCCACAACTAACAACATGGGAGGAGCAGGTCTTGGCGATTCTGCATCCTGAGGGCCTCGCAAGAGTAGGTGGAGGAATGGACTCTGGTAAGACAAATCTTAACTATTACATCCCCCATCCTACCTGCATGCCATCACATACCCCCACCCTCACCCTCACCCCCAGCACTCCAACTCCTCACATATGTCCCAACATCACAAACCACCCATTCCCAACACCAAGCCCTGCATGCAACAACAAAGCATGGACACCCATCACTAAAGCATGCCCACTGCACATACCCATACAACCCCCTAAACCATCATCACACAAGGTCCCACACAGGAATGCAAGCACTGGGGTACACGGTCACCCACCCATTGCACACCATGACACTCACAGATGTAATAACCATCCTTTTATACCCCTGCAGGACCCCTACCCAACGTCACCGGACAGGAGGGTCCACGCATGTAAACACCATCAACAGAAGAGGCCCACAGTGATGACAGCAGCTCTGTCCAACTGGATCTAGATGACCGGCCCGGCCCATCGGGGACCTCGGGACAGTCTGTTCCCCTCACCCAGTCACAGGCCACCACAGACCTTCCCCCCTCTGGAAACACCAGCACAGCACCCACCCAGCGGGCCCATACCTCCGTCCCCAGGACACATCAATCAGCTGTGTGTCCACCACTACAGGGAACCCAGGCTAACCCACCACCCCAACAACAACAGGGACCTGGGGGCAGAGGCAGTGGGCACACGGTCCAGGGGACGGAGGCCCAGGAACACAGGGGAACTGGGAGGGCTGCTGTGCCACATGGGGCGGACAGGCCAAGGGAACCCACTCTCCACGAGGCCCTCTCCTGCATCATGGGAGCCTACCACCACTCCCAGGAGACGATGACAACGGTACTGGCCAAGTTTCAGGAGACCCAGCGCCTGCAGGAGGAACAGTATATGGGCTTCAGGGAGGAACTCAGAACCATCAGCTCCACCCTGGGCACCATCGTAGGGGTGCTGAAGGAACTTGTGAACACCAGGAGGGACACTGTGGCACTACAAGGGGCCCCTGACACTAGCATGGACGATGAACTGCCCACCACCTCCGCCGGTGCTAGTGGACAGGACGCCCCGCCACAGGACCACCACACCAGCACCCCACCCCCTGCAGAGGGAGAACCACCCCGCAAACGGTCCCTGAGATCCAGGAACAAGACAGAGCATGGTGCCAAGACCCCCGCCAAGAAATGAGACCACCCTGATTGTCATCTTACTGTCCCACTTTGTCACCCTGTCCATACTTAATCTGCCCCAGCTCCACTTCCTATGCCCATATGGGCAATGCACCTGTGAGACTAATAGACTGAACTCTGCCATGGACATTCCTCCGCCATCACCCCTCACCATTTCACTACCCCCTCCAATATTGAGCACTTAAATAAACACACTTAAAGCACAAAACAATCTGGAATCTGTCTGTGATTTCGAAATAGTGTATTAGCAAATACAGTGACAAAATGCTCTTTCAATTGTAAAGTCAACATACCTATGTCACACAGCTCTAGTCCATGAGGAATCTAAGCAGATGTCACACAGTGGGACCCACATCTGTGAAATTGTAAGGGAAAGTGACAACTCAGTGGCCATACACTGGGTGAAAAGGACAGACAGTAGAGAGGTATTAGTGTAGTAGGCAGGTCTGTACTCTTACCTGTGTCTCACTGGAAATATTGCAGGATTACTGAGTCCCTGTTGTTCATGACTTCTTCCTCTGCCTCCTCGTCTTCACTGTCCACAGGCTCCACAGTTGCCACAACACCGCCATCTGGACCATTCTCCTGCAGAAAAGTCACCTGTCGTCGCAAAGCCAAGTTGTGAAGCATACAGCAGGCCACGATGATCTGGCACACCTTCTTTGGCGAGTAGAATAGGGATCCACCTGTCATATGGAGGCACCGGAACCTGGCCTTCAGGAGGCCGACGGTCCGCTCGATCACCCTCCTGGTTCACCCATGGGCCTCATTGTAGCGTTCCTTTGCCCTTGTCCTGGGATTCCTCACTGGGGTCACATGGGTCATATCAATGGCACCTATGATGTTGGGGATGTGTCCCAGGGCATAGAAATCACCTTTCACTTTAGACAAATCCTCCACCTGAGGAAAAACGGTGTAGCTCCGCATGTGTTTCAGAAGGGCAGACAACACTCTGGACAATACGTTAGAAAACATAGGCTGGGCCACTGTTGTTTGAAAAGACCCACTTGCAAGGAAATGGAGCACTGACAGCACCTGCACTTGAGGGGGGATTCCTGTGGGATGGCGGATTGCTGACATCAGGTCTGGCTCCAACTGGGTTCACAGTTCCTGGATTGTGGCACGGTCAAGCCTGTATGTGATTATCACATGCCGCTCCTCCATTGTCGACAGGTCCACCATCGGTCGGTACACCGGAGGATGCCGCCATCTCCTCACATGTCCCAGCGGACGGTGCCTATGAAGGACAACAGCGAGCACAGAGTCAAACAACTCAGAGGGACGTACCCACAGTTTACACAGAACACCATTCATACACAAAAGGTGGCCTGTATGTGTGTTGAGTCTAGGCCTAGGTATGTGTAACGCAGTTGAAAATGAAGCCATGTGGGCCCCTGAAATGGCGGCTGCCTGACCTCTAAAGTTGGACAATGGGATGTGAGGTAACTGCGCTGGCGTTGTACACCGTCGCGGTAGGCGGTCAAAGACCGCGGCGCAATGCTGCATTGGTTAACATTGGACCCTTTGGGTCCCCGGAGCCAATGATGATGTACGCCGGCGGTGACGGTACGCACCGCCGCGGACGTGACCGCTATTTTCTATCTGTTCAATCACTCGATACCTGATCTTCGACGGGAGAGGACCTACACTGCAAGTGCTGCTGTGACCTCAGTCTGGAAGAGACAATGGCTCAAGTGTCTGGGGAAAGGGCCCCTGCCTTCACATCGGAGGAGTTGGAGAAACTTGTGGATGGGGTCCTCCCCAGTACACGCTACTCTAAGGTCCTCCAGACAAACAGGTAAGTACACAGGGAGCATGTTGTATGGGCTATGCCTGTGTGGGGAGGGCTGGATGTAAGAAGGAAGGGGGGAGAGTGCTGCGCGCATGAAAGAAGGTGAATGTATGTGCCACATGGCAAGGGTAGGGGGCCAATCACTTTGACGGTGCAGTTGGTAATAACTTCTCTTTTTCCCCTGTACATTTCATGTAGGTCAGCACCCACCAGAAAAAACATATTTGGCGTGCCATCGCCAAGGACGTCTGGATCCTGGGGGTCTACCACTGACGGAGACCCACTGCCGGAAAAGATGGGAGGACATTCGCCGCTGGAGCAAGAAGACGGCGGAGGCTCAGCTGGGGATGGCCTCCCAATGTGGGAGGGGTGCCCGTCGCACCATGACCCCCCCTGATGTTCAGGATCCTGGCGGTGGCCTACCCGGAGTTGGATGGGCACTTGAGGGCATCACAGCAGCCACAAGGGGGTGAGTACACTCTCATTCTCCCAGTCTCGTCTGCTCTCACACCTGCATACACTACCTCTACAGCCACTACGTCCCTCTCCAGCACACCCACCACCACACCCCGCTCACGTGCAGTCACCACCCCCACTACCATTCACATGTCCCCAGTGACCTCTCCCAGTGTGTCTGTGACGCCACCTCCCAAGATACAAAAATGCAGGCATACACCCACCCAACAGCCATCCACCTCACAACAGCCTCCAGCGCACGCACCTTCACCCAAAGTCAGCAAAAGTACACCTCCTACAACCACCACCTCTTCCTCCACTCCCCACCCCCCTCCAGCTACCCGTCCCAGTGTGTCCAAAAAACTTTTCCTGTCCAACCTTGACCTCTTTCCCACACCTCCC